>NW_006772359.1:2275496-2318193 GCF_000442215.2 Lipotes vexillifer | reverse complement strand
AAAAAAAAAAAAAAAAAAAAAAAAAAAAATGGCCCATTTTAAGTTATGTGAATTTCATCTCAATTTTTTTAAATTTTTAAAGGATTGTTGCAGAAATCCATCAGAGCAAGTCTTTTTTACAGAGGCTGTAAGAACACTAAATAATAGGATATCTATGGATAACATAGTAGTAATTTTCATGTATTTCATTTATGAGCATTATCTTTGTTAACGTGTCTTTTTTTCCAAGGAGAACATACAGTCTTTGGTTGTATCTCATCTTGAACATTGTCAAGCTATCTTGCTGTGGAGTTGCCACACTGCAGCTGAGTGGAATGGTGCCCAATTTAAAGTCATGTTATACCATGCTTGGTTCTTATTGACTCCTAGTAAAACAAGCTTGGATACCATCATCCATTATGAAATACCAGTTATATTTAAAAGCACAGCACTTACTTCTGCTCCCATTTTGCAGAAGTATGTTCACTTTTCATGACAAAAGTAAACCAGAGAGAATTTGAGCTCAGCAAAGCTAAGTCTATTCCAATTCAAATGTTTAGGAAAGAATTGTTTTTATACAGCCTAGATTCTCTGAAAATAGATAAAGAAAACTTCCTGGATACCAACTCCTTTGTATATTCCTCCCTTAATGGATAACCAGAGAGCCCAAAGGGCAAAATATTCCAGACATTTCTCTGTTAAAATTCCTCCTCCCTGAGGTTCTCTGACACAAGAACTTCCTGCAGGTCATATTATTTAAGTTTGGACGTGCTTTTTTTTAATTCTAAAAACTGATTACATGTTATGAGAGTTTATAGTTAGAGAGAATCAAAAAGATAAGGTCTATTTTAAAATTCAATTTTTAACAAAAGAAATGAATTAAAATAAGAGGCTGTATCCTCAAGAGTCCAAATTATATAAACTCTACATAAGCTAATCTAGAAAACTCAAAAACATGTGTGGGGGTCAGAGAGGGCAGAGGTGACTGCTCTCATTTAATCGTGACTGTTTGGTGGTTACTTGAAAGTTTTTACTGCTGATTCTACCATGCAATGACTTCTGAACCTGTAATTTGGACCTACTACCACCAGGTGTCAGTGGTATTTATTTCAGTTAGTCTGAACTGCAGGACTGGAGTTGGCGGGTTAACAAATGTAAACAGGCAGAAGAACGCCCTAAAGAACGTGTTTGAAATTCAGATTTCCAGAGCTATCCTCTCCCTCTACCACCATGAGATCCTGGAAATCTGTATTTCTAATGAGTATCTCAGGTGATTCTGATGAATAAATCATCCTGATAAATTCTGGACCAGTCTTTCATGAGATTTCAAGGACTCTGTCTTTGCTTAGCTGTGTGAAATTGTCCTGAGCTGCTTATTACTCTTTGACAGGCATGTTCAGTGTCAGTCACAGGTGACCTATTCTCTGGGTGATAGAGATAATTAAAGAAAAAAACCTTAGTTTGTCTTTTTCATTCCCTTGGGCTCTGTTTCATTTCTCAGGTCACACCTGAATAGAAAGGGAAGTAACTACAGTGTGTCCAGGCATATTTTACCAGGAGGTAAAACCCACCTGAGCTGGCCTATGAATCACTTACCCCCAATTTAAAAATATATATATATATATATTTTGCTTGTTTTTTATTTTTCTATCTCCTCTTACACTTTCCCAGAGAAAATCCTTAGCCAAGTATTTGATTCAATATTTTTCATTTTAAATATTAGTAATAATAAATATACATGAAGGGCTCACTGTGTGCTAGGTTCTGTTCTAAACACTTTATGTATACTACTTGTTTATATATCTTACCATATATATTGTGTATATATATATATATATTTATACATATATATATTTATACATAATATATATATATATTAAGAGGACTTACTATGCACTTTTTTTTTATTTGGTTGCACCACACAGCATGCAGAGTCTTAGTTCCCCAAAACCAGGGATCAAACGTGCACCCCCTGCAGTGGAAGTGTGGGGTCTTAACCACTGGACCACCAGGGAAGTCCCGCTATGCACTTCTCTAAGCACTTAACAAATGTTAATTCATTTAATGTTTTCAATGATATTATAATATGGATATTACAATTTTTCTAATAAGAAAACTGAGGCCAGAAAGTTTAAGTCACACAGTTAATAATCAGCAGAATCAAACTCCAAATCTAACCCATATAGCTCCAAAGCCATGTTCTTCCCAGTTTTTCTTTACTGCCTTTGATGTTAGTGATACTTTAAAGGGTTTCAGCTTATAAAGTGCCTCAGATCACTTTATGTTCTTGAACAGATCAAGGAAAGGCTAGTTTATTCTGCCGTGACAAACAACCCGAAGTCTAGATGCTTGGAAGAATCAGAGGTTTATTTCCTGCTCACACTACACATCCCCTCAGGTTGGTGGGTGTCTTAGATGGATGACATTCTCATTCAAAGGCTTAAGCTGACAGTTGTCATCTAAAATATTACTAATAGTGGAAGAGCATGTGGCAAATCATACACTAGCTTCCAAAAACTTCCACCCAGTGTTGTGCATCACTGCCACACTCTTCCCACTGCACAGCCCTACCTAACTTCACTGGCCATACCAGCAATGCTGTGTGCCCAGAGGAGGAAGTCCATGATGCTGCCCAGCAGCATTAATGACTCCCATGGAGACTTTATACTCATTACACAGACTACAATAATTTCTAAAACATAGTTTAGCAATGTTTCTAAACACACTTTCCAAAATTTAGATAATTCGATAAAAACAAATAAAAAGGGTTTTTTAAGACTTTACATAATATAATTTAAAATAGTTCTGATATTTTATGTTGTAAAACATATTTTTCTGTGCAGTTCATTCACTATCAATCTGTACACGGTTATGGATTACTTGATAGTTTTCATTTCTTTTCTTTCTCTTCTTTCCTCCACATCTGCCTAGTCACTATGTAATCTAATTGAGGGAAATGTTGCCATAAAAATTAGTTTTACAGGGAATGGGAGAAAATATTTGCAAACTATGCAACTGACAAGGGGTTAATATCCAAAATGTGCAAATAGTTCATACAACTCAATATCAAAAGAGTAAACTACCCAATCAAAAAAATGGGCAGAAGACCTAAATAGACATTGCTCCAGTGAAGACATACAGATGGCCAACAGGCACATGAAAAGATGCTCAACATACCTGAATATTTAATGGGTATCTTTATCAGACAATAATTAGGCTCTACAGTATAGCCCTTCAGCTCCTACAAGAATCATCTTTGTTTAGGCTCCAACCAGTGTCAAGTAGATATAAAATGATGGTGCTTGCCCATTCCCTCACAAAATATCTTTTACCTCATACCCAAAGGTTTCACCTCTAACATCTAAAAAAGACATTGGCAAGTCTATGTGGTACCCATGTATGTATAGTCTGGAAGTGTGGGGAGTTAATGCTCTAAGGGGTGAACCTTTGTACAAGAGAAATGGGTGTCAATGGACTGTCCTGGATAGAGTTAGGCAATTTCTTGGGAAATGGTCCTATATAATCAAGCACTTAGTTGTATTTAGCTGTAGTCAACTCAATAAAGCATCTTAATCTGAGGTGCCCACCCTTCCCTGTTTCACTTCCCTGCTCCCTAAGAAAGAAAAAATACATCAGCCCTTCACCAGAAACTTTGCTTTCTGAAGAACCTAGACCAAAACAGCATCTCAAAAAAATTCCTTTAAATATACCTTTGCTGAGATGCAACTCATATATGATAAATTTCACTCTTTTAAAGGGCACAATTCAGTGATTTTTATTGCCTCAGAGCTGTACAACCATCACCACTATTCAATTTCAGAACAATTTCATCATCTCAAAAAGAAACTACAGGGCTTCCCTGGTGGCGCAGTGGTTGAGAGTCTGCCTGCCGATGCAGGGGACACAGGTTCGTGTCCCGGTCCGGGAAGATCCCACATGCCGCGGAGCGTCTGGGCCCGTGAGTCATGGCCGCTGAGCCTGCGCGTCCGGAGCCTGCGCTCTGCAACGGGAGAGGCCACAACAGTGAGAGGCCCGTGTACCACCAAAAAAAAAGAAAGAAACTACATCATGAAAGTCTCTCCCCATTCACAACCACCAATCTAAGTTCTGTCTCTATGATTTTTCCTCTTCTGGACATTTCACATACATTTAATCCTACTACATGCAGCCTTTTGTGTCTGGCTTCTTTCTCTTAGTATAATGTCTTTAAGGTTCATCCATGTTGTAGCATGAATCAGTATTCATGCTGAATCATGAATCATTCTTTTTTATTGCCAAATAGCATTTCATTTTATGGATACACCATAGTTTTTTTAATCCATTCATCAATAGATGGACTTCTGGGTTGTTTCCAATATTTGGCTATTATGGTTAATGCTGCCATGAACATTTGTGTAAAAATGATTTTTAACATGTCAAAACTTGAGCTCCTAATTTTCTCCCACATACCTATTCCTCCCCTAGCCTTTCCCATCTTAGTAAATAACACTGCTATATAATTGCCCAAAACAAAAATTTAATTCTTTTTTTCATATAATTCCTTTATCCTATCTGTCACCAGGTCCAGTCAGCATTGCCTCCAAAATACATCTCAAATCCACATACACTTTTCCATTCTTATTGCTGTGATATAGTCAAACCACCACCATCTCTACCTAAGACTATTACCATAGCATCCTCTCTGGTTTCCCTTTTCCCTCTTTTAGTCTCTCTCCACATCAGCTAAGCTAATATGAACTTTTCAAAATAAAGTGTGCTATACCCTACTTAGAAAGTCTTCAGTGACTCCCTGTTGTTCTTAGAAAAATAAAACTTCAAACTTCTGACATGGCCTGGTTCCTGTCTAATCTTCCAACCTCACTTCATCCTACCCTTCCTCCCTTCCTATGATCCATCCACAATGGTCACCCCCTCACTGTCTGTCACTCCTGGCAGTAGGCACCTTGTCTGTCTTATTTGTGCCTAACTAATACATAGTTGAAAATAAATATCTCTTAATCTTTTAAATGTATGTATGAATGAAATAGTTGTTGGAGTGTGTGATGAAGGATGAGTATGATTTGGACCAGTGAAGATAAAAAGTTATTCAGGATGAAGGAACACCATCAGCAAGGAAAGAGCAGAATTGTCTGTGTTGGTTTAGGGATTGGTGAGCTGATCCATTTAGATGGAGGAATGTACATATGGAGGGAAGTTAAGTTGAAATTTCCAGCAAATCAGTGCCATAGTTAGAGAAAGGATGGTCTTACATGCAGGGCAGGTGTGGGAAGAGATAAAGAGCTGCTACCAAAGGATTTAATGAGGAAATGATGTGATTAGAACTGGCTTAGTTTGAATAATGGATTGTAGGAGAGAGCTATGGAGAGAGAGACACCTATTAATATTCTATTAGAATTGTCAATTCAAAAAAATAATCAAGCGTCTGAGTGAAGCTTGGCAATAAAAATGGTAATAAGAAGACAGATTTGAGTGACATTATGGAGGGAAGTTGTATGGGACTTATTTAGCAACGAATAAGATGTCATCTATGAAGGAAAGAAAGGAACCCAAAAAATCACCTCTGGTACCCGGGTAAAACGTGCTTCTAGTACTGGCAATAGAGACATCAGGAGAAGGATTTTAAGTTTAAAGGGGTCACTTGTGCCAAAGAGATTATAAACATTTGGAAATAAAGAAAAACAGCTTAGAAGAAAAAAGCTAAATACAATGATCGGGCTTTCATCTTTCTTAAAGTAATACTTTAAGCAAATGTTGGTAAATAAGATCCACTGGGTAGAAGAAAAAGACTGAGAACAGAACACTGGAGACACTGGGATTTTTAGGGGGATAAGGAACAACAGAAGTCAGAGGTGTCAGTAAATGAGGGTCAGAGTATAGGGGGGAAGTCAAGGTAACAAAGCTAACAGATGCCATAACAAGTGGGAACTTTCAAAGTCAGAAAAGTTTAAGGTAGAGGATGGAGATTGGGATCACTTCACTGAATTTGGCAAATATAGTTTGTTGATGACCTGTGAGGGGAGAATTTCAGTAAAAGAAAGGGGAGAATCTGCACTGAAAGTGATTAAGAATTGCACTGATGAGTTTTAAAAATGAATAAACATAGACTATCCTTTACAGATGATGATTAAGGAAGGAAAGAAAAATGATGAGAAAAGATAGCTTGAAAGGTAGAAGGATCAAGTATTAGTTTCTGCTATGGGTGATATATATGTTATATATACGTTTCATATATGTAATATGTTTTATATGTGATATATATGTATACACACAAATATATATATATATACACACACACACACACACACACACACATAAACCCACATATATCACATACCCCTTGAGTAGTTCCATTGGTGCAATTATTAATCATTTGCAGTGAAGATTCTCCCCTTTCTTTCACTGAAATTTTTCTCAATGTTAAAGCTAGAGAAAACATTGGTCCAGCTCTCTCTTCATTTTATATATGAGGAAAGTGAGATTCAGAGAAGAAAGTGAAATATCCCATGTCACACTCTCAGTGTTGATTTGAGCCTAAAATCAAGGGGTTTTTTTATTTTTTATTTCTTTTATTGAAGTATAGTTGGTTTACAATGTCATGCCCATCTCCGCTGTACAGTAAAGTGACTCATTTATACACACAAAATCAAGAAGTTTTGAGTCCTTGTCTATTACAGACTTGAATCCAACCAGTTTCTCAGGGAAAAAAACTCCTTTTTTGCACCTTACCTCCTCTGGTGGGCAAACCTAAGCTGGCCCCCATGACTCCTGCCTCTTGGTATTCACACCCTTGAGAAATACTTCTGAGTGTGTAGGACCTGTGACTTGCTTATAATGAATTGAACATGACTACAGTGACAGCATGTCACTTCTGTAATTATATTACACAGCATTGTAACATCTGTCTTGCTGAGAGTCTCTCTCCCTTGCTGGTTTTGATAAAACAAGTACCACGTTTCAGAGACCCACATGACAGGGATCTCCAGCCAGCAGCCAACCAAAGAAACTGAGGCCCTCAGTCCAATAAGCTGCAAGAACTGAATTCCACCAACAATGATGTGAACTTGGAAGTGGATTCTTCTCCATTCAAGCCTTGAGATGAAGCTGCAGCCCCAGCAGGCACTCTGGTTGCAGCTTTCAAATGAGACACTAAAACACAGAACCCAGAGAAACTGTGCCCAGAATCCTGACCCACAGAAACTGGGATAATATAAGTGTGCTGTTTTAAACCACTAAGTTTGTGGTGATATTGTTATGCAGCAAGAGAAAACTAGTACAACCCACACACAAATGCACATACACACACACACACACACTCACACAAGCACAGGTGCAATTTGTCACTCATCCAAAAGGCTCCAAAATGTATCTCAAATCCTCTCATATTTCTCCATCACCAATGTCACCAGCCACCAAAAGCCATTATCTCTTTGCTCTGTACTCACCGCTTCAAATTTGAGGTGAATTAGTCTTCTGCACCCTGCATGGCACAAGGAAGAAGGGGTATATACCAGCTGATACATTTGCTCCTAAATAAACTGCCCTCTTCACCATTGCACCAGGCTATCAAAATTGCTCCCTCCGTAGGGTCTTCCCTGGTGGCGCAGTGGTTGAGAATCTGCCTGCCAATGCAGGGGACACGGGTTCGAGCCCTGGCCTGGGAAGATCCCACATGTCGCGGAGCAACTGGGCCCGTGAGCCAAAATTACTGAGCCTGCGTGTCTGGAGCCTGTGCTCCGCAACAAGAGAGGCCGCGATAGTGAGAGGCCCACGCACCGCGATGAAGAGTGGACCCCGATCTCTGCAACTGGAGAAAGCCCTCACACAGAAACGAAGACGCAACACAGCAAAAATAAAATAATTAATTAATTAAAAAAATTGCTCCCACCTGTTTCAACAGTCTTGCATGTGACCAATCCTCTCTGCTTTCCATCATTAAGAGATGCCTTATTTCTGTTCTCATCTGATAGCAATCTTTTTATTTTTCCAGGATTATTATGATTTGTTCTTTTTGTAAAAAAGAAATTATCTTTTCTATCATTTCTAGGGATATGGAGAAAGAGTAGGAGGTAGGTGCCTGTGTTTAGTCTGTCATTTTGATACAATACCCTTTCCAGAGTAATTTTCGCTATATTATGCTGCTTCCCCCCAAATCCATTTATAGACATTTTTCCTGGAACTAAATTCTGGCAGGAACTTTTTATAATGGCTCTTGTAAGTACTATGCAGCCACTGCAAATTATATTTATGAAGAATATTTAATGGCATTGCCAAATTCTCACACTATAATGTAAGTAATAAGTCGGGATAAAAACTGTATGAATCTTCATCCTCCCTGAGGTGAAATTTTAAGCCATACTATTGAATGATATTCACAAGAAAAATAGAAAAGGGGGCTGGAAATGGACCTTGGGAAAGCCCCAAGAGGCAGAGAAGTAGAAAGAGAGAAAGTCACAGATATATATATATATATAGAGAGAGAGAGAGTGAGAGAGAGAGAGAGGCACTAAACAAGACTATGGAAGTCCTGGAAGGCTTCCTGGGGTAGGACACAAGCTGACTCTTAAAGGTGAGTAGAAGGGAACCAAGACAAGTGAGCAAAGGAATAACAGGATCAAAGGGTCAATGGAGGGAAAGGAAGGGGATCAGAAAAGCATTGTAAATTTTAGACTTTGAGACATATCCTTTCACAGAGCCTGGCACACAAAAGTGTGCATTTTTTAATAATGAGCATTTTTTAAATATATTAATTAACTGGTGCTGACTAATTAATAAAGTAAAAAAATGTTCTGAATGAAATCAATATTGTAGCCTTTTTATGGTGCCAAACAGGCAATGTCAACCTTGAACAGTCTTTAGAACAGGAGCCATGTCCTAAAGCTTGCTGCCCTCTGCAGACTGTCATCATCACCGGCACTCCTCAGAGGAGCCGGGCCTTGGGCAGCCTCCAGTTCCTCCCTCACATGCGTGAGTCATCTCACTTTGAATCACCCCCGCTCATTTTGTTCCAGTATCTTCACAGGGATAATACAGACTGGGGCCAACAGAGAGGGACCAGGAAATATTAACTCCCCAAAAGCAACCCATCGATTCTTACTAAATACCTTTAATCTAACTTAGCTATGTTTCTGAGTTACTAGTCTGCCTTTCAGAGCAGAGATTGACCTAGAACAATTGTCCTAGAACAATTATTCTTACATGGCCTTTGGCTATTTTCCTCCTGAATTTTTCCATTCTTCAGTTTTATCAGCAAAGAACATAACACGGCTTTAGGTAAGAACGGAGAGATGGCTGTTGGCACAGTTAGTCCAAGAATATCTGTTTCCTTGGTTTCCCAAGCAGAGAAACAAACCAATTTAAAATAAATAATAAATAAATAATTAAAAAACATTATCAGGGCTCCTAAATGTCATAAAACGGTGGGCCTTAGATCACCTCGTAGTGATTGGTCTCATGATTCTATGCATTATTTTATATATGACTCAGTAGAACACTTCTTTGTCAGTGCACAAAAGTTGTATCAAAACATAAGAAGAATTTTTACTATACCGGACTTAATGTCCTCTATAAAATTGAAGTTTGAAAGTCATAAAATTTGGAGATAAGTTCAAAACCAGCAGTGAACAAGGAAAGCTCTTATCTATAGTATCATGAAAAAGATTTTTTTAAAAGCTTTTGTCTTATGATTCAAGAAAAACATCATCATTAAATGTATTTATTCAGACAGTCAATAAATATCTATTAAGTATATTTTATGTAGAAAGTATTGGAAAGTCACTGGAAAGTGACTTTCCTAGTCACTGTTGAAAATATAAACATTAAAAGATACAGTCACACATATCCCTTTAAAGATGTATTTTAAGTTGTGTACAACTTGTAGAGGAAATGTTGGTTTATCCTTTAAAAAGCTCTTAATCATTTATCATTTGATGCCATTTGAGGAGCTATAGGAGGCTGTCTATGACTGAAATGGACAATCTGAGTGGGACTGTAGTGAAAATAAAAACAGCTCTACAATTAAAATCAGAGAGAGATCTCTATGCTGATTGGTTTGATTTTTAAAAAGAGGAAATAACTGATTTAGTTATGCTGATAGGGACTGTGGTAAAAACAAGAATCGTGTTAGAATAGATAAATTATGGAAGTCATTGAATTTTTGTCAGAAGAATGAAGATAGTGTTAGTAATGGGCCATGATTTCTTACTCGATTGACTAGCCCTATTCTAAGAGAATGGGATCATGTAAAATAATAAATACTATTATAGATATAAAAAAAGATACAGTCACAGACTTTCAGAAATTTGTTGGGGGACCGGGAATAAAGGAGATGGGTACAAATTATGCTGATACCTGGGAATACCAAGAGCCATCAGAAAGTGAATTCACTAGTCTGGGTTGAGAGTGGGGTGGATGGGAGTCAGTCTGGAGACCTGAGATTCATGAAAATAGTTGGGAGAAGCTGTGGGGAAGTATGCCATGATAATAACCATGATAGAAATAAAAATTAAAATAAAATAAACTATCACTTCTAAAAGTAGAGAAACACAAATAGCAAGTCCAGTCAGGAGCATTGAAGAACTTTATCTTTGAAATAACACAAATAGTTGGATTAATGAACCCACAGAGAAACAAAGGATTCATATTAAGCCTAGAGAACCAAGCTGCCTTCCCAGGTCTAACAGAGGACTGAGACATCTTCTCACCAATAAAACCATACTTATTTTTAACTAGTCCCAGGCAAGTTGCCCAAAGTTTTTTAGATATAGGCTATTTTCAACTTTTCTTTTCTGAACACTCTCTTATGGCAGAGATTGAAAATAGAACTATTCCTACACAAAGAGTCTGAGCATTGGATTAATATTTTAAAACGCTTTGAGGCATCTAAAAGCCTATAAAATTCAAACTATTCCCTTAAGCAAGGAAGTGATATATCACTTAATATCACTATTTCATTAGGTATGAAAAAAGAAGTAGAGAGCAGTTTTTAAAAAAAAACACTAAAATTATGACTGCTAGTCATGATTAAGACCTGGATTTTTTGACCTCTAAAATTTATACCTTTCCTTGTGGACACAAATACCTTTCACCGCATTTGGACCATCAGTAAAGTTCCCATAGACTCAAGAAGGACTGTTCTGACAGACTGGGTATTATTAATATTATAATTAGCACCAATAAGAATAACAACAAAAAATATTATTTGTTTAATACTTAATATATCTGGCACTCTTCTAAGTATTTTACATGTATTATTTCTTGTAGTCTTAACAAAATCCCAATGAGGGATCACCTTCTATTATTATTCCCACATTACAGTTGAGGACACAGAGGAAAAGAGAGGTGAAGTAATTCACCCAGGGTCACATGGCTCTTAAGTGTCAGAGCTGAAAGTTGAACCCAAGGGATGTGAGTAAAATGATAAGAGTAAATGATAGGATAAACAAGAGTCTAATAAAACAATATCTTAGGACAAAATCAAGGTTAAAGCTTGACTCAGGGCACACGAATCTGTATTTTGTATTATGATTTTATTGCACTTTTTAGCAGTAAATAGTGGTTCAGAAAGAAGGAGTAGACTATAAGGGTTGTTGCATTCCCTAAGGTTGGGTTCTAGTGAAAAGAAAGGAGTTAAGAATGTGGCAAGAGATGCTGAACTACTTCAGAAAAGCCAAATTAAATTGGGTAACAATGGTGCCTAGATAAAACTGAATTGATGGGCATGCACATAGGGGAGAGAATAGCCTTTAATTGTACAACTTTCATAGAAGTGCTTGTTTAATATTGTGATTTATTAATGATGTCACCATCAGAAAAGAAAAATGACATAACTCCCTTAAAGGGCAATTTGGCACTATCTAGCAAAATTTGACATGCATTTACTTTTTGACTCAGAGATTTCAAGTTTCTATCTCAATGATTCAATGACAAAAATTAGAAATGACATATGCACAAGCTATTCGTTGCGTCACTTTTTGTAAAGGTAAACATTTGAAAACAACCCACCAATAGTAGACTGGTTGAATAAACTATGCTACATCCATACAATTTGGTATTAAGCAACTCTAAAGTGAATGGGGGAAGATCTCTATGTACCCACAGGGAGTTAATTTAGAATTTCTAAGCAAAAATGGCACTGTGCAGAGCATTTGTATCATGCTACATATGGGGTAAGAAATAGGGATATACAAGTATTTATCCATATTTGCTTACAATGTTTAAAAGAAAGAGTGGAAAAATGAATCAAAAACTTGTAAAAATAGTTACCAACAGAAGCAAGAAGAGAAGAATGAAGAGCATAGGATACACCTCATTTTATATTTTTGACTTTGAAATCATGTAACTATTTTAATAAATTTTAAAAATTAAACTGAAAGAAAAAAGGAATCTGAAAATTGAAAGCAGTGTGAAGCAAATGAATCTAACCACATCTCATATTGGTGGCATAACAACTCAAAGAATTATTTCAAGTGATTCTAACATACAGAATTTGGGCTATGCGTCCCTGGAGGTAAAACAATTCTAAAATGAAAAGAAATATTTTTAAAACCTTAAGTGTGTTCAGTAATCTTATTGTTAGTAACAATATTTGTCTTGTTATTCTGAAACTATTACAAGTATCATATAAAGTAAATAAAAAACAAAGATTTTCAGCTTAAGATGGGGACGGAAAGGCTTAAAGTCAAAGTAGTTAAGTAAAACTCTTTAAATCTGAATTAGAAATATCAGGAAAAAATTCATTACATATTTTTCTCCTTAAAAAATTATAGATTTCCTGGTTCTGTCTACTAAAATTGTCTACAATGGCAGCTCAGTAGCAATGAGGACAAATAGCATTCAGACTGTGTGCTCTTAGCACCATTTTGGATCTAAAGGAAAGAACTCTTTAGGGAAATGACTGATTCCAAGTCTGGCAGGAAATGTACAAAGTAAACTTAGGACATCTATGTGACAGGGGAGGAGGACAGGAGATGAAGGGAAGGGAAGGAAGAGAAGGGGAGGAGAGGGCAGGAGAGGGAAAAGAAAAAAAGGAACAGACTAAGTCTAACCAAGCCTCTAGATCAGGGTTTCTCAGCCTTGGTACTATTGACATTTGGGACCCAATCATTCTTTGGTTAGGGGCTGCCATATACCTTGTACGATGTTTATTTAGCAGCATCCAAGCCCCTACCTACTAGACGCCAGTAGCACAACCTTCTCCAAGTTGTGATGACCAAAACTCTCTCCAGAAGGGTCAAAATCATCCCAGTGTAAAACTACAACTTTAGATCTCCAGAAACAAGTTAAATGAAACACAGGGAAGTGATCAGCCAAATCCAGAATGGGTTAATCTCATTCCACTTCTCATCAACAATAGAGCTCTTTTGCCATATGACTAGTTAGTGATCCAGAATCCCAACTTGAGGATATGTTTCCTAGGACTATTTCCTGTCCCAAATATCTTAGTGTTACTCCAGAAGCAGTAGATGAGATAAAGTTTGAGTACAAGTAGTTCATTTGGGAAGTGCAGATAATATTGATATGGAAGCAGGGAAGGGACACAGAGAAAAGAAGGAAGGCAAAAAATAAAACACTATTAAGGTGTCTGGGAGACAGTGCAAAACTGAAACCTAAGAATTAACTATCAGAGAGCTGAGAAAGCTGGGTTGTTATGCACCAACTTCCTCACATCGCTGATTGTGTACTATGCCTGCCACGTTAGTTCCTTGACACTTCCAGGCTGCTCCATGCAAGAGTTCTCCACAGTTCCAGGGGAAAGCACTCAGGCACAGAGATTACAGATACTGGTGGTTGGCAACATGTTGTAGAGAGATATGGAAACATCTGGTATTTAAATTAAAGAACACTTGAGATTCATTATAAAATACTTAAGCAAAAGAAAAAAGTGAATGAAGCTAGGCTAAACAATATAGGCAAGGATTGATTATTGTTGAAGCTGTGATGGGAGCAAGAGTGTTTATATGATTTGTCTCTCTAGCCTTGTGTAAGTTGAAATTTTTCATAATAAAACTTAATAAAAATAATAGCACTACCTGTCATATATTTATTACATGTATTGTAATAAATACAATACATCATATTGTATTTATTATTACAAGAACCCATTGACTTCTGAGAGTTCCATCTCTTCTCTTTCATTTGCCTTAAGTATTGAGACTTTGCAAAAATCCATTAGCTTATTGACCTCACCATCAATAAAGTAAAAGATGAAAATTACAAAATTCTACACACAGGATTTGAATCTGATTTAAATAAATACTTTTATTCTGACTCAACTTAAATATGTAACTCCTATTAAAATATTTAGGCTAAGACAAATGTAGATGAAGAAAGTATACTCAAAAAAAAAAAAAAGAGAGAGAGAGAGAGAGATGCATTTATATTTACAACTTAAGAGAAGAAAGTAAGAAAACATTTCAGATGGAAACAGGATAATTAGACACCAAAAGGAGAACTCTGTAATTCATTCAAAAAATTTAATATCCATAACTTCTCTTTGAAAGATTGAGACAAAATGGCAGTCCTATGACTGTAAGAGAGAACAGTTAAACCCATCTGCCAAAGAACAGGGATCTGTTCTGTGGGATATCTTGTACTGAGTGTGAGAAATTCATATCAGAAGTTTACTGTTAAATGGAAGACTACATTTTCTTAAAATATATTCACTTCTAACAATGAATAATGAACCCTTTTTAAGTTTAACAAATTCACTTCACAGTGGCTTTATTTCACAAATATATGAATAAAAGTTAGTCTAATGAACAGCCCCTAGAGTTATCATAGCCCCTGAGCTGCAGAAACCTGCGTTGCACCTTAAAATTTTCACTACCCTAGTGAAAAGTTCAACAGGGACTTCTGTAGGCATAATTGTGTGATGTGGTATGTTGTAACATTTAAATAAAGGGGAGAGATTTTTCACTTAATTTTCTAATATTCTCAGAAAGGCTCTTCTGGATGTCATCTCCTAATAGAAAAACTAATTAAGCAGTTGACAACTTTCATTTTCTTTCAAAGTACTATTCCAAGAAATACTGCAGTCTTATCCTTTTATTTCCTTTCAAGGGACTATGAAACTTCTAAAACATCTTTCCACATAAATGCTTGAACTTCAGGGAGATATTAACGAATAAACCATCACATCTGTTCAAAGAGCAAGCCAAAATATGTGAGCTCTAAATCAGTTTGTAAGAAAGAAAGAAAGAAAATCTTCATTTTGGGGGAAAAAATATCAAATACCATGCTCAGAAATGATTAAAAACCATATGTCTTTCCAGCAATATCACAATGGCTTCTAATATCTCTGCTTCCAGACCCTTTCTTCTTCCTACCCATTTTGCAATTCTTCAAATGTGTCTTCACAAAGTCCAGCACCATTTTGTTATTTGCAGGTTCAACAGTTATCATTGGCTCCCAATTGCCAAGAAATTCAAACCTCTCATTAGCTCCTAAGCTCCTCCACAATTTGTCCCCAAGCATAGCTTCCACTATTCCTCTTCCTTTCTGTGCACCAGGCAACTAGAATTATCACCATTTCCGTATGTGCATTGCTGATTCCTACTATAAATTTTTTTTGGGGGGGGGCGGTACACGGGCCTCTCACTGTTGTGGTCTCTCCCGTTGCAGACCACAGGCTCCGGACGCGCAGGCTCAGCCGCTCTGCGGCATATGGGATCCTCCCGGACCGGGGCACGAACCCGTGTCCCCTGCATCGGCAGGCAGACCCTCAACTGCACCACCAGGGTAGCCCTTTACTATAACATTTTAGTTCCTGTTGACTCTGTTGATTGGAATGGCCCTTTCTCTGAAATCATCCGCGCCTTTGAGTTACCCCCATTTAAATCATGATTCAATTAAATGCCACTTCTTCTAAGAAAGTAACTTGATCAACCTATCAGAAGTTATTTTGCCTAGCTCTTTGACCCACTATTAGAACAAATGAACTCCTTTTATATTTTTACCTAGAAACTTGAATTACCTAAATTAGACCACGAGGTCCTTAAAAGGAAGGATTGAAGACATATCTCTTAAACCCACCTAGCTGTGGGTTTGCCAAAGTTCCATTGAAGGAGCGTTATACGACAGCCATCAACCCCTTCCAGCTAAACTTTCTAAAAGTATCAATAGATACCTCTGAGTGATTGCTGCTTTGCTGAGGTGGGTGAGACATGTAGGTAAAACTTTGGGAAACTGAGAGAATTATAAATTAACTTGCCTGTAACAACAGAGATAACTGGACATATTGTAGAGGAAAGAGCCCAGAAGGGAAGAAGGAGGTTGGAACAAGCATAGCTGGAGAGAAACAGAAAAAGGAAGCAGAGGAGAGGGATGGAAAGTAGGAAGTGAAAAGGCAAAAATGCTGGCAAAAGAGAAGAAATCCAGTGGAAAATCCAAGGGGAATGGAACTTCTGAGAAGGAGAAAGCAATGAAAAGAGGGATTTCAGGAACTTTAATTGCAAAGAATGTGATATAATCCCTTCCTCTTCATTCTCATCACTACCTTGACATTGAAATTTGTAGTGATATGACTGCTTGCAAGATTGGCATAAGGTCAGCCTTGGGTAAGAGCAGCTGATGCAAGGGAGTCCAGTTCCAGTGTGTTACAGTTAATTCCAGAATCACACCATATCACAGAGTCATTTATTGGTTTGGGTATACATATAGGCTCTGCTAAAGCTAGATTTGATGAAGGTTTGATTCACTCATTCTCTACTATTAATTTCATTATCTTTATAAGATTCCCATATAAAATGAAGCCCTTCAGGTATTATTAAAGAAAGACAGTACCTTAGCAGCAGGAACAAATTAACATTCACAGCCAATGTTCCATCTAATATTGAGAATTGTAGAAGCAGAATCCATTTGCAGAATTGGGCCTGGACAAAATTTGGTTTTATTTAGGTGGGCTGTACTTTACATTAGCAAAGAGCATCACTTTTTGACTTGCTGAGGAAAAAAAAAAAAGAATAAAGTAAATGCCTCCATCTCTAGTAAGAATCAGAATAGAGAACTTAACAGGATCAAAACTTAACAGAAGTTTGTTAGTGAGTTTTTTTATTACTGTATTAATAAATTTATATTTTGTCTGCCAAGAAAACTTCAAGGCACTCTGAGTCCCCTTCTTTTTAATACTTAAAACTATAAAATTTCACCTCCCTTTTCTCACAAAATTTCCATTCTCTCAGGGCCAAACAATCCCAAACAGCAGGATGTGGGGATTGGGGAATAGGTGGAAGAATCTGAATAAATCAATTGTATGAAATTAATTTCTAAGACCATCAATCTTTAATTGGTGAAATTTCAGTCACAGTAGAAGGGAAGAATTTGACTGGGTACTCTTCCACCCACAGTAAAGTGAAGGCTCCTTGTGGGAGAGAAATCTGCAATACCCTCTATTCTCTCTCATGCCCCACTTGAGAAGAAACTGAATTAGCCTGGTCAAAAACTTGGCTAATGAAGAATTAGCCTTATCCATGACATTTGAAACATCATGCCTCCTTCTTTGATGATTAAAACTCTCAAGACTGAAACAGTCTAAGACAATAAATCCAAGATCTCACTGACTGGAGTTGAAAATTAATATGCACCATCATATTTTAGCAAAGGTTTGATCACTTACATAAAGTATATACATTCAACACATTGCTCATTGCTGTCATCTAAGAATAAATGTTTTGAAGAAAGTAGATATGAAGTGATTCCTTGAGCTGCCTGCAATTGGCATGCCCAAGGTACACCACCTGAAACAATTTAAGTGAAAATATGTGAATGCCACAGTTGCTTTACCAACTGTGACTATTTATTAGAAAATAAAAACAAAAAAATCTTTACCTCCCTTAAACAGAGCAAACAGAGAAAATAAATAACCAGGCACTTCTGAAAATTTAGAAAAACTTGTGCTTGGTCATTCAATATTTAAGGAGATAATTTCTGGATAAAGACAAGCTGGATGCTTAAGAACTGTTCATGCAGCTAATGTACTGATAGCAACCATTCAAAGCCCATACAAATTGAGCTTTGAAACTTAGCCGGTTTGGAAAATGCTGTTGCAGAGCACACATAGCCAAAGCACACTAGCTCATCCAAGAAGCTCCTTGTCCATGAACTGGGACTTAAGGTCATAAGAACACATTGTAGTCCAGGAAGAACTAGGGCCCCATGACCCGCAGCTAACACCATGGATGTCCCACTAAAGACATTACTAATGGATTGACAAATTCAAATCCATGGTCCAAAGAGGTCCCAGTGGCAGAAGGAAAAGTGTAGGATCTGGATTGAATGAGCAGGGGTCAAAGTCTTCCTAACTCAGACACTAGCTACTGTTTGCTCATCTTTATTATGAAAATAAAATTGTTATTTTAAAAGGACAGTTCGGCAGTTAAATGAGATGATGAGGATGAAATATGTTTTATAAACAGTAAAGCATAATTTGTTGTCACCTACTCATAATTAATGCAAATACTCCTACACTAAGAGTGAGGTCTATAATCTGCTGAATGAAATTCCATTTGCATTATGTATTGAAACCCAAAGGATAAAAATTGAGCCTTGAAATCTTATATTAAAGGTTTAGGAAAATGAGATAAGGCATAACCTAAACAGTCACTCTCTGATAAACTGTCATCATATTAACTCAGATATAAATTAGCCAAAGTTAAGGATTCTAAACATTTAAAATTATAAAATACATTGTTTGATTAATGTGGAAAATTTTAATAATACTGTCATTAAATATAATCATTAATATAATTTTTATCATACAATGACAAAAAATAAATGAAATTTGTATTTATTGAGCTAGGCTTTAATGATAGATTTTATAATTTGAAGAGAGTAAAAATAGAAGGGGTCTTTAAAGGTTTTGTTATTTTATTCTCTCAGGTTTTATTACTAAAATCACAATGTACAAAATTATGCTATGCTCTTGACAGATAACAGCTGTAACAGTATTGTGATGTCTTGGAATTACACTTTAAGAGGACAGACAATGACTGAAATGTTTCGGAAGGGGTTGAAATATCAAAGGAGGTGGGATGGAAAAAATTAGCTACATTACATACCAAGGTCTCTCACAACTCAGATTTTGTGGTTTATAACTTTCTTTTACAGCTCAATGTAAAACAAATACAATATACTCAGCTGAAATAGGGCAACAATTTTACATGATGCTCGTTTACATATTTCACAAGTATAGCTCCACAACTTAAAGATGGAACTGTGCTTTGGCACTAGAAGGAAGAAAATTGACTAAGTAAAAATTGTCCTCTCACAAACTTAAAATATGATAAAATAATAATTAAACACACACACACACACACACACACACACACACACACACACTGCATGCTAAATGTCCTTTCATGAGATACACTCAGAGGACCCTAGTGGGCTTTCCATGCTGCAGAGTGTCACTCAACTTCCCCAATACTAATTAAAAATAAATTATTGATTCTGCAATGGGGGGGAGAGCAATTATCCCCAGTCCTCCTGTTTTCTGAAAAATAATACAACTTTCACTGCTTGGAAGGGACAGGTATAGGAATAACACTTCCAGGCCCATTCATTCTTTTTGATTATCTTATTGATGAGACTGGAAGAAAAGCCTATGCAGGGGAGAATCAATTCTTTCTGAGCTCTAAAACATACATCTTTCTTCTCCTTTGCCACGTGGTCATCCACCTGCCCTGATGCGGCACCTTGTAGTTGTATAGCTCTTACCTGCAAAGACGCCAGAAGCATTATTTGGGGATAGGTGGAGAGAAATATTAGAGTCCAGATGCAGGCTGCATTTTCTAAATCGATTTATAAGTAACCAAGCTGTTATTTTTGTTTGAATCTCCATCTGTAGGGAAAGAGATATGATTAATCATTTGCTTCCTAAACCTGCACAAGTTTTACCCAAATGACAGAAATACAGCACATTATATTCAAACCCAGGGTGGCATTGTTGCAGTAAGCATGTTTATTTGGGAACAGAAACATTCACAAAACTCAAGAAAGCAGGAAAGAGGAAATAGACGCATGCTAAATTAAAAAGAAAAACAAATCTTTATTCAACATATAGTGAAATTTATTCTTTATATAAATAAAATTTGAATTTTGAAAAGTTATATGTGGTAGCTGTTGCCTAAATTTAGGGCAAAAAGTATATTGCCAATTTACTATAAATAGGTGGATGAAACACAGCTGGTCTTAGAAACTGGGCTGAAATATCACCACAAAATGAATTTTTTTTTTACTGCCTATGAAAGAATTCTGCAATAAATGAAAAGAAAATACTGCACTCGAGAAGAGAAAACAAAGCATTTTTCAAATGATTGTAGGAAAGAGAACATTTTAAAGAATGCATATGTTGTGACCTCAACAAAATTAAATTAACTAGGAAATAAAAGGTGAAAATAAGATAAAAAAGACAAAATGAGATGAATGGGGAGCTTTATTGAGAAATAAGTTGTGGTGAAATTTCCCTAAAAATAATAAAATAGTATCCCAAAATCAGAGTAGTAGAATTCATATCTTTATCACATTGAATAAAGAGCAGAATTAACTGTATAAAAAAGTATGTAATATGAAGGATAACCTTAAGAAGTCTTCTCAAAACACAGAAGTTAGAAAAAATGAAAAAAAAATATAAAATAGTAATAGTGGATCCCCATTTCTGCCTGGAGATGAATGGACCACAACAGAATAAAGATGAGATAAAATAAAATACACTGAATTCTGAAGTCCTGGCTTTAATATTTTAAAAAGAAGAAGTGTTTGCTTATTGTATTAAAAAGTTTAAAGCAGTAATGGTAAACTCAAATACCTATAACAGTTATGCAAAAATGTAAATATCTGAATCATGGTAGATGAATGAGAATCAAGGCTTGGGGAAACTGAAGCAAACAGAAGAAACATGCTGTATCCAAATGCTTTCAAAAATCAAAATTTAAAACAAATGTGCAAGCCAAAAAAATATACATATTAGCCACATTGGGCCTACTGTCTGTCTGTTGATAACCCCTGGCCAAAAATCTTAACTTTTCTTACTTTAAATCCTTTTACCTTTCTCTCCTCCATATATATATTTAGTTTATTGTGAATTTACTATAAATAGGTGGATGAAACATAGCTGGTCTTAGAAAATGGGCTGAAATATCACCACAAAATGAAATTATTTTTACTGCGATAAATGAAAAGAAAATACTGCACTGAAGAAGAGAAAGAAAAGCATTTTTCAGACACACACACATATCATACACACCCATACACATCTAAGATATAAACATACACATATAAATACACAACACCTATTCTAAAGTGGTGTGAGTTAATGAATTAATTTCAAAAAATACACACACATATAATAAGGCTCCTAAAATACAGTTTGAAAGCAAGAATCATATGACACAGTAGGGTGATGGCAGCATCTTGAAGCCCAGTTAATTGATAACAGCACAACACAGAATTGAGCTCCTGGCAGCCTCTCTTTAAGTGGACTTTAGTTTTAGATTCATAGAGACAAAGCCTGAAAAGATATGTAGGATGCAATCAATGGCACCTTATAATCTATCAGCTTTGATTTGGCCAAAAGGAAGAATACAAAAAATATTCAGGGATAGTTTGACTCTAAACAAATTAGTCATATCCAATCAAGTCTTGAAACCAAAAGGAAGGGCTGAAGACCCAAACATGAGGAAAAAAATTTAATACGTGATAAACACTGAATACAATGTTGGTTTCAAAATTAGCTCTATTTAAAATAAATGGACTTGAAGTTCCTAATGTCACAGACACTGCTGAAAGGGCTCAGTGACTCCAGACCTAAAGGAATAAGTGGTTAGCTGACCTCTTACACCCAAACGCCATGAAATTTGTAGTTAAGTTTTTGGCAGGAACAGAATAGAAACTTTCTACAACAAAACCCCCAATAATCCGGACATGCAAGTCAACTAAGTTGTTGGTTGAAATGGAAACCATTTATTTTAGGTGTCTTTTGGGGAAATGTCAACCTCAGCATTCTGGTATGAAAACTTAGATTTGACTAATAACTGGGCACCCAAAGAAAGATGTCATGGCTCCTTTTGACTTTCCCAGGCCTAAGGTAGAAATCGCAGTTATTTCTATTCCTTACCATGACAGTTTTGGGCAGGACCATATCTGCAACCCCATCCCATGCCTAGTCAGGCCCACGGCAAGGGCCTGGAAATTACACATACCTTCTGAAATGTCTGAAATGCCACAGAGAGCCTGAGCAAGAGGCCATGGTCACAATTAGAAAGTCCTTCTCCCTGGTAGCTAATACCAGGGTGCTAATCATTTTGAAATTTCTAAAGGTATCAAATCAATGCTATACACCTTAAACTTGGACAAGGTTATATGTCAATTATAACTAAGCTGGAGGGAAAAAAAGAAAGCAAGCCTTCTTCCAAAGTTCTAATCAGTAGCTGCTCATCACATATCTCAGACTCCTACATGGAAAACACAAAATCTGCTACAGGAAGCTAACTGAATAGAGATATATGATTATCTTTTTGAGTTTGATGAAGTCGGTATATTTATTTAAGTAGAGGAGAAATAAAGAAGGTGATGTGTTCCAAATTTCCTTCTAGAAAAGTGAACTCATTAATCAACATACACAGAGCTCAGTGATGAATAAATAAAATCTGGAATTCTGACAGCTACAGATGGTATCTGTTGCATTGGAGAAAAGAAGACAGCAGTTTGTCATTAGCTAAGAAATGACTATTGAAGCTTGAAAAACATAAAATGATAGTATAAATCTGTATATATTTGTATTCCATGGAATCGAAAGTGTGGCTGAGTAGACACTGCCCACTCAAATTCAGCTGAATTTTCCATTTTTAGTAACCGTCGCAACCTCAGCCAGAACCGAATCCCCTTGACATAGCACTGCCACCAATCCTTTTTTTTTTTGGAACCATAATTCACTGATTCAAGGCCACTCTCACTGGAACTAAATCTGGCAAACCCAACACTATAGAACAATCAAAAACCTGCCAAGCTGACATGGCCAGGCCCATAAGCATCATCATAAAAAAATCCCAAGATGGAAGATCAAAGAAGGGACTGTATTCTAAAAGATAGAATGGAAATTCCCAAATTATGAGGTTTGGCTCATTGTGTCAGGAGCTGGAGATGAGGTTTGTTGAGCCAGGAGACTGCCAGAGCTCTTCTCTCAGGCACTAAAAAATGAAACTTTACCTGAGACCACTCTTTCTCAGCATCCACACCTGTTTATTTGGAATATTTATCTGTTTAAAGAGGCAAAAGATAGATAGATGATAGATAGATAGATAGATAGACAGACAGACAAGTAACAAACATACCCAGGAAGGGTTTATACAAATGCACAACATGATAAAATGCCAACTACTGACTGAGTAAATTGAGAGTGTCCCATCAAACAGCCATGTGTAGTGACTGAAATGAGACGAGCAGATCCTTTGTGGGCTGGTCATGTTCTGCTTCTTGGTTTGGGTACAGATTAAATGGATGTGTTCATTTTGTGAAAAATTGACTTTGTTGCCATTCTTCTGTATATTTTTTGCTTTTTTGTTATATTTCAATAAAATTGGAATTTAAAAAGTCAATGGATAGTATAAACTTGCAATTCACTCCCCACTGGAGTAATTATGGTAGGTCAAGTAAATTCATATTCATTAACTTCTGTTAGCACTTATTTAATATGGTTAGCATATATCTCCCTGCACTTAAATCTACCCTTATCACTAATGGCTTCAAATTGACATGTGACTGAAACATATGGTAAATGGCTCCTGATTGCATATATTTCCAATCTATGGAGATCCAGATACAACAAAGCATTGCACAAAGAATAAACACTGTATCAATATGATTTGACAGATTGCCTCTATTGAAGCTAACTGTCCCACACTAGCTATGTGGGTTTGAGAAAGTTCTTTAACCAGTTTTGCGATTTTTAAATCTGCACAGTAGGAACAATTATAGTGTTACTTCTTAGGGTAGGGTTGTTGTGAGGAGTAAGTTAGTTAGTCCTTTAAACTCTTAGAGCACTGCTGACTCACGGTAAGTTCTAAATAAATGTATAAATGTTATTATAATAATTATCTTAAATTTTGCCACTAAATTCTGGTCACAAGATGGTGTGTTGGTGAGTTTTACACTTATATGATGCAAGTTATTTTTTCAGCTGCTATGAGTCCAAATAAGTATGACTTCAAAAAGCAGAAGTTTATTCTTCTCTCTTATAATAGTACAAAGGTAGGCAAAGTTGGCAGACAGTTCTACCATCCTAAAAAGATAGATTCCACATGGAGGTTTAAATCAGCTTCTCCTAACTTTTGCCACATCTCAGAAAACAAGAAACTTGCCAGAGGAAAACACACCCAATGCTTTTAAGAATTAGAGCTAGAGGGTTCATCACTTCTACTTATATCCCATTGGTCAGTACTTAGTCACATGGCCACACTTAGCTGCAGGGGATGCTGGAAAATGTAGGCTTCAGCTGAGTAGCTACATGCCAGCTGAAACTCTATTAATATTGAAAACGTGGAGAATGGATTTGATAACCAACTAGAAGTCTGCCATTATTACCAACATGGTACTGTCTGTTATGCAGTCTTTAAAAGATCCAGGATACTCTATGTACTACATTAATTTATGTCCTTTCTCTTCTGAGAGTCCATTAAAATGTTAGTAAAGGAATAAAACAGCCATTGATCCACAATAATGGATTTTGCAATAATGGATATTCAATAATGCAGAATAAGTTCTTAGGGATCATCAAAGGACAAAATATTTCAACAAATTTCTGGAAGATGGCATAGCTGATAGAGAAGAGTGGAGCAATGTTAAGTTCATGAGGAGAATGAAGTCAAGGAAGAGGTTGCTCTGCCTCGTAGAATGTTAAGAAGGCTAAGCACTTAATTGGAAATATTCTGAAAACATCCAAAGTACCAGACACGTGAATGGAGAAGCTTTCAGATAATGAATAAAGACCCATACCTAGTGTTTCAGTTATATACTGCTGTGTAACAAACCACCTAAAAGTTCAATGGCACTTTATTATGCTCATGGTTTTGTGGTTCAAGAATTGAGACCCAGCACAGAGGAAGGATGGCTTGACTGCTACACAATGTCTGGAGTCTCAGCTGGGAAGACTTGAATAGATGCGAATGATCCAAACAGCTGGGGAGTGGGATCATCTGAAGGCTTCTCCAGTCATGTGTCTGGCACTTGCGTTGGGATGACTTAAAGATTGATCTCAGTTCAGGCTATCAATAGATCACCTACATATGACTTCTCCACATGGTCTTGGCTTTTTACAACAAGGCAGCTAGTTTCTGAGAGAAGAAATGCCAAGACGGACTTTCTGGGAAGCACGAATTCCAAGAGCCCCAGGGTGAAAGAACAAGGTCTTTCATAACCAAGCCTCAGAAATCACTTAGTGTTACTTCCTGCAGACTTTAATCATTGAGGCAGTCACAAGGCTCTCCAGATTCAAGAGGAGGGGACATGGACCCTATCTCTATATAAGAATAATGTCAAAGAATTGGGGGCCACGTTTTAAAATGGGAACTCTACATACATCACTGTGGAATTTCATAATGCTAAGGCTAAATGCATCCAGAAGAAAAAAATTTTTAATAACTTTGTACTTTGTAAGTACAATGGAAAGAGAACCAGCCTGACAAAAGATATTGTGTCTGAAACCCAGGGAGCAACAGACAGAAAAAGAAAACTGTCTATACTGTGATAGAAAAATTATTTTCAACCTAGTATTTGATACCTAGTCTAACTATAATTCAACTATGAAATATAATAAGACATTTTCAGGTGCATCCAATGGTTCAGAAAGTTTATCCTCCATGTACTCTTGTAGATTGCCTTGAGAATGTGCTCCAACAAAACAAAGGATTTAACCAAAGAGTGGGAGACATGGGGGCAGTCAACTATAGATTCAGAATAATAGAGAAGTGGAAACCTAGGATGACAGTCAATCATCAGTTTAGTTTGAGTAGAAATATAGAAGACAGAAAATAAGATCTCTGGAAGGAAACAACAAAAACCACACATCTCCAAAATTTCTAGGAAAAAGTGACACTAAAAACAATTAAGATAGAGTAATGGCAAGTAGTGCAAGAAAAAAATGATATCATTAGAAAGTACAGGAAAAATATCAAACTATTTAAGAAAGCCAATATAATCATGGTGTGCTACTTGGCTCTACAAAATAACTGTATAGTCTTAATAACATGAAAATGATTATTGATTAGCCAAATAATAGATAACAAAATAGGAAGAACATGTTGATGGGGAGTTACCAGGGATTGGATTTTGTAAGAGAGCTAAATCTTCATCAATTGTATAGCAGCATACTATACTAATTAAGGATATAGCAGTAAGTATTTACTAAAGAAAAAATCTAAAATAAAGTAAGGTGCCTTCTTTTGGAGAACAAGACTGAGGAGTCAAGAATAGAATTTTCACTTTATGTTAAAAGTCACTCTGTACTGTTTAATTTGCATGCTTTGATTACATTAAAAATGTTAATTGGGCTTCCCTGGTGGCGCAGTGGTTGAGAGTCCGCCTGCTGATGCAGGGGACACGGGTTCGTGCCCCGGTCCGGGAAGATCCCACATGCCGCGGAGCGGCTGGGCCCGTGAGCCATGGCCGCTGAGCCTGCGCCTCCGGAGCCTATGCTCTGCAACGGGCGAGTCCACAGCAGTGAGAGGCCCGCGTAACGCAAAAAGAAAAAAAAAAAGTTAATGATTTTTAGAATACTGATTATCATATTTTAGTGTTAGTTAAAGATCAAGGGAAGACATAGAAAAGATTAATTATTATATTATTGAAGATTATGAGCCTCAAAACACAAATATATTCTCATGTATTTAAGAATTGAATGTATTACAAATATGAAATCATGAATCAGTTAGTAAAGGAGAATATTAGTCAAATAGCCGTGCTGAGATAACTGTTTAACGTTCAAGGGGAAAAAAAATGCTTTATCAGAAATCACTTACATGTGGAATCTAAAAGAAAAAAAAGACAGAAATGAACTTATTTGCAAAACAGAAAGACTCACAGACACAGAAAACAAACTTATGGTTACCAAAGGGGAAAGGGGAGTGGGGGGAGGGATAAATGGAGGAGTCTGGGATTAATATGTACACACTACTATGTATAAAATAGATAACCAACAAGGACTTACTGTATAGCATAGGGAACTATACTCAATATTATGTGATAACCTATGAGGGAAAAAAAACTGAAAAAGAAATATATATATATATATATATATATATATATATATATATATACACACAGAGGTACGCTGTACACCTGAAACTTACATGATATTGTAAATCAACTAGACTTCAATTAAAAGAATATTTTTTAAAAACACTCTTTATACCATAAACCATATTAAATTATGACTCTGTAGTCAAATTAAAAATCTAGAAAGGGGCATGCCTTCCCTTTCCTAAGTAGCAATCACTACAATCAAAAACTAACTGTGCCTGGCAACTTGGATTTCAAAAGAAATAAAAAGGTTAATTTTCTTTTATAAAATTAAATTTGTCACATATGAGGCAGAGAGATTTCTTTTTTTCTCTTTTTCTTGCAGAACACACAATATCACACACCTGCAGGAAAAGGAAATTGACCAGAAAGAGCTGACAACAGAGTTTTGGCCAGTGTGATAGTCCCCTTGGTGAAAACAGCCAGCCCCCAGAAACATGAAGGAGAACTTGCACATCACCCACAATGGCAACTGTTGTGGAAGACTAGAGATGCTGTTTTCATTTTCAGTTTTTTCTACTCTCTGTACGAACAGGTTCCACAATTGCCTTTATTAAAAACTTCCTCTTATACATTTTAATGTGCTTTTCTAAGTAAAACGTACGTTTTACCATTGCCAGTGTTCTCAGCTCTTCTAAGATTGCATATGAGGTATAAGCTTAGATGTAATGTTAGCCAAACAAATCAGATTGGAATGGCCTAGGAAGGTGCAGTGGGTTGAATAGTAGCCCCCAAATGTATGTCCAAGTCCTGACGCCCAGGACACATAACTGTGGTCTTTGCAAAAGTAATTAAGGATGATGAGATGAGATCCTCCTGGATTTAGGGCGGGCCCTAAATCCAGTGACAAATATCCTTATCAGAAGCAGAAAAGAAGACACAGAAACACAGGAGAAAGCCATGTGAAAATGGAGGTAGAGACCAGAGAGATGCTGCCACAAGCTAAGGAACACCAGGGGTCACCTGAAAGAGACAAGGAAAGATTCTTCACTAGAGCAGGGAGTGGGAACACTGCTGCTAACACCTTGATTTCAGACTTCTGACCCCACAGCTGTGAGACAAATTCCTGTTGCTGTAAGCCACCCAGTGCAGAGTCATTTGTTACAGCAGCCCTAAGAAACTAATACAGAAGACCTCATGAAGAAATAATAGCTCAATGCCTCTGTGAAGGACAGCACAATTTCGGCAGGAAAAGGAACTTAAAAAATATGTTTAGGTATAAAAGCCCAAGGCCTTCATAGATAACTTTCTATTTTAAATGAAGTACCTTATTCATACAAGCAAGTGGTCAATACACTGGAAGGTATTTCTGGCCTAGTAAGTCATTGATTGCAGCCTAAGAAATATAGACTTGGCAGAGTGAAAGTAGCACTTTCCGTGTATGTTTTGTTTCAAAGTTTACAAAGACCCTTTACATATTTTTTAAAACCCACAGCAAATTTATGAATCAGGCAGCAAGGCCATTATTATATGAATTTTATAGGTGGAAATAGTTTCACCTCTAGATGTTAAATGACCTGCTCAAGGTTGCAGAGATCATGAGTGGTTCTCAAAAACATGACTTTGTTCACTCCAAATCCAATGCCCTACCCATTACACCTTGATGATTTTAATAAATGATTAGGAACTAATGAAGTTTGATTATGAGATCACAATAGTGCAATCAGAATACTAATTTGGATAAGAGGTTATAGTTAGCAAAACCCATTAGCCAGCTATTATAACAGTCAGACATAAGATAATGAGGGCCAAGGTCAAGATGATTTCGGATGCAGGCAGCAGTAGGCAGCAGCTTGCAGCAAGCAGCAGTGAGCAGTAGCTGGAAGCAAGATCTCAGCTGCCTGACTAGGAATCAAACCCAGGTTGCCTGGATGGAAACCAGGATCTTACCCACTAGACCACGGGGCCAGCAGCTGGAGTCCAACTCCCCAGTCCTTTGTCTACTTTGAAAGGAAGAATCTGACAAGGTGACGGAAGGTATAGAAGAAAGTGTTTATTAGAAAAGCAGAGTACATAAAGAAAGACGCACTGGTGAACTCAGTGAGAGAATCACGAGAATCGCACCTTTGGGAAGATTAAATTCTTTTTAAGGGGGCAGTTTTCCGGATGTGTGTCTTCTTCTTGGCCAGTAATATTGTTTTGACCCCCATGGCTAATCTACCTCTGGATCCTCCCCTGGGTGCACATGCATCCCTCAGTCAAGATGTATTTCATCGTAAAGGCCTCTGGGAGGAAGATAGCAGGACTGACTATGGTCTGGCATCCCCTGCCTTTTTGACCCCATGAAGGCTTTTGTGCATGCACAGTGTCTCCCTTGCTCCAAGGATGGGAAATGTATGACCTCTTTAACAGGGTTTAGCCCCTCTCTGTCCCTGCCATAATAATGCCCAATGTCCAGTTATCTACATTATTCCTGTTACTGTTTCTTATATCAAGGTGTAGATCTCAAAATATTGACAGGAGTGCGTTCATAAATATGTAGTCCTGGAGCCTGTTCGTCTCTCACCTCAGGAAATGTAAATAGTGAGTTGGTAATGAATGTCTGGCCGGGAGCTCATCTTCTTCTCACCCCAGGAGGTGTGAACAGGAGGCCAGTTATAAATGTCTAGCCTGGAGCCCATCTATCTCCTGTCTCAAAGATGGTGTCGATTCAGATACACAAGGGTACATAAGGGAAATAGTGAGATAGAGCCTACATATTTCACACAGTGTATATCATGACTGCCCAAATTTTGTCATATTTTCTTAAATCCTTTCCCATTTGGGATTTATATAAACACTAATTGCATTCAAGTCTACTGAAATATATTATGCTTCTTCCTGCTTATCCATTTAGCATAATTTTCTAGGCAATTTGGTACACCTTTTTTTCCCCAAAGGACTAGCAACTCCTAACCTCATCTTTGCATCGGGTAGGATTTAGCCTATATGAAATCTAATTAAAAGATTCTAGAATTCAAATTGATTAGATACACACACACACACACACACATGCAACCATGAATTTGTGTCAGTTACCTAAACCTATCGTACTTGTATGAGCTCAGATAAAATACCTTGATGACACATACCACATACATTGAAAGAGACTATAAGAAACTGTTATCACTCTGGCGAGTGAGAAAGAGGGTTGGCTAAGACTGAAACTTGAAATCTGAAAAGCCTTCTTTCTTATGCAATAACTATTTAAAATACTGAAAATGAATACATCTCGAAACTTCCAAAAATTAGATAGCTAACATAGAAAAACACAGTTTAATAAAAATTATCCATGTTCAATTGGGTCTCTATACCTTAATGCACGGCTTTAGAGCAGGGGTCCCTAACCCCCAGGCCACAGAGCAGTGCCAGTCCTGTTAGCAACTGGGCTGCACAGCAGGAGGGCAAGTGAGCGAAGCTTCATCTGCCGCTCCCACATCTCCCCATCGCTCACATCATGGCCTGGACCATCCCCACCCCCTCACCCCCGGTACGTGGGAAAATTGTCTTCCAGGAAAGCGGTCCCTGGCACCAAAGAGGTTGGAGACCGTTGCTTTACAGAGTGTGTTTAATGGGACTCTGGTCCTTCAAGATATCCTAGGGGGAAAAGTGATTGGGGTGCACGCCAAGTTACATTCCATTCTTAAAAGAGTTGTGATGTATATTAGAATATTAAAAGCTCAGATAAAATCTACAGTAAAGAAACCAGCTTTACTTTCATTCATCCAGTATTTTTCAAATTTATTGATTTTTTTGAGGGAGAAGAATTATTTGTTTTTGATAATTCATGGAACTAGAGCTCTATATAATTCTGTTCTAACATGTTAAGTCAACATGCCCTCAGCAGAATAACTATTTTGAGCTTGCTTCAAGGAAAAACAAAACGGTTTTTCTTTGTGCAAGAGGCAGTCATCATGTGAATTAAATGAAATAATCCAAATAAATGACAAGATGTGCCAACCATGTCAAGTGAACTGGAGTCGTTACTTTTAACAAGAAACATAAAAATATGCACAGAAACTAAGAAAGCAGAAAAGATAAAAGAGAAAAATGCTGATTTTTAAAAAATATATGGGAAAATAATTTTACCTTTAATATTACACAAACTACACTCTGGGTGATAATCATCTGGATTCTTCTCACTGAAGTACAAAGATAAATGACAATATTGCAGAAATCTGAATTCCAAGGTATAGGCAAAGAAGAGTGTGAAGATTTAGGATCTACTTGCAAATTCTTCAACAGCCATTGAATTCAAAAGAAAGTTCCATGGCCAGTAGACACAATTGTAGCCATGGTCTCTGAGCCATAACCTCCAGAACCAGAACCATAGACCTCAGAATTTGACCTTTCGAACTCAAAGCCAATGGAAGACACTGTGCCCACATTTTCTTTTGCAGTACACATCCAGGGCCCACTCCTTATGACTTATGGGTCCCTAAAGACGCCAAGAGCAAAATCCCAGAGAAAGAACTGTGGCTCTCTGTGTCAGGAAACAAAGATAAGATATGAAGGGAAAAATAAATTCCTGGAGTTTGATGTCCCCTTCTGCTTAAGGACATCTATATCCTTTCCCTCATTAAAAAGTGTGGCTTCACTCCCAGAACCTTCCCTCTCCACATGCATACTAATTGTTTGAAAAGTCCTTTCTTCTTAATCTTAATATTTCCTGGGTCATTAAGAAATGTACCTTAACTTGGAGAGGAATTAAACCACTTTAACCAAGTCATATAAAACATATATTATATTTTCAAAGTCACTGAGTAGCAGTAAGCTATTAAATTCATGCACCTTTGATATTTATCAAGGGATTACTCTTTGTTGATATGACTTTATTAGTTTGTTTCTTGGGTGTGTATCATTGCCAAGCCATTGTCAACCTAATACTTTATATTATCCACAGTATCCAAAACCTACCAATGATTAGTTAGAAAAATCATTTCTAACAATTTCTTTCTAGATATAACAAATGATCAGTAGAAATACACAGAACTTGGTCATGAAAGAGTCACCACATAAATTTCAATGAGTATAATTAAGCCTCTCCCTCTGCCTACAGAAAAAGCCATACTGAAATAGCACAGCTTATGCCTGAAGATCCAATTGCCACATGCTCATACCCACCTGATGTTCTACAGATGTCTCAAATGCAATCGTCTCTAAATAAAAATTATTATCTGTAGTCCGCCTCATTTATCCTTCTGTTATATGCCCTCTCATGGCTAAGACATCACAGACCACCAATCTTCCAGAATAGAAACTTCAAAGTCATCTTTGAGCACCAGTATTTTAGAGCTCACCTCAAGCATCTATCATCACAGGTCTCTGTGGTTATCAGATAAAGAGAACTCTTACAACCCTTGCATGGCTCCTTCTTACTTAAGCTAAAAGGTTAAATGCGTCACATGACATTCGAGATACCCAAGAAAGGGATTCTTTTTTGTTTGTTTGTTTTTGCGTTACGCGGGCCTCTCACTGTCTTGGCCTCTCCCATTGCGGAGCACAGGCTCCGGACGCCCAGGCTCGGGGGCCATGACTCGTGGGCCCAGACGCTCCGCGGTATGTGGGATCTTCTCGGACCGAGTCACGAACCCATGTCCTTTGCATCGGTAGGCGGACTCTCAACCACTGTGCCACCAGGGAAGCCCAAGAAAAGGATTCTTGATTCATACTTTGTCTTTCATACCTAACATTCACTTATAATAATTTTTGGAGTCACATTGGAACTCACTGTTTTCTGAACTCATGATAAGCTTTCATACCTCCACAACTTGGGCCTTACTGTTTAATCTATGGGAAGCTACCCTCCTTTTTCTCCCTTCACTCTAAACCCACCCAACACCCCTACTCCCTTAACTAACTGGGCCTTGTGAATTCATCTATTCTTTAAGACCCAATTCAAATCATTTTCCTCTGAAAACCCTCCCATATGTCTCCACCCACAGCAAAATCGGTCCTACTAATCCTCTAGATCCACAGCACTTTATCTGTTTCCCTACTAAGGCACTTATTTGACGTTAGTTGGGTGTTTATATATCTGCTTCCCTGCTATATTAGAATCTTCATAAGAAAGAGAGACTGTCCAATTACCAACATATGTTCAATAAATATTAGCTGGGTAAATGAATGATTAACTGAACAGTTTACACTATAAGGTCATTCCAGTGTCCCCAGTTTTAAATGTGTAAATGAAACCTCGAGAGTTCCCGGAAACTCCCTTTTCAATACGATGTCTCCTGAGGCCACATCTTATGCATCTCTTCTCGGGGATATGCAGAGTTAGGGGATAAAATGAGGAAATAAAGCCATCAAATAAGAAATGAAGAAGGAAGGAGTAGGAGGAGAATCTAATCAAAATTCTAAAACATCAATCTTTCCTATGATCGTGAAGAGACTAGTCAAAGCTTTGAAAAATCACTCATTTGATAGGTTCTGCACAGAAATAAGTTCTCTGGGGAAAAATGAAGAGAATCAAAAAACTACTCTAAAATGCTAAAGGTTTTTGGTTGTTTTGCAATGGCTTTATTTGGCATTCAAATGTCACGTCTCTCTTTGAAAGACCCAAACTACCTATCAAAAGATTACACAGCTCAGTCAGCCCTATTCACTCATAAATGTAGTTTGCCTTTTCAGTCATCATTGCACCAGAGGTATGAGCAGCCTCAAATAATTTTGTTGAGAGCCACTCGTATAAGACACGGTCTAGACGTGTTAATTTAACGGTACATATGGAACACTGGAAGTTGGTGGACTTAACTTTAAATCGGAGAAGAATTGGATCAGCCAGCCTGTCTGACCCTTCATATTACAAAATGCAGAAGAGGAAACAATTCAATGATCCATCAAAATTATGCTGTACAGGCTCTTCTGCAAGTCATATGGATATTTCTATTTTTCTTCTTAAAATTCATGTAACTTTCTTGGTCTTCTCATCTTTCTCTCTTTTTTTTAACATCTTTATTGGAGTATAATTGCTTTACAATGGTGTGTTAGTTTCTGTTTTATAACAACGTGAATCAGTTATACATATACATATGTTCCCATATCTCTCAGCCTTCTCTTATATAAGAGAAAGAGTGGAATACATCTTGCAGGCTGCTTTCTCTGAGTCAACTAACACTGCTCTTCATTAGTGTTCTACAAAATACATTTCACAGAATGATAGTCCCACTATATGCTCCAAGATGAGGGGGTTTCATGGTTAAAACAGTAAAAGAAGATAGATAGAGATGATAGATAGATAGATAGATAGATAGATAGATAGATGAACATTTGAATACTATGTCTCTGTAGCAGAGATTCACAGTACATAGTAGCAATATTAAGAATATGAGAGGAGTGAGAAAGCAAATCATGTAAAATGAATTGGACCTAAACTTTTCAAACATTTACCCGATGGAACTCCTTCTTTCCATTCCAAAATTAGTATAACATCAAACAAGACTTCTGCAGAATTTTACAGATGAAATACAGAATCCCAGATACATTTGAATTTCAAATAAACAACAAATTTTTGTCAACAAATACTTGTCTCAACTGGGACATACCTATAATTAAAAAAAAACTTCAGAGACTAAGACTACTAGTAGTGAGAATTAGACACAGTAGAGGATGAGGGTAGGGAAGATGTCTTTAGTCATGAAAGAGAACAAGAGATTGGTTGTGAGAGATAGGGCTCAGTAGAATCTTCAATTAGTACAGCCTACCACTTTGCAGGTGGTGAGTTGTATGCCAGCTTAGCCTCACTGCCCCATCATGTGTCCTGAGGACCGCTGCGGGGGGTGGGGGGCATGTCCAACAGGACAGGATGGACATCAGAAGGGGTCGGTCAGGCCTCTGTGGTTAGAGAGCCAGCTAAGTCCTCTAGAGAAAAGAGTAGTTCCCTAAGTGTATCCTGCGTAAGGTTGCCAGATTTAACAAATAAAAATAAAGGACTACCAGTTACATTTGAATTTCAAATAAACTACCAATCATTTTTTGCTGAACGAAAAAGGTTTATGGGGCCCTTGTAAAGAATACAGAATCTGACAGTGGTGACATAGCATGTGATACGCCTGGACAGACTATATGCAGAGCAACTCATCAAGAAATGAGAGTGAATAAGGAGCTGCAGTATCTGAATTGTGCGACCTGCATATCTCTATAAAAAAAAAACCTCAATTAAAAATCATTTCGTGGTTCCATCACTGACTATGTTTATTGGACAAACAAATCACTCCTGTCCTATTTCCTCATCTGTCAAATGAAGGAGTCATATAAATTGACCTCTAAAGTCTCTTCCAGCACTAATATCTTACAAAAGATATTGTTACGGGCTCCCTGGTGGCACAGTGGTTGAGGGTCTGCCTGCCGATGCAGGGGACTCTTTTTCTAGAAGAAAGCTGCTGCTTTTCCAAAATTTCTGATTTCCAGAAGTACATTATATATGCTTTTTAGACCATTTTCAGGCTTTTCTTTAAAAAAAGAAATTTTCCAAACCCTTTCCAGTATGCTGACATAAGGGAAGAGTCAGTGAATTAATATCTTGGTAAGGGCTACCAGAAGAACTGAGTTCTGTCCTCATTTTAATCAAATCAATTTGAAAATGAATGCACCTCTTAATCCTGGGATTTATAACTATAGCTTTTGTCCAGGGAGTAAGTTTTAAGGTAAAGTAGCTTCACTTTCTGGTGAGTTTTATTTCCATATTTCATTATCTACTATGGAAAAAAAGAAGAATGCAAAGATTATTGAACACATTATTTTTTAATATGATTTCTGGTCTCTCAGCAATCTTTTACCTTTTCATAAATGTATAGTTGCATGAATCTGATTGGTAAAAAAGACACAGCAATATAGACCATGACTATACCTGTTTACCAAGTCTACTTTAATCAAAAGAAGAATTCTGGGAAAATATAGAAATGAACAAAAAGTGTTGTTCCTGTAATTAACCCAGTTAAGCTCCCCAAATCCATAAAATGTAATGTTTCCATACCTATCTTTGTGAAAACCCAGAACAGTTTGGTAACAACTTTTCTGTGAGAAAATCACTACAATCTTTTTTGAAAAACTATTTCTTCTCTTTAGGATTATTACCCACATTTATTTCTTCCAATAAATTTTAACATGCATGTAATGGTTAATTTTATGTGTCAACTTGGCTGGACCACAGTGCCTAGATATTTGGTCAAGCATTATTCTGGTACCTCTGTGAGGGTGTTTTGGATGAGATTAAGATTTAAATCAGTGGACACTGAGCAAAGCAGATTACTCTCCATAACATGGGTGGGCCTTGTCCAATCAGTTGAAGGCTGAATAGAATAAAAGATTGACCTCCCCCAAGCAAGAAGGAATTCTGCCAGCAGACAGCCTTTGGACTTGAACTGTATTATCTGTTCTTCTCTGTGTATCCATCCTGATGACCCACCCTTCAGAGATTGGACTTACCAGCCTCCATAATCCAATAAGCCCATTCCTTAAAATAATCTCTCTCGCTCTCTCCCTTCTCCCCTTCTCTCTCTCTGTCTCTTTATTTCTACACACATACATCCTATTGGTTCTGTTTCTCTGTACTATTATTAATTAGACTTTCAATTATAGAAATAACTAAGAACTTAAAAATTCAAAAATTATAGTCTTCTTATATTTATTAACATTTATTAAATACTCTTCTGGGAATTATGAATGTCACACCAGCAAGTCTTAACAGCATTCATCAGGTAATGAACATGTTTTGATATTTTTGAGTGGAAAAGTGACATCAGATTTATGGGTTAGATTGTGCCTCCTACAAATTCATATGTTGAAGTCCTAAGCCCCAGTATCTCATAATGTGACCTAGCTGGAAAGTAAGATTTTCTTCAGATAGAATTAGTTAAGATGAGGTCATTCTTGAGTTGGGTATTTCACTAGTTCAATATGACTGACGTCCTTATAAAAAGAGAAAATTTGGACACGACATGAACACACACACGGGGAGAATGGCACGTGAAGATGAAGGCAGAGCTCAGGGTGTTGCTTCTACAAGCCAAGGAACGCCAAAGATTGTCAGCAGCCACCAGAAGCTCGGGGTGAGGCATGCGACAGTTTCTTTCTCACAGTCCTCAGAAGGAATGGACCTCGCTAACACCTTGACCTCAGACTTCCATCCTCCAGAAATTTGAGACAACAAATTTCTGTTGTTTAAGCCACCCAGTTTGTGATCCTTTGTTACAGCAGCCCTAGCAAACTAATACAGACAGATCTGAGAGTGCTGTACAGAAAGGGAAGAATGACACTTAGATCACATAGGAGCTAATCACAATACTCACGTGAAAGGCAATGAGTTCCCACAGTAGGTAAGACTAGAAGAAATGCTAAGAAAAAGACATAAAAAATTGTTATGGTAGAAGGAATTAAATGTGTGAAGTTAGGGGGAAGAAGAGTGAAAAACAATGACAGAATTTCAATCCTAGGTGACTTGGAAGATGGTGGCAGCATTAATCAAGAGGTAAAAATCAATATGATGAGAAGTTTTAGCAAAAGAATATTTCATTTTAGTGAAACGGCCTTCTCTACGATTATGCAATTGATGTGTTCCTAAGAACACTTACATTAACATGCTTAATGGAGGGAAAAGAGAGTTTAGGGGCTTGACTTTCAGGCCCAAATGATACACTTTTTTATGTAGGAATTTCAATAATAAATTCCAAAATAAATTTATACAAAGATAAATGATGGTTGTAAGTATATGGCTATGAAACCTACACATTTTTAAACAAGTCCTACACTTGACTACCCTTGACTACCCCCAGCTCTGCTCCAGAAGAATCACTTGTCTTTATTACAGGCATTAAGACTATCATTATCACAATTTTTATACTAGATTGTCACTTTGATCATCCATTTTTATAATAAAGCACAGAACAACTTACACAAAGCGATTGTGTTTGCTTATAATAGATTCTCACCTGTGCTGATGGGAGCTTGTTCCCAATCCTAACTGTTTTATAATCTGCAGTGTGCAATACAAACCCTGATTAATAAATCACATCCCTGATTAATAAATTACACCATGGCCAATTTGAGTTTTGAAAATTTCTTTGAGTTTGATTATAAGACATCTTTTTGGAAATGCCCATGAGGCAGTTAAATATAGAAAAGTGGAGTATATGAAAGAAGTTGGGTCTTAAAATCAGTGAAGACCTCATTTTCATAAAAGCTACACGATGCCCTCTAGATATGGGGCCATTTATAAATTCCTAAGCACAAGCTGTAGCTTCCTGAAAATAAAGAGGCAGAGTGAATATTTACCAAGGCTAAGGTCAAATTGCAGAGCCCACCTTTACTGAAGGCAGAGGGCAGCTTTTGAGGGCACCAGTCTGGGTTTCTACCCCAATGTGCCAACCATTCATTCTTGCCATTCAGTTGGTTATCAGTACATTCCCTTGAGTCTCACAAGCTATCTGACTCCCAGATTGTTTTTTAATGACTAAAACTTTTTAAAAAATTTTAGTGGAGTATAGTTGATTCACAATGTTGTGTTACTTTCTGCTATACAGCAAAGTGAATCAGTTATACATATACATATATCCCTCTTTTTTAGATTCTTCTCCCATATAGGTCATTACAGAGTATTGAGCAGAGTTTCCTGTGCTATACAGTAGGTCCTTATTAGTTACCTATTTTACACATAGTAGTGTGTATATGTCAGTCCCAATCTCCCAATCTATCCCTCCCTGCTTTCCCCCTGGTAACCATAAGATTGTTTTCTACATCTGTAACTCTATTTCTGTTTTGTAAATAAGCTCATTTGTACCATTTTTAAAGTCAAATATTCCAGAGGTTGGTTATATGAATTTTCAGCTTTTACTGTAGCTGTATTCTTTTAAGAAACATCATATAAGAGAAAAGGGTAGAAATTTTTAACTTTTTAGAGAATTTATGGGATATAGCACTTTGGTAAGCACTTACAAGCATTTGCAGGGAAAAGGCAAAGCACATGGAATCCCTAAGTGGAAGATACAGAGGAAAATATAAAATATCTAGAGATATTGCTCTACATAACTAAGCTATGAACTCCATGAGGAGCATAAATCACAGCCATGTAACCAGTACCCAGCAAAGAAGCTGGAACATTAGAGGTACCCTAACATTTGTGGAAGGAAGGGAGGGAGGAAGGGAGGAAGGAAAGGAGGGAGTGATTTGGTTTTGAGTTGAATGTGATAATGTCCCAGGGACAATGGCCAAGGAACTTCTTTATGTCTAAAATTTAATTTTGAGTTGTTTTCATCACTAAAGTATAAGTATCATCTATGCACCCAGACTTTCAGTAAAGTCTGTTCGATACACAAATGCCTGTGTAAGTAGATTTTGTGGAAATCAAAGAAAGGAAATAGTGCTATGGTGTCTGAATCATTACAGTCTGAACAGAAACAGAGTATAGACTAGGAAGAAGATCAATAAAATGAACTAATTCTTCTAAAGTAAAAGTTCAGAGCCAGAGAAGATTAGGAAATAAAACAGTAAGTGACGATCCTCCAACCTCTCCACCCTTGGATTCCTCAGCAATGCTAGGAGTAGCCAGGATTCCCACCAAAGAAGAAAAATGGTGAAAGCCAATTTCACTTCAATATCAAATGACAGGGTGCCTCAGTGATACCTGGGATGCACACTTATTGTCTCAGTTTATTCCTGAAACAGAGGCATACGATGGTATCATTATCTTTGTTTTACAGATGAGCTAAGGTTTAGGGAGATTAACAAACCTGCAGCCAAGGGGCAGAAACCAGGATTTGAACTAAAGTCCCTCAAACTGCTTCCCCACAGCTATAGACTATTACATACAAGACATATTTCTGGGTCCTAGACCAAGAAGAGAAATAAATCATCATTGCTCTATCTTTTAAAAGACTGTCCTCAAAGACAAACTTTGCAATTTATTATGAAATAAAGCAAAGAATGGAGAGAACTTTCAAAGTTCAAGTACAAATAGAATATCTCTAATAGCAAAATAGATGATTCCCCAAACAGAAATAAAAGCAAGGAAATAGCTCAGCAGGATACCTACAATATCCTTGGATGTTCACACCATCACAATAAATGGCCCAAGCAAAAGTTCACTCATCTCAGTCTATAAAATCTATGTTATTAAATATTGCTACTACATGAATCTTAAAGATTATTAGCTGTCTAAAGAAAAAGAAAAAAAAGGCATCTCTGTTCTAGTAATTTTTACTGAAAACTGGAAAGCTGAAGAAAAAAACATGAACAAAAGAATTATTAATAACATGTAAGCCTCTGAAAAACTTCAGATTTTCCAAATCATATGTGAAGTGACCAAAATAAACAATGTGAGAGTTCAGTAAATGACAGCTTTGAATGAGCCATCTAGGGTTCTCCTAGTGATTTCCATTATAGAGTAAACCAGAGCATTTCTGAAAGCCAGGGTGTTATTTTTAAAAAGAAGAGTCATGAAACCAATGTATAGTAAAAGCTATGACTTGCTTTAATGAGATAGTACAGTGAGTCATACATACTAACATTTCTTTGATTAGAGGGAACATTTCTTCTAAGAGTAGAGTCAATAATAGGAAAAAATGAAAATTTTCCCTCCAGAAATTGTCCATACGTTTTGCCTCTCTGAAAAACTGTTAGTGGAATAAGAAAACCATTTTGTGCTGACAAAAGAAGTGGATGGTCAGATTCTCCACAAGGCACTAAGCACCTCTATTATGCAAAAAGGCACCCATTGCTCCCGGCAGGCACACCTCATGTGCCTCCATTTTCAGTAAAAAAAAAAAAAAAAAAAAAAATTTCTCTACTGTTTGTCCTTGAGCAACTCTGAAAAGGAATTATAGAGATGTGTTTCTGGACATAACAGAGAATGAGGACAAAAGGAAACCAACTGGCGGTCAGTTCTCACTTTCTAAAAAAGGCAGAAGGAATTAGTGTGTTGACCACCAGTCCAGATGGCTTGTTTTATCTGCATGTGGGCTCCAGTGGAAAGCAAGCACAAAATAAGGCTCTAAGTATTAAAATAAACCAACATGTGTTTGAAATTTGTTTTTAAGTCTTCCCTGCCCAGATTAACTAAAACGCAGAACTTTAGTTTACTCAGAACATGTTTGGGGGTCTACCAATACACAGCAGCAAGTGAGGGAACTAGAAAGCTACAGCCACCTTTTTGATGCCATAAATCTCAGGGCCTAGAAACTGACTTCATCCTTCCTCCTTCTCCCTGCCTCCCATATAATCATGGAGGGATACTTTGCAAAGTTTTCCACTGTGGTCCTCTGATGAAGTAAGACTCTGACCCTCTAACTGACTCCATTCTCCCCTTCACTGTAAAATTCCCCAAACTACCTGGTTTGTCAGGTAACATTTCTTTGTCCTGCATGGAAATTATTCTGCAAGCCCATAAAAAATTGGGAGAAATATAGAGGACTAGTCACTCTACTTGAATACATGTCCAAAAACTCTCTAACCAAGTAAAATATAAGATAATCCCTTGCTTGTCATTAAACACAGTGACTGAACCCATACTCCATTCTTGGAAAAGAAAATCAGACCCTAATCAGCAAAAAATGATTCACAGACAGCAAAAATTCTTGCAAATAAAGAACTCTCCTGAGACATACATTTGCAATGCCAAGTAATTAAAGTTTATTGAGAAATACAGAGCGAAACAAGTTCCCTTTTTCCGAGGCACAAAAACAAGCCAGAAGACAAAGAAGCTAGGTCAAAACATGCCAAAACCATTAGAGACTGGGGCATGGGTGGTAAGTTTCTGGAAACATCCAGAGGTATACGTGCCACCAGTGATCAAACCCTTAAAACAAGATTGGTGCAGGCCAGAAAAACGTTAGATTGCCAAAGTCAGCTTATTCAAGCCTGGCAGCCAGCAATCAGGCAGTTAGAACAGGAGGTCAGCAATGAAGAGTTATTCAGGGACAGGCAGCTTGTTGGAAGATCCTGGAAACACAGCTGGCAGGTCATGGAGTCTTGATTCGTTCACGGGCCCCTGCAAACTCAGCAAATTCTTCGGCAGCTGGACACGCAGGACTGCTGGTACATCCTGGAGACCCCACAGGCTGGTTGGCAGATGGTGGAGACTCCTCCCACTGGCTGGCAGACAGTGGAGACACTTTTCACTGGTTGGCACACAGTAGAGATGCCGCCCAGGGGCTGACAGCCACTGGAGACAAAGGTGAGCGGCCGACTACAGGGAGTTGAGCAGGGATTGGAGACACAAGTGGTTGGCCGAGAGCAGGTCACCTGGACAGGGCTGGAGACACAAGGGGTTGGCTGGTAGCAGGTTGGCTGGCAAGCAGTGGGCTCACAGCAGGTCTTCTGACAGTGGTCCAGGAGCCAGGAGCCAGTTTGGAAGGAGCTGGGCAAATAGATGCCACTCAGGCAGTCAACATCCGGGGTAGAAACTGTGGCAACTGGGGCCACTGGCACAGTGTATTGTCCTCCAATCAGCCTGGAAGAG
>NW_006772359.1:2212346-2275362 GCF_000442215.2 Lipotes vexillifer | reverse complement strand
CCTCCAATCAGGCTGGAAGAGCGTTTCTTTGTGGAGCAGTTGTAGGACATGGTGCCGGATGGAGAGATGTGAGTAACTTGCTGAAACTGGCTCCTGAACTGTAAATGCCACTTCAGGCTCCCGAGCTTTTATATATCCTTGCTGGTGGGTGGGGCTCCCACCCTGGTCTTCCTGGCTTCCTTGGCTCACACTGGCTTGCCTTAGAACATCTTGTGACTCTCCAGGTTGTCTCTTGAGAAGCCTTCATCCTCATAAAGAAAGTATAGTAGTTTGGTAACTAAATCACAGGCTTCTGGACTGTACTTAGTCCCAGGATTAAGAAGGCTGGTTGACAGCTTCAAAGTTATTGGTCATCCCAGCCCACACTTCATCCCTCATTCATTTTGCTTGGATACAATGAGTGTCCATCTGACAGTAACATCAAACATGCCACCATTCCACCATGACACTCTCTCCCTTCTGACTGGGACTAATTACACACCCACACGGAGTTTGGGTTGTTGTTGATACTTAATGTTTTAGGCATAACTTAATCAGTCACCCTCCCATAGCTCACAGAGTTTCTAATGAACAAAGAACATTCTTGAATATGCTTCAAGGTGATAATGACAACACCTGTCAGGAAAAAGGACACAAAGACATATCCAGAGTACAAACTGGCTTGGAAAATCAATTAGGTGATCAGAGCAAGATGCCCCTAGGAGGTTAGAGGGCAGTGGGATTCGCCTTTTATGTCCAAGCAGCAAAGGAAATCAGAAGCTAATTAAGTGGGACTGTGTTTGTAGCCAAGTTTCTTTCTAAATAAATTGGATGAGCTTTATTCCTAAAATGTTTAATCTTGTAACAATGGATAAGAGTGGTTCATAACACTCATCGATATGCCAGTGGAACAGGCTTAGTTAATTTTTTAAATTATTATAACGTTAATTTGAAAGGGTAGGGTGTCTTTCTCCCAAGATGCTCAATATATTCAAAAGATATTTATTTTCACACAAAAACATAAAATAGGATGCACTTTTATTATGCACAAACCAAAGGCTCTTTAAGGTCACTGTCTCCATCAAGGATAAGGGAAGGAGAAAGTGGGAGAAAGCAGGCCGTTTTTTTGTGGGTTTTGTTTTTCTTTTTTTTCTGTTAATCTAACAAAGTAAGTTTATTGGATTTAATGCAGTTTGAGAGAATACCATTTTACAGACAATACTGTGTTAAAAAGAAAACTACATTGAAGATATTTATAGGATTTTAGGGTCTGGGTAGGAATTTTAAAACATTCTATACCTGGTGGACATTTGTATACCTTTCTTGGAAAAATATTTATTCTAGTCCTCTGACCAATTTTTAATAAAATTATCTTTTTCTTTGCTATTGATATGTATCAGTTTCTTATAAATTTTAGATATTAATTCCTTATCAGACATATGGTTTGCAAATATTTTCTCGCAATCCATAGGTTAGGTTTTCATTGTGTTGATATTTTCTTTTTCTGTGTAGATGCTTGTTCATTTGATGTGGTCCCACTTGTTTGCTTTTGCTTTTGTTGCTTCTGCTTTTTTTTTTTACATCTTCATTGGAGTACAAATGCTTTACAATGGTGTGTTAGTTTCTGCTTTATAACAAAGTGAATCAGTTATACATATACATATATTCCCATACCTCTTCCCTCTTGCATCTCCCTCCCTCCCAGCCTCCATAACCCACCCCTCTAGGTGGTCACAAAGCACCGAGCTGATCTCCCTGTGCTATGTGGCTGCTTCCAAATAGCTATCTATTTTACGTTTGGTAGTGTATATATGTCCATGACACTCTCTCACTTTGTCACAGCTCTCCCTTCCCCCTCCCCATATCCTCAAGTCAATTCTCTAGTAGGTGTGTGTCTTTATTCCCATCTTACCCCTAGGTACTTCATGACATTTTTTTTTCTTAGATTCCATATATATGTGTTAGCATATGGTATTTGTCTTTCTCTTTCTGACTTACTTCACTCTGTATGACAGACTCTAGGTCCATCTGCCTCACTACAAATAACTCAATTTCATTTCTTTTTATGGCTGAGTAATATTCCATTGTATATATGTGCCACATCTTCTTAATCCATTCATCCGATGATGGGCACTTAGGTTGTTTCCATCTCCGGGCTACTGTAAGTAGAGCTGCAATGAACATTTTGGTACGTGACTCTTTTTGAATTATGGTTTTCTCAGGGTATATGCCCAGTAGTGAGATTGCTGGGTCATATGGTAGTTCTATTTGTAGTTTTTTAAGGAATCTCCATACTGTTCTCCATAGTGGCTGTACCAATTCACATTCCCACCAGCAACGCAAGAGTGTTCCCTTTTCTCCACACCCTATCCAGCATTTATTGTTTCTAGATTTTTTGATGATGGCCATTCTGACTGGTGTGAGATGATATCTCATTGTAGTTTTGATTTGCATTTCTCTAATGATTAATGATGTTGAGCATTCTTTCATGTGTTTGTTGGCAATCTGTATATCTTCTTTGGAGAAATGTCTATTCAGGTCCTCTGCCCATTTTTGGATTGGGTTGTTTGTTTTTTTGTTATTGAGCTGCATGAGCTGCTTGTAAATTTTGGAGATTAATCTTTTGTCAGTTGCTTCATTTGCAAATATTTTCTCCAATTCTGAGGGTTGTCTTTAGGTCCTGTTTATGGTTTCCTTTGCTGTGCAAAAGATTTGAAGTTTCATTAGGTCCCATTTGTTTATTTTTGTTTTTATTCCCATTTCTCTAGGAGGTGGGTCAAAAAGGATCTTGCTGTGATTTATGTCATAGAGTGTCCTGCCTATGTTTTCCTCTAAGAGTTTGATAGTTTCTGGCCTTACATTTAGGTATTTAATCCATTTTGAGCTTATTTTTATGTATGGTGTTAGGGAGTGTTCTAATCTCATACTTTTACATGTACCTGTCCAGTTTTCCCAGAACCACTTATTGAAGAGGCTGTCCTTTCTCCACGGTACATTCCTGCCTCCTTTATCAAAGATAAGGTGACCGGGTTTCCCTGGTGGCGCAGTGCTTGAGAGTCTGCCTGCCGATGCAGGGGACACGGGTTCGTGCCCCGGTCCGGGAAGATCCCAAATGCCCCGGTCCGGGAAGATCCCAAATGCCACGGAGCAGCTGGGCCCGTGAGCCATAGCCACTGAGTCTACGCATCTGGAGCCTGTGCTCCGCAATGGGAAGGGCCACAACAGTGAGAGGCAAGCGTACTGCCGAAAAAAAAAAAGATAAGGTGACCATATGTGCGTGGGTTTATCTCTGGGCTTTCTATCCTGTTCCATTGATCTATCTTTCTGTTTTTGTGCCAGTACAATACTGTCTTGATTACTGTAGTTTTGTAGTATAGTCTGAAGTCAGGGAGACTGATTCCTCCAGCTCTGTTTTTCGTTCTCAAGATTGCTTTGGCTATTCAGGGTCTTTTGTGTTTCCATACAAATTGTGAAATTTTTTGTTCTAGTTCTGTGAAAAATGCCAGTGGTAGTTTGATAGGGATTGCATTGAATCTGTAGATTGCTTTGGGTAGTAGAGTCATTTTCACAATGTTGATTCCTCCAATCCAAGAACATGGTATATCTCTCCATCTATTTGTATCATCTTTAACTTCTTTCATCAGTGTCTTATAATTTTCTGCATATAGGTCTTTTGTCTCCTTAGGTAGGTTTATTCCTAGATATTTTATTTTATTTTTTTTGTTGCAATGGTAAATGGGACTGTTTTCTTAATTTCACTTTCAGATTTTTCATCATTAGTGTATAGGAATGTCAGAGATTTCTGTGCATTAATTTTGTATCCTGCTACTTTACCAAATTCATTGAGTAGCTCTACTAGTTTTCTGGTAGCATCCTTATGATTCTCTATGTATAGTATCATGTCATCTGCAAACAGTGACAGCTTTACTTCTTCTTTTCTGATTTGGATTCCTTTAACTTCCTTTTCTTCTCTGATTGCTGTGGCTAAAACTTCCAAATCTATGTTGAATAAGAGTGGTGAGAGTGGGCAAACTTGTCTTGTTCCTGATCTTAATGGAAATGCTTTCAGTTGTTCACTATTGAGGACGATGTTGGCTGTGGGTTTGTCATATATGGCCTTTATTATGTTGAGAAAAGTTCCCTCTATGCCTACTTTCTGCAGGGTTTTTATCATAAATGGGTGTTGAAGTTTGTTGAAAGCTTTTTCTGCATCTATTGAGATGATCATATGGTTTTTCTCCTTCAATTTGTTAATATGGTGTATCACATTGATTGATTTGCGTATATTGAAGAATCCTTGCATTCCTGGAATAAACCCCACTTGATCATGGTGTATGATCCTTTTAATGTGCTGTTGGATTCTGTTTGCTAGTATTTTGTTGAGGATTTTTGCATCTATGTTCATCAGTGATATTGGCCTGTAGTTTTCTTTCTTTGTGACATCCTTGTCTGGTTTTGGTATCAAGGTGATGGTGGCCTCGTAGAATGAGTTTGGGAGTGTTCCTCCCTCTGCTATATTTTGGAAGAGTTTGAGAAGGATAGGTGTTAGCTCTTCTCTAAATGTTTGATAGAATTCGCCTGTGAAGCCATCTGGTCCTGGGCTTTTGTTTGTTGGAAGATTTTTAATCACAGTTTCAATTTCAGTGCTTGTGATTGGTCTGTTCATATTTTCTATTTCTTCCTGATTCAGTCTTGGCAGTTTGTGCATTTCTAAGAATTTGTCCATTTCTTCCAGATTGTCCATTTTATTGGCATAGAGTTGCTTGTAGTAATCCCTCATGATTTTTTTTATTTCTGCAGTGTCAGTTGTTACTTCTCCTTTTTCATTTCTGATTCTATTGATTTGAGTCTTCTCCCTTTTTTTCTTGATGAGTCTGGCTAATGGTTTATCAATTTTGTTTATCTTCTCAAAGAACCAGCTTTTAGTTTTATTGATCTTTGCTATTGTTTCCTTCATTTCTTTTTCATTTATTTCTGATCTGATTTTTATGATTTCTTTCCTTCTGCTAACTCTGGGGTTTTTTTGTTCTTCTTTCTCTAATTGCTTTAGGTGCAAGGTTAGGTTGTTTATTCGAGATGTTTCTTGTTTCTTAAGGTAGGATTGTATTGCTATAAACTTCCCTCTTAGAACTGCTTTTGCTGCATCCCATAGGTTTTGGGTCGTCTTGTCTCCACTGTCATTGGTTTCTAGGTATTTTTTGATTTCCTCTTTGATTTCTTCAGTGATCACTTCTTTATTAAGTAATGTATTGTTTAGCTTCCATGTGTTTGTATTTTTTAACGATCTTTTCCTGTAATTGATATCTAGTCTTATAGCATTGTGGTTGGAAAAGATACTTGATACAATTTCAATTTTCTTAAATTTACCAAGGCTTGATTTGTGACCCAGGATATGATCTATCCTGGAGAATATTCCATGAGCACTTGAGAAAAATATGTATTCTGTTGTTTTTGAATGGAATGTCTTATAAATATCAATTAAGTCCATCCTGTTTAATGTATCATTATAGCTTGTCTTCCTTATTTATTTTCATTTTGGATAATCTGTCTATTGATGAAAGTGGGGTGTTAAAGGCCCCTACTATGAATGTGTTACTGTCAATTTCCCCTTTTATGGCTGTTAGTATTTGCCTCATGTATTGAGGTGCTCCTGTGTTGGGTGCATAAATATTTACAATTTTTATATCTTCTTCTTGGATCGATCCCTTGATCATTATGTAGTGTCCTTCTTTGTCTCTTGTAACAGTCTTCATTTTAAAGTCTATTTTTTCTGATATAAGAATTGCTACTCCAGATTCCTTTTGGTTTCCATTTGCATGGAATACCTTTTTCCATCCCCTCACTTTCAGTCTGTATGTGTCTCTAGGTCTGAAGTGGGTCTCTTGTAGACAGCATACATATGGGTCTTGCTTTTGTATCCATTCAGCCAGTCTGTGTCTTTTGGTGGGAACATTTAAACCATTTACATTTAAGGTAATTATCAATATGTATGTTCCTATTCCCATTTTCTAAATTGTTTTGGGTTTGTTATTGTAGGTCTTTTCCTTCTCTTGTGTTTCTTGCCTAGAGAAGTTCCTTTAGCATTTGTTGTAAAGCTGGTTTGGTGGTGCTGGACTCTCTCAGCTTTTGCTTGTCTCTAAAGGTTTTAATTTCTCCATCAAATCTGAATGAGATCCTTGCTGGGTAGAGTAATCTTGGTTGCAGGTTTTTCTCCTTCATCTCTTTAAATATGTCCTGCCAGTCCCTTCTGGCTTGCAGAGTTTCTGCTGAAAGATCAGTTGTTAACTTTATGGGGATTCCCTTGTGTGTTATATGTTGTTTTACCCTTGGTGCTTTTAATATGTTTTCTTTGTATTTAATTTTTAACAGTTTGAATAATATGTGTCTTGGTGTGTTTCTCCTTGGATTTATCCTGTATGGCACTCTCTGTGCTTCCTGGACTTCATTAACTATTTCCTTTCCCATATTAGTGAAGTTTTCAACTATAATCTCTTCAAATATATTCTCAGTCCCTTTCTTTTTCTCTTCTTCTTTTGGGACCCCTATAATTCGAATATTGGTGCATTTAATGTGGTCCCAGAGGTCTCTGAGACTGTCCTCTGTTCTTTGCATTCTTTTTTCTTTATTCTGCTCTGCAGTAGTTATTTCCACTACTTTATCTTCCTGGTCACTTATCCGTTCTTCTGCCTCAGTTATTCTGCTATTGATCCCATTTATTGTGTTATTCATCATTGCTTGTTTCATCTTTAATTCTTCTCGGTCCTTGTTAAATGTTTCTTGCATTTTCTCTATTCTATTTCCAAGATTTTGGATCATCTTTAGCATTATTCTGAATTCTTTTTCAGGTAGACTGCCTATTTCCTCTTCATTTCTTAGGTCTGGTGGGTTTTTATCTTGCTCCTTCATCTGCTGTGTGTTTTTCTGTCTTCTCATTTTGCTTATCTTACTGTGTTTGGAGTCTCCTTTTTGCAGGCTGCATGTTCATAGTTCCCGCTGTTTTTGGTGTCTGTACCCAGTGGCTAAAGTTGGTTGAGTGGGTTGTGTAGGCTTCCTGGTGGAGGGGACTACTGCCTGTGTTCTGGTGCATGAGGCTGGATCTTGTCTCTCTGGTGGGCAGGTCCACGTCTGGTGGTGTTTTTTTCGGTGTCTGTGGACTTATTATGATTTTAGGCAGCCTCTCTGGTATGGGTGAGGTTGTGTTCCTGTCTTGCTAGTTGTTTGGGATAGGGTGTCAAGCACTGTAGCTTGCTGGTCGTTGAGTGAAGCTGGGTGTTGGTGTTGCGATGGAGATATGAGGGAGATTTTTGCCATTTGATATTACATGGAGCTGGGAGGTCTCATGTGGACCAGTGTCCTGAAGTTGGCTCTTCCACCTCAGAGGCACAGCACTGACTCTTGGCTGCAGCACCAAGATCCTTTCAACCACATAGCTCAGAATAAATGGGAGTAAAAGTAGAAAGAAAGAAGGAAAGAGGATAAAATAAAATAAAATAAAGTTATTAAAATAAAAAATTATTATTAAGAAAGAAAAAAACTTTAAGTAAAAAACAAACAAACAAACAAATGGACGGACAGAACCCTAGGACAAATGGTGAAAGCAAAGCTATACAGACAAAATCTCACACAGAAGCATACACATACACACTCACAAAAAGAGGAAAAGAGGAAAAAATAATATATCTTACTCTCAAAGTTCACCTCCTCTATTTGTGATGATTCGTTGTCTATTCAGGTATTCCACAGATGCAGGGTACATCAATTTGTTAGTGCAGATTTAATCTGCTGCTCCTGAGGCTGCTGGGAGAGATTTCCCTTTCTCTTCTTTGTTCACACAACTCTCGGGGTTCAGCTTTGGATTTGGCCCCACCTCTGCACGTAGGTCGCCGGAGGGCGTCTCTTCTTCGCTCAGACAGGACGGGCTTCAAGGAGCCGCTGATTCTGGGGCTCTGGCTCACTCAGGTCGCGGGGAAAGAGGGGCATGGAGTGCGGGCGAGCCTGCAGCGGCAGAGGCCAGTGGGACTTTGCACCAGCCTGAGGCGCACCGTGCGTTCTCCCTGAGAAGTTGTCCCTGGATCCCGGGACCCTGGCAGTGGCAGGCTGCAGAGGCTTCCTGGAAGGCGGTTGTGGATAGTGACCTGTGCTTGCACACAGGCTTCTTGGTGGCGGCCGTAGCAGCCTTAGCATCTCTTGCCTGTCTCTGGGGTTCGCGCTTTTAGCCGCGGCTCGCGCCAGTCTCTGGAGCTCCTTTAAGCAGCGCTCTTAATCCCCTCTGCTCGCGCACCAGGAAACAATGGTCTCTTGCCTCTTCGTCAGGTCCAGACTTTTGCCCGGACTCCCTCCCGGCTAGCCGTGGTGCAATAACCACCTGCAGGCTGTGTTCACGCCACCAACCCCAGTCCTCTCCCTGCGCTCCGACCGAAGCCCGAGCCTCAGCTCCCAGCCCCCGCCCGCCCCGGCGGGTGAGCAGACAAGCCTCTCGGGCTGATGAGTGCCGGTCGGCCCCGATCCTCTGTGCGGGAATCTCTCCGCTTTGCCCTCCACACCCCTGTTGCTGAGCTCTCCTCTGTGGCTCCGAAGCTTCCCCTCTCCACCACCCGCAGTCTCTGCCCGCCAAGGGGCTTCTAGTGTGTGGAAACCTTTCCTCCTTCACGGCTCCCTCCCACTGGTGTAGGTCCCGTCCCTATTCTTTTGTCTCCATTTATTCTTTTTTCTTTTGCCCTACCCAGGTACATGGGGAGTTTCTTGCCTTTTGGGAGGTCTGAGGCCTTCTGCCTGCATTCAGTAGGTGTTCTGTAGGAGTTGTTCCACATGTAGATGTATTTCTGATGTATCTGTGGGGAGGAAGGCTATCTCCGCGTCATACTCTTCTGCCATCTTCCCCCTGCAATCTGCTTTTGCTAAGACCACACAACTAGGAAGTATCAGAGACAAAATGAAATTCCAGGACCTCTGGCTCCTTTTTTTTTCCACAGCTGAAGCAAGGTCCTGGAGTGACACCCCTCCTTGTACAGTGGATGGCAGATGGCAGTCTTTGCTGGTGTGGTGAAAGCAGGCCTTTAATCAATATTTGGTGATGAATGGATGTGTGAACAGTGTACTATAACATTTAATTATTCTTTTTATTCTTGGGGAAACCATAGAAGGATATCATTCTCCTTTATTTCCTTTTGCTAGAATAGAGTCAATCCTCAACACCAAAATGACTAACCCTTTTGATCCGTCTGTACACAACAATTTCAACTCTGGCAAAATAAGTCACTTCAACACAGCTTAAGTGGTTGGTGATATTTCTACATCAAAACAGCTGTAAGATCTGACTCATTTTGTAAACTGGCTTATTTGGGGTAGGAAAGAGGGACAACAATGGATTTATATACATTCGAGGGCTACAGTAGACTGCATTTTACACATGCACAAAGCAAACGGCTTTATGTTAGAACTCATCAGAAGTCCTTTTGCCAAATGCTTCATTCTCTATTCATCCCACTGAAGCCATGTTGGGAGCTTCCCACGGCTCTAATTTGGAGGTTAATAACACACCCCAACAAGACGATGCTGTGCTGTGGGAGGTATTATAATTCCCAGATATCAGACCATCACTCCCTCGGTGACTCGCAGAGTGTTCTCAGGTATGGAGAGAAATTAACGAGATGACTACTTTCCACAAGGTTGGGACTATGCTCTTCCCACCATGGGAAACGTCCCAGTTGGTGTTTGAAGGTCCTAGTCCCTGGTTACAAGGGCTGGCTTGCTTGTTTGAAAATAGATGCATAGTTTACAGGCTTCTAACAGCCATGGATTCATAGGCTGAAGTGGAAAAGTACTTCATCATGTAAATTAATCAAGCAACCAAGTGAAAACGTGAGGTTAGTGGTAAAATGACACAGAAGAAGTTTTCAGTACCTATTGCCACATTTCTGGAATAGAAGAGATTTGTAGAAATCATTACTCTGCCTTGATTCTTCTTTTCCACTGCATGAAAATGACAAGTAAAAAACTATTCTAGAAAATATCTTCCATCAGCTTCAGAAGGAAGGAAATGAACATTTTTTGAGTCTCTTCCAGGCATTAAGTTAGAGGCTTCACATACACCATCACAACTGAATGCTTCCAGCAGCCCTATGGACTAGGTATCATGTCACACAAAGAAGCTGAAGTTTAGGGAGGTTGAATGGCTAGTCAAAGTCACACAGCTTATATTTGACTAAGTTGAGATGCAAATAAAACAGAGCCATGAGCTGTCAACCTACGTTGGGAATATTTAAACATGGAGAGATGCCTTCATTAGAGTTCGAGCAAAAATTTATTTTAAAAAATCAATCAATCAATGTTCCATTGATGATACTACAAAGACTGTAGTCTTTATTTCTACTCCAGTTTCATCAATTGACCACAAGAAAAATAAATAAAATTTTAAACAGTAAGTTACAGGCACTGCTATCTTTAAACTTCATGTGTTTTTACATTCTATATACTTTTGACAATTTTACTTCATTAGAATAAACTGCAAGGTCACTACAAAAAAACAAGAAGAGACAAAAAGCCTTTAATAGCTAGGAACTATGATTTGAAATTAAAATTATTTAAAATGGCAACACGTACAACTAATTATTAGAGAACAGCAGAGGAGTAAATTGATTTTTCAGATGTAGGTGGCAAGACCCTTCTGAAAAACAGGATTCACAAACTTTGAAATCACTTTAAGATGATATTTTAGTTTTCTTCCAGTCACAAAGTAAGCAAAACAAATAGATTCTTTAAGTAATTAAATCTAGGGATCTCCTCAACAGATTGCTTTCCATTTAGCACCTGGCAGGCTCTCTGGAAAACAGAAGAGGTTCATGTCTTACAGTATCCTACGAAGAGTTAGGAAAGCTACTTTATACTCTTGCACATTCAATATTTAAATGCAAACATCTAGACTCTTCATCTGGATGGACTGTAAGATGCAAAGGTGAAGAAACATGCACTGAGAGCCACATGAAGCTTGAAGAAACTCTACACAAATCTAAGTCTACAATGTTGTTAAATGAAATCAATAAATCATCCTTTCATTGGAATGTGTGGAAAAATTTATGCGGACAGCAGCTATCATGACGTAGTTATATGCAATATGAAACTTCAACTCAGCAAAAAGGCTTGTGAAGATTATTCTTGTGTCTGCAGGGCATGAAGTGAGATTAGGGAGTGATGAGAGAAGATGAGGAGAGATTAAAGAACTACTACCCATTATCTTCATCCCTGATGGGTAATTTTCTCTCGTTTGTTTAGAACAATCTAAACCTTATACAATAATTATCACAAACTGGAAATGAGAAATTCTTTCACTGAAAACTGAATCACAGCAATCACTTACAAGGCCAAGTGTTTGAGAGTGAAAAGAGTTAAGCATATGTGGGAGGTTGAAGGTTTGATATGCTGGAAGGATACTTTTCATCACAAAGTTGGGGTAATAATATTGACCAATGCCAGTTCAAAAAAATCACTTAGTCTCATCAAATGGAAGAATAGTGGACTTGCTGAAAAATTAAAAATCATAATATGAGATTTTGTCATTCTGCACTTTTTCAGGATGCTCACATTCTCAAATTCATTGTCTCTTAAGAAATATAAAAAGAGAATTTCGAAATTTAAGTACAGAACATAAAGACTGCTTTAAAAATTAACTACACCTTGGCTGAATTGTTCTGCCATTTTTTTCCCAACTTCACACAGACCTCTGGGTTGAATCTCCAGAATCCTATTAACCAAGACATTATAAACCCCCAAAGTCTGAGTGATTTGCACCAAAACTGAACTGAAATTCATTTTCCAAACTCTTTTCAAAAAACATCAATCATAAGAAGGTTTGAATCTTTGGGGCTGGAGGGAAATGTAAGACAGAAAGCAGGTAAGTGAAAGAAGCAAACAAAGACGAGCAAAATAGTTGCTGCTTTTAGAACTTGAAAATAGCAATCACCAGCTACATGACTTGTAGACAAATAAACCCTCAGAGGATAATATCAAGGTTGAAAAATCCTAAATTGAACCACCATTCTCTTTTTCTTGATGCCAGTTTTCAAATTCATGTATTTTTTCATAGGTGTCTTTACTAGGAATCAGAATCAGGGTGCTATCAATAAAAATGGGTAGAATCCCAAGTTTTGAGACCACAGCAAACTCTCTTGCAGGACATCCCATGTGTAGCTGGCATGTGCTCCATGTCCAGTCTTTCAAGTAATAAGAGGTGAACCCACTTGTGACCAGACCTGAGTAATGTTTATGCATAGGGCCTGAGAGAGAAGTCCCCAGGTCACACAGATGTATTATCCTTCCCTGATACAGAAATATTCAGGGCCTACTTAGTACCCAGCAGGGTAAAGATGCTAGCAGCTACATAAGAGACAGGAGAAGTATAAGTCTTGTCTTAGCATCACCTAGCTGACCTGTGCTTACGCCCTTTCAGCCCAGCCCTTCTTGGTCTGACATGCCTATCCAGGGGATTAGGAGTATAGCATTAGGCCAGTACTATCTCAGGTTAGTAATTGGACTATCAGAACTGGATCTTAAAGTCCTCTAGTCTATTTCTCTCATCTGACTGATGAGAAACTAAGTCTCAGAGAGGGAGCATCACTGCCAAGTGTATCAGACATGCTTGTACACTAGTTCAAAATTGCTTCATCCCATCTCTTACTGCATCCTCTTTGCACAGACCTAAGCCAACTTCGTAGTGGTGCACCCAGACAGTTCTTCCTTCATTTTAGGGCCACTCACCTACTTCTTGCTTCTGGTCCTAGGTCTTCTCTGACACTGCTACAAGGGAAGTCCATGCTAAATGACTGCACTCCTGTATGCACTGCCCAGAAATAGGGTCTTGCTTGAGCAACGGGAAATGCAAACCAATGGGTAACTGTTTCCACCTTTCATCCTCCAGGTAGACGGTTCTGAAACTATTTCAGAAAGTCCCTCAAAATCATGCACAAGTTGCTTGTGATGGTGGTGATTCAATAACAATTTCTGTGGTGGCCTTCTTCCCTCCTCTATTTCACTCCCCCTTTGCTGCATTCCCCAAAATAAGATTCCTAAACTAACTGTCTCAAGCTCTGCTTTTAGAGAACTCAGATTGAGACACCAGATTCCAAACACTTTCTATTTGAGTTAAGAAAAGTAACTGGTGAAGGAATTCCCTGGCGGTCCAGTGGTTAGGACTCCACGCTTTCACTGCCGACCCGCGAACTAAGATTTCACAAGCTGAGTGGTGCAAATAAATAATAATAATAATAATAATAACTGGTCCTTCTAATCCTTAGTTCAGAGCCCCTCAAGGTACATCCATGTCTCTGTCCATGCAAGCCTAAGGAATATCTTGTACACAAACTGAGAATCAAACAAGTAACATTTGCATTTTTAGAGCAATTTCTGAAATGACCAAATGAGAAACTGCAAAAGTGCTTAAACACAGCTACAATATAAGCAGATTTTTAATTTCTCCCAAGTAATGTCAATCACACTGTGTTGTTTCCTCAAATAGGCTAGGCCCTAAGAGTTTACACCCCAAACACTAAAAGGTTGAAAGATCTAATTGTCAGCTTGATGTCACAGTTGTTTTACAAAATGAAGGATTTTTTTTTCCAAAGTGAGATATACACTAACTATGCAATGAGTGATACTTTTAGTTACTATCTAAACAATTTTTAGTCTTAAGAGTTATATATTTATTTTTAAATGTATTAATAAAGTATGGCTAGGTTATACAAGCCATAAATTCATGGATATCATTACATAGGATGGGGCTTAAGTTATTTTTGTTTAAAAGCTTTGACAAAATTCAACACCCATTTATGATAAAAACTCTCCAGAAAGTGAGCATAGAGGGAACCTACCTCAACATAATAAAGGCCATATATGAGAATGGTGAAAAACTGAAAGCATTTCCCCTAAGATCAGGAATGAGCCAAGGATGTCCACTCTCAAAATTATTATTCAACATAGCTTTGGAACTCCTAGCCATGGCAATCAGAGAAGAAAAATGAATAAAAGGGATACAAATTGGAAAAGAAGAAGTAAAACTGTCACTGTTTGCAGATGACATGGTACTATACATAGAGAATCCTAAAAATGCCACCAGAAAACTACTAGAGTTAATCAATGAATTTGGTAAAGTTGCAGGATACAAAATTAATGCACAGAAATCTCTGGCATTCCTATACACTAATGATAGAAAATCTGAAAGAGAAACTATGGAAACACTCCCATTTACCATTGCAACAAAAAGAATAAAATACCTAGGAATAAACCTACCTAGGGAGAAAAAAAACCTGTATGCAGAAAACTATAAGACACTGATGAAAGAAATTAAAGATGATACCAACAGATGGAGAGATATACCATGTTCTTGGATTAGAGGAATCAATATTGTGAAAATGACTATACTACCCAAAGCAATCTACAGATTCAATGCAATTCCTATCAAATTACCAATGGCATTTTTTATGGAACTAGAACAAATCATCTTAAAATTTGTATGGAGATACAAAAGACCCCGAATAGCCAAAGCAGTATTGAGGGAAAAAAACGGAGCTGGAGGAATCAGACTCCCTGACTTCAGACTATACTACAAAACTACAGTAATCAAGACAATATGTTACTGGCACAAAAACAGAAACATAGATCAATGGAACAAGATAGAAAGCCCAGAGATAAACCCACGCACCTATGGTCAACTAATCTATGACAAAGGAGGCAAAGATATACAATGGAGAAAAGACAGTCTCTTCAGTAAGTGGTGCTGGGAAAACTGGACAGCTACATGTAAAAGGATGAAATTAGAACACTCCCTAACACCATACACTAAAATAAACTCAAAATGGATTCGAGACCTAACTGTAAGACTGGACACTACAAAACTCTTAGAGAAAAACATAGGAAGAACACTCTTTGACATAAATCACAGCAAGATCTTTTTTGATCCACCTCCTAGAGTAATGGAAATAAAAACAGAAATAAACAAATGGGACCTAATAAAACTTCAAAGCTTTTGCACAGCAAAAGAAACCATAAACAAGACAAAAAGACAACCCTCAGAATGGGAGAAAATATTTGCAAATGAATCAATGGACAAAGGATTAACCTCCAAAATATATAAATAGCTCATGCAGCTCAATATTAAAGAAACAAACAACCCAATCCAAAACTGGGCAGAAGACCTAAATAGACATTTCTCCGAAGAAGACATACAGATGGCCAAGAAGCACATGAAAAGCTGCTCAACACCACTAATTATTAGAGAAACACAAATCAAAACTACAATGAGGTACCACCTCACACCAGTTAGAATGGGCATCATCAGAAAATCTACAAACAACAAATGCTGGAGAGGGTGCAGAGAAAAGAGAACCCTCTTGCTCTGTTGGTGCGAATGTAAATTGATACAGCCACTATGGAGAACAGTATGGAGGTTCCTTTAAAAACTAAAAATAGGGCTTCCCTGGTGGCACAGTGGTTGAGAGTCCACCTGCCCATGCAGGGGACACGGGTTCATGCCCCAGTCTGGGAAGATCCCACACACCGCGGAGCAGCTAGGCCCATGAGCCATGGCCGCTGAGCCTGCACGTCCGGAGCCTGTGCTCCGCAACAGGAGAGGCCACAACAGTGAGAGGCCCGGGTACTGCAAAAAAAAAAAAAAACCTAAAAATAGATTTACCATATGATCCAGCAATCCCACTACTGGGCATATACCCAGAGAAAACCATAATTCAAAAAGACACGTGCACTCCAGTGTTCACTGCAGCACTATTTACAATAGCCAGGTCATGGAATCAACCTAAATGCCAATCGACAGACTAATGGATAAAGAAGTTGTGGTACATATATACAATGGAATATTACTCAGCCATAAAAAGGAACGAAATTGAGTCATTTGTTGAGATGTGGATGGATCTAGAGACTGTCATATAGAGTGAAGTAAGTCAGAAAGAGAAAAACAAATATCATATATTAACACATGTATGTGGAACCTAGAAAAATGGTACAGATGAGCCGGTTTGCAGGGCAAAAGTTGAGACACAGATGTAGAGGACAGACGTATGGAAACCAAGGGAGGAAAACTGCAGTGAGGTGGGAATGGTGGTGTGCTGAATTGGGCGATTGGGATTCACATCTATACACTGATGTGTATAAAATTGATGACTAATAAAAAAAAAAGGTGAATTAATATAAATTAAAAAGTTGAATAATAATGAACCTAATATGAAAATATGGCAAAAATTGTCAGGATAGAAATCATGGCAATGGTTTAATAAATATTTAAATGGTTTAATGGTTTAATAAGATAGTTTAATAGATATGTAAATAATAAACATTTTAAATGGTTTAATAAATATTTTGTAAAGTTTAACTTATTTTAATTCTGAGCATGTTACCTCTTAAAAACACCCCACTCACACATACATATATAATCCAAAAGCCCTACTCCTTCTTCTGCTTATCAATTACTGTGTAACTAATTACCCCAAAACCTAGTGGACAAAACAACCATTTATTATGCCCATGGATTCTGTGGCTCAGGAATTTGGACAAAGCACAACAAGGCTGGTTCGTCTCTGTTGCAGGCTGCATAGAGGGATGCGGGGGGTCGGGAGCTGGGGGGCTGTAGTTATCTGAAGTATCATTTGTTCATGTGTCTGTCAGTCAATGATTGCCATCAGCTGGGATACCTATTCATGGCCTCCTCATGTGGCTAGGAGTTCTCCAACAAAGAGGCTGGTTCCAAGAGTGAGAATCCTGAAAGCAAGAGCTAGGCAGAAGCTTTATCATTTTTTTTGACCTAGGCTCCAAAGTCATGCAACATCACTTTGGCCACATTCTGTCTCAGAGCATCACAAAGGCTCATGTCTAAGGGAAGATGAAGTAGACATCACTTCTTGGTGGGGGAGTGGCAAAATTCTAGATGAGAGTGTGGGACTGAAAATATCATTTTGGCCATGAAACTAAAATTACCTTATTCCCTGAATTGCCAGGATGCCGGAACTGAACTGGAAATCCCTGACATGGACTTAGGGTACCCTCAGAGAAAAATGTGAATTTCACATTTTATATTATTAGGTATGTTCAAAGTAGACAAACAGTTCATTATCTCCTGTGAGTTCCCTGTGAAGGTGACTCTTACAAGAATTGGTACCAATGCGATGACCTCAACAGCTCCCTCCTAACTCTCCAATTTGACAAGTTTTTGACTCAGAATACCAGCCACTTACCTGCAGGCCTATGCGCAGCGACAATGCATCTGGCTAAAGACAATTCTCCATATTTTCAAGTAGCTCCAGCCATTCAATAGTAATCTTTTCCTCTGGTTTTATTTCTCATTAAACACTATGAAACTCCAGACTCTATGGACAATAAGTGTGTTCTATAACAGATGAAGTAGTAAGACATATGGGAGCCTCAGGTATCATTGGAAACCATGAGAACTCTACCAGTCTCAACCCACCCTTTGAAGACTATGCAGTCTTATATTTTAGATGGAATTGTTTTGTGATTTGTTGTGGTTTGGAAATCATGAAGGTGCAATTAAAATTCGAAGAATATCCAATACCAGTAGTAGGGCTGAGAAGAGTAAATTGTTCCCAACTGCTAGACTGCCTTCCATTTTCTGCTTCAGCTTTAGAGTCTAAGAATCGGCTTCCTCGGGATGTCTCTTTATTTAGGGTGAGGGTGAAACTGAACACAAACATTGTTTGTGTTTTAAGACGATGTGTCTCTTCCTGCATGCAACTTAGCCACAGGTCAGGAAGGTCACAGTTCAAGGTAAAGGGCCAGTCTTCTTACAGATATCCTAGAACAATGCTCTGTCCTTGCTTTTCTGAACATGGTTATCTTTGATATTAAACTATGAGGTGACCCGAAAGACAGAAATTGCTTTTGCTAAGTAACAAAAGAACTAAAGGTTGACCAAATGATCCTACAGGAAAAAAATCAACTGGGCCGGATACCCAATTTCATCTTTTATTTCCTCCCTTAGCTTTAGTATCTTTTTCCCCTCTTGATACCAATACAGCCACAAAGTTCTCTTTATTGGCCCAGAAATCTACTGTAAGCTCCACAGTAAAAAATTACTTTTGGTTCTGAAGCTTTCAGATTTAGATATTATTCTAGGAGAGGTACAAAAATAGCTAAGGTGTTGCAAAAAAAAAAAAAAAAGAAGGGCTTCCCTGGTCAACTTTTGAAAAGATGCCTTCTAAATGGATTTTTTTCAGACTAAATTGTCTTCTACATCTCAATACCCAGGCAAATAATTATCATTAGAGAACCTTCAGTCCTTGGAAACCTGCAGTTTGTCAAGGGTAATGTGATCTTTGCAGAAGAGTAGAAGCCTACAGGGCATCCGATCAGCCAAGCAGATGTTCTCATTGTCCACTGGGCAAATGCATCTTTTTCAGACATAATGAACATGTCATTCAGATCATACAACCCTCGAACTAGGCTCTTCAAGTAGAATTCTGATATTAATTTGGTTTCCCAATTGGCCTCGCCTACTAAAAATACAATGCACTAAATATCCAGCACAAATAAACTAATCTGATTTCAATGTGAATTAAATTTTCACTTTCATTTATACATCAGTCTCTTTCAAGTTTGGCTAACTTGACTCAGTCCTCCAGAGCCTGCTAACCCCAGGTAAACTAACAAAACCAAAAGGCTCAACAGGCAAAGCTGAGACCCTGGTCCTCTGGCAACTCCAATCAAAGTGCAGCCTCCAGGCCCAACCTGGATAGCTGTTCTGCCCCCCTCAATGACTAAATCATTTCACCAGCAGCAAATAGACATACACATTTCAATTCCAGGCCATTTCTAACATTATCTAATGAAGTCCTGCCTCCTCAGTTACTTTTAGCAAATAGAATTCTCTCTTAAGTGGAATGCTTTAAGTGTAGCAGAGGTTGGACTAACTAAATGATCTCTATGCAAAGTGGCTTCCAGTTTTCTAATTGTTCACTGTTACATACCTAAATATTACACTAAATCAATTGAAATTATTTTTTGCTTCTCTCATTGTATTTTCTACTGTTGCATATTTTAAATATCTTCTTTCGTTATTGACATCACTTATTAGGGGCCACCAAAAATTACCCTAGTAGTTGTCCCACAGCCTCCCATTTATATACACACATAAACGTTAAATTCAAAAACCAATAAACCCAAAAAGTTTTATGCCACGGTGAGCTGCCAGGAAAAAATATAGTGCAATTTCAGATTCATTTAAGCTAAGACGTACTTTAAATAATTCATTAGAACAATGATTGCTCATTGCAAAACAGTTCTGCAAATGGATCTCCACTTATCTTGCTCATTTATTAATTCCTCACCCTTCTTAAGCCATCACATTCAAGGTGCATGTCAAAAGTTCTACCAGTCTTTCCCACTGACTCATTGCCTGAACAGAGGCTACTCATTGAAACTCCCTGCTCCTGTTTCATAAGCATGTGTAAAACAGTGTTAATGGGATCTGCCTCCCCAGGGAGCTGCAAGAACTGAGTTATGGTTTGCAAAATGCTTTGTGATTCATACATAAAAGGCTCTACAAGAAAGCAAACTGTCATTGAGTGTTACAGTTTTCACCCCAATTATCTTAAAGTAAGGAGAGATGACTATCCTAAGCTTCCAAAATTACCAGTTCCAGAGAATTTTCAAAACTGAAGTGGGCAATTGCTGACTCAAGTGTTTTTTTCTAGGAATTGGAAATGTCATTCACAGATAAGTGCAAGGAGAAGCAAAAAAGTGAGAGACGTAAAGGAAATTCTTGGCTCTGGGATTTAGTAATAAGGGAGTTGGCCACTTTCAAATTACCCGCCGGAATCCAGCTTAAGAGAATTATAGATAAAAAATCTTCCTAGTTTTCAGCCACCTCCCCAAATTTGATATTGAGTTTATACTTCCTAAAGTTGGAGCAATGATTTTCATGTCTTAGGGGTAAATAAATTAAGAGTTAATCCTGTTAGGTTTGTTCTTATACCAGAGAATATTAAAACTGAAAAACTAAATTCCAAATTGTACAAAGTGATGGTGAGGTAACTATGTTGTACTTTAAATTTCCTGCAAACATCTTAGGAGGAGACTCTGAGGAGAGACATTATTCATAACTTGTAAAGTCACAATGTTTGACCAACTAATAATTCCATTTAGCTTCATTGTACTTATTTTCACCTTTAAATTATAACGACACTGGGAAGGAGTAAATTTTTTCCTATTATCATTTGGTAGATTTCCATATTAAAAAGCCTCCCGGGCACCCTTGGCCTGAAAATATCATAATAATAATTCAAATGATTAACATTCACCCTCTTCCAATTAAGAGAGTGTCGTAACTGCACTGATCCAGTGGTGAGTGTCAATGTCTTAGCTATAACAGACATACTGGGAATAGAAGTTAGCAACAAGTAAAGAGTGAAAAGAAAATTTTTTTAACAACCACTGAAATGATTTAAAAAAAACTTTCAAATCAAAGAAGGGTAGCCAGTAGACTCAAGAAGACCAAGGAGCTTCTCCTGGAAAAATGCTAAAAATTCCAGTTTATCAAAAGTCTTGCTGGATTTCCATTATAGAAAACCCAATTATCCAGGTAATTTGCATAATTTAGATTCAGCAAGCAAAAGACATGTATTATCTCAGTTTTCTGTGAAGATTACATAGGAAAACTAGGCTCAACTAGCTGTGTGACCTTGAGCATTAACCTCCTGAAGTCTCTTTCCTTGCCTGTAAATGGAAATGATAATAGGACATACCATATAGAGTCTGGTGAGGCAACATTTTGATGCTCACTAAATAATTGTTCTCTATTCCCCTTTCTCTTTTATTTAAGTCAAGGCTTTGTAGGGGTCTGGTTTTTCCCAAATAAAAATTTCAATTTACTTAAAATCATAGTAAATTCTTAATCACATATAACTTTTTACCTATATGTATATAACATGCAATTAATGAAATGTAGAGCCCAAATGACTTGGTGTATGTAACAGTTACAGTTCCACATTTTAGATCAGGAATAAGACTCAAGATTCTAACACAAATCCCCAAATTCCATGCTGGCTATAACTAAAGTGCATTATATCTATTGATAATCTTCATAGCTATGGCCAAGAACAGCTCACTGGGTCATCACTCGTCACCACGGTGATGGGGGTAAAGATAGTCCTTCTAAACTTTAGAACCTAAAGTTCTGAAGGAGGATTCCTTAAGTGGTAAAAAATAATCCTTGGGGATTTTCAAACTTGTCCACAGTCATTCTAACAACACTGGAGAATAAACAAATGTCCCTAGGAAATATTGGTAGAGACCATTAGGGAATAATCTAAAGCAGCCTACAGCCAACACAAACTTTTTGTTAAAGACCCATGTTTGTTCTTACTAGAGTGGCAGAACCATTATTATCCTAACAGCCAGCAGTCAGTTCTTCATAAAGAACTGTCCTGTTTGGGGAACTGCTTTGATAGGCCCTTGGGGATAGAAGTTGAGACTTTCAGAGCACACTTGTCAGCAGAAGCCAAGGCAACAGACTGCTAAACTTCTCTGCCACCTACACTAGAGGAATTGCTGGAGAGGGGAAGAGAAAAAGGAGAGGAAAACAATGGAGAACCCGGGTGGGAGAGGAAGAAATGAGCCAATCAAGTATGGCAAGGCTGAGGCATCTCACTGAACAAGGCCACAAAAATTCCTCCAAAGATGGGGACGTGAAGGAAATTTCAGGGAGTATCTGCTTTCCAATTTGAAATTGTCCAAACTGTTGCTTTATAAAGACCTCTACTCACTTCCTCACCCTGATATCCATCAATGCTTCATACCATGTGTGGTGGGGGTGGGGGGGTGTGTGTGTGTGTGTGTGTGTGTGTGTGTGTGTGTGTGTGTGTGTGTGTGTTGGAAAGGGCGTGACTTTTACATTTGGTCTACTCAAGGCTGACAAAATTAGCACGCATTGAATAATTCCCCAAACAATTCCTGGGGACACAGAGTCAGCGGTGGCATGAGAATATAAGCTCTAGGAATACATCAAGATCCTCTAAATACCTTTGGACTTCCACAAGGTCAAAATGAAGTGATCATAGCTTGATAGTAAGCCATTGTTTGAATTTCTAATGCTTTGATTACTGAAGAAGCTAAGTTTGTTTGTTTGTGTTTATTGGTAATGTTCATTAACTTTTTGGTGAATTGTCTGCTTTCATCTCTGCCCAACTTTATATCAAGGCATTCATTTTTTAATTTATATCAGCCCTTTATGTATTAAGCATACAAGCACTTAGAGCTTTGCAATTTTTTTTCCCTCTTTGGCTCTTGTATTTCATTTGGATCATTGCATTGCTGATAAACATTTATGAGCTATTTTTTTATAGTTTCTTCCTTTGTAATTACGTTTAAACAGACCTTTCACACTCCAAAACGTTCATCCATATTTTCTACTAGTTTTGTAATAAATTTATTTTAAACATGTAATTCTATAATTTTTCTGGAATATAACTTCCTATAAATTTATTTAGAGTGTTGAGATTATGTTTATAAATGAGATTAGTTTTTTGGCTTTCTATTTTGTACTTTCATAATCAAATTTTTTTGTACTTTCATAATCAAATTTTGGTACAACTAGTTTGCAAAATAGTGTCAGCTCTTTGTATGCCATAACACAATTCATAGATCACAACACGGATCTGTATTCTTACATGTCCTTAACAAAGTGAGAGAGTTTATTAGCTTAGTATTCTGAGCCCAAAGCAGTTTCAGAAAGTAATTTTTGACAAACATTTTCAATATTTAGCTCAATTATTTGTTCATGTGCTCAATTTTTTTTTCTTGAATAACTTTTTATAATTTATATTCTCTCCTATTCATTTTTTTGAGATTTTAAAATTATTTAGGATAGAGTTATAAATAATATTTGCTTATAATTTTTATTTTCTCAATATCTGCCATTCTTTTTTTTACCTAGGCATCAATTATTTTACTTTTGTGTTTTCTAATTTCATTAATTTTTGCTATCTACATAATTTCTCCATTCTCCTTTCAAGTTATATTTTTTTATTCTTTACCTAATTTTTACCTATATACTATCTTTTATTTTTATCCTTTGTTATAGAAAAATAGCTCAATATATATGGAATAAATCATCTAGTTTATTATATAATTCAGATCAGTTTTTAACATTTATTTATCTCCTACTTCATCTGTGAAATACTGAGAAAAGCATATTAAAGTATTCCATTTCTACTGTACTTATAAATTGTTTTTGAATTTCTAACAATTTGTGGTTTTATATAATTTGGTGTTTTTTTCAGTTTGGAGCATAAGATTTATTACACGTTTTAAAAATATTATGGACCTTCTTTGTCCTATTTAATGATTTCACAGTGTCAAAAGTTTGGAAATAACAAGTAAAACCATCACCAAAGTAGTAATTAGTAAAATTTTATTGTGCACACACCAAATAGTTTGCAAACCAGGAGCACTCAAACCAAAACATAAAGTGAGGCTCAGGTGTATATTGTTATAAAGCACCTTATATAGTAAGCTTATATTCTTCACAGTGATTGGTTATAATATTAGAATTTTCTTAAATGATAGGAATTTGGTTAATGGTTACCTCATATCAACCTTGGAAAACAGTTCAAGTGTCACTTATGATTTCCAGAAGCATAAGCAAGAAAGGACCCAGGTCAAGTCAGTCTTGCAAAGTAAGCTAAATTAGGCTTTATTTGTATGACCAAACTAGTTTTGTGTGCACAGGGAATTTTCAGGGCTGACCTCTACTTGTTTTTTATTTTAACAATGGTAAATCCTAATTGTTTAAAGCTATAACTGTAATTCCAGTTGTTTTGTTTTTTGATTATGGAGATTTTCCTACCCTTTTACTCTTAACCTTTTGGAATTGTTTCATTTTATGAGTATCCATGATAAGACGCTCTCCCTTAGATATCGTTTTGACCCAGTCTAGTATTTACTTTTTAGTAAAAGATAATGTATTCTCAGTTATTCCATATATTTGGATTTACTTTTATCACCCCATTTTAGAGCTCTTGTTTTACGCTTCCTTGCTGTTTTCTTTTTACTATTATTTTGAGGAGTAAATTATATTTTAATTTATTTTTTCAACCATACATATTGTTTTCAATTCTGTATGTCATCCCCTTTTAAAATATTTAGACATACCTCTCATAAAAGCCAAGAACTGTAAGGCCAGAAACTATCAAACTCTTAGAGTAAAACATAGGCAGAACACTCTATGACATAAATCACAGCAAGATCCTTTCTGACCCACTCCTAGATAAACAAGACCAAAAGACAGCCCTCAGAATGGGAGAAAATATTTGCAAATGAATCAACTGACAAAGGATTAATCTCTAAAATTTACAGGCAGCTCATGCAGCTCAATAACAAAAAAATAAACAACCCAATCCAAAAATGGGCAGAAGACCTAAATAGACATTTCTCCAAAGAAGATATACAGACTGCCAACAAACACATGAAAGAATGCTCAACATCATTAATCATTAGAGAAATGCAAATCAAAACTACAATGAGATATCATCTCACACCAGTCAGAATGGCCATCATCAAAAAATCTAGAAACAATAAATGCTGGAGAGGGTGTGGAGAAAAGGGAACACTCTTGCACTGCTGGTGGGAATGTGAATTGGTACAGCCACTATGGAGAACAGTATGGAGGTTCCTTAAAAAACTACAAATAGAACTACCATATGACCCAACAATCCCACTACAGGACATATACCCTGAGAAAACCAAAATTCAAAAAGAGTCATGTACCAAAATGTTCATTGCAGCTCTATTTACTGTAGCCCGGAGATGGAAACAACCTAAGTGCCCATCATCGGACGAATGGATCAAGAAGATGTGGTACATATATACAATGGAATATTACTCAGCCATAAAAAGAAACGAAATTGAGCTATTTGTAATGAGGTGGATAGACCTAGAGTCTGTCATACAGAGTGAAGTAAGTCAGAAAGAGAAAGACAAATACCGTATGCTAACACATATATATGGAATTTAAGGGAAAAAAATGTCATGAAGAACCTAGGGGTAAGACAGGAATAAAGACACAGACCTACTGGAGAACGGACTTGAGGATATGGGGAGGGGGAAGGGTGAGCTGTAACAGGACAAGAGAGAGGCATGGACATATATACACTAACAAACGTAAGGTAGATAGCTAGTGGGAAGCAGCCACATGGCACAGAGATATCAGCTCGGTAGGGAGGGTGGGAGGGAGGGAGACGCAAGAGGGAAGAGATATGGGAACATATGTATATGTATAACTGATTCACTTTGTTATAAAGTAGAAACTAACACACCATTGTAAAGCAATTATACCCCAATAAAGATGTTAAAAAAAAAAAGGAACTGTAAATAACCCAAAAGTTCACCAACAGTGGAAGACATTAGTTAATTTCATGAATAGACAATGAAATCCTATAAAGTAATAAAAGCAAACACATTAAGCTATATCAACAACATGGATGACACAAATTGTTGAACCAAAAAAGTAAAACATAAAATAATTCATCTATTCTATTTATGTAAAATTTTAAAACAGGTAAAAGCAAACCCTATTGTTATCCTAAGGCAACAGAAGTTGGGATGAGGGGAAGTTAGTGGGGAGGAATGATATTATGATCAGAGATGAACAAAGAAAGTTTCTGGGGACATGGGATAGGGCCCTTTCTTCACTTGAGTGGTAGTAACACTGGTGTTCACATTGTAATTACACACCAAACCCTACACATCTGTTGTGTGCAGGATTCTTATAGAATATTATACCTCACAATGAAAAAAAATAATCTCACATATAACTGTAATTTTTTTAGAAAATTATGTCAGAAAATACATATCTATTTATCTCTTCCATGTAACTTAAAAACACTTCTATTTTTACCTGTACCCCACCCTCATTTCCTACTTTCTATTTTTGTTAGTATGACCTTGTTTTTATATTTTTAAATTTTTATCACCTTTCAATAACTATTTATGACCTATTTAATTAATTTTACACTATATACAGAATAATCATTTAGGTTCCATTCTATCAGATTTTTTTCAATATTTACTATTAGTCATTTTCTATAAAAATAGTCCCATTCTAAATCTGGGTTTTCCTTCCTTCTTTATGTTTTTAAAAATCTCTAATGGCTTAAAATGAGTACATTATTGGTGGTATATATTTTTTAGCCAATTTATATCTGAAAATGTACTTCAACTGCATTTTCCTGTAAATGAAAACTCAATACATTAAAAAATTCTAAGGACAGATATCTTTTTTCTCAAAATTCTGAAAGTCTTGACCCATTTCTTCTTTTTCTTTCTTTTTTTTTTATTTTTATATTTTATAGATCTTTATTGGAGTATAATTGCTTCACAATACTGTGTTAGTTTCTGTTGTACAACAAAGTGAATCAGACTTATGAATACATATATCCCCATATCCCTTCCCTCTTGAGCCTCTCTCCCACCCTCCCTATCCCACCCCTCTAGGTCGTCACAAGGCACAAGGCTGATCTCCCTGTGCTATGCTGCTGCTTCCCACTAGCTATCTTACATTTGGTAGTGTAAATATGTCACTGCTACTCTCACTTTGCCCCAGCTTCCCCTTCCCCCTCACCGTGTCCTCAAGTCCATTCTCTATGTCTACATCTTTATTCCTGCCCTGCTACTAGGTTCATCAGTACCTTTTTTTTTTTCAGATTCCATATATATGCATTAGCATATGGTATTTGTTTTTCTCTTTCTGACTTACTTCATTCTGTATGACAGACTCTAGGTCCAACTACCTCATTACAAAAAACTCAATTTCGTTTCTTTTTATGGCTAATATTCCATTGTATATATGTGCCACATCTTTATCCATTCATCTGTCGATGGAAATTTAGGCAAACAATCCAATTAAAAAATGGGCAGAAGACCTAAATAGACATTTCACCAAAGACATACAGATGACCAAGAGGCACGTGAAAATATACTCATCACTAATTATTAGAGAAATGTAAATCAAAACTACAATGAGGTATCACTTCACACTGGTCAGAATGGCCATTATCAAAAAATCTAGAAACAGTAAATGCTGGAAAGGGTGTGGTGAAAAGGGAACCCTCCCGCACTATTGGTGGGAATGTAAATTGATACAACCACTATGGAGACCCATTTCTTCTTGAATTCAATGTTTCAGAAGAAGACTCTGAGAATGAGATCATTCAAAACACCACAGTCCTTTTGTTACATCTCCAGAGTACATGGACCATATCTTCTTTCTCATCAATTTCACCCCTTTATCCTCTTCATCTGAATTCTCAAAAAGCTTCTCAAATTTGTCTTCCACATTATGATTCCTTTCATCACAGAAAAACCTTTTCCATTTTAATCCTTGTAATGCAAATTTTAGTCCTTCTCATGCAGATTTTAAATGGGTTATTACATTTTAGTTCCCTTTCTTCTTTTTCTACCTCATCCCACTCATGTTGAATTTCTATGCTCTCTGTCTCCTAACTCCCTTTTTAACCTCTGTCTCTTAGTTTATTATCTCATGTTCTGCTTCATATTTTCTAGAGTTTTATTGAAAGCACAAAGAGCCTATTCTAAATTTGTTCTCTTTCCTATGGAAATTACTTGTTTTAGAAATAAAACTTCTGGGCCTCCCTGGTGGTGCAGTGGTTAAGAATCCGCCTGCCAATTCAGGGGACACGGGTTCAAGTCCTGGTCCAGGAAGATCCTACATGCTGCAGACAACTAAGCCCGTGTGCCACAACTACTGAGCCTGTGCTCTAGAGCCCATGAGCCACAACTACTGAAGCCCGCATGCCTAGAGTCCATGCTCTGCAACAAGAGAAGCCACCGCAATGAGAAGCCCATGCACAGAAACAAAGAGTAGCCCCCGCTTGCCACAACTAGAGAAAATCCCGAGAGCAGCAACAAAGACCCAATGCAGCCAAAAATAAATAAATAAATAAATTTTAAAAAAGAAATAAAACTTCTTTGCCATCCTTTTCATTTCAGGACTTAGGACATTTGATTTGGTACCACACTGAGCTGTTCTGATGTGGTACATCCATATTTAATGAGGATGGCTTATGCTCTTTGGATCCCCCTCACTGAATTTTACATTTCTCTTAAAATGTTCTTTGTAGACTTTAAACAGCAAGGTTACTTTCTATAACTTACATGTGTAGCTGGCTGTTCCAGAGGCTGAGGAAATGGAGGAGGAACTCTTTCTGGTGGTCCACTCTACTAAAGATCAGCTTTGGGTCTTTTATTCTCTTTGGTTCATCCACAATACCAAGTTCATAGATCTGCTTCCTCAGGTTTCTGCTTACCACATCAAATAGAAAACTCAATGTGTCTGGAAGAAATCTCACCTGACATGCAGTTTTCTTCTTTATGTGAATCTTGCATGAACTCTAAAGTCTCCTAATACAGTGCTTTCATCTGCTACAGATCCACATCCCTGAACGGGCATCAAGTGGATGTCCTGGACTTTCTCCAAAATTCACCATAGGCTGCAGGACTCACCCTCCAGACTAGCCACCAGAGGAGCATTTCTGAAAGTATCAGTCAACCCTGTATCCTCCTTGTCTTGCTTCATTTTGGAAAAATCTGCATTAAATATAAAAGAAATTATTCAATGTTCCCAACTTTTTAATGGCCCCTTTCTATAATTTGCAATGGTGATATCTGCTTCCTGATATTTTTTAATTGTTTTTCAGTTATTGCTAAGGCAATTTGAGATAGAAGTGGTGTGTTATACAAATTAGCACAGCCATTATTATCTGAAGGTCATGATATAAATATTTTTAAATTAACGAATGAGCTAGAAATTCCAAAATTTTCCAAGTAGGTCAGCCTTGAGGAAAGAAAAGCAGTGAGAGAGAGAAAAAGAGAACACCTTTAGGAATCTCAGTCTTGGTGAGTCTCCCATCTCACATTCGTCATTTGGGTGAACTATCTCATTCAGTCTGCTTTTAGCTCAATTTTCAGGTGAGTCACCTCAAAACTTAAAGCTGCAAAATGGCCCCGTTGCAGCACGGAGCAATGACGCTTCCCAGAATCTTGTGAAATAACATGATTTATGAGCAGAATCAACCAAACAATATTTCTCAGGGTTATTTTTTGCTTTTCCTTTCTCCCAGATAACGTTAACTCAGATGAGTACATGGAGCTTTACAGTGCTAATCTAGAAAAATGAGAAAGGTAATATTATTATTAAATAAGAATCTACATACAGAAATACATTTGCACTGGGTTCCATGTTACACTATAAAAACATCAGGATGGAATTATACATCATTCTTAAAGTCAGAAATCTCAAAATGTATGTAATCTGAGGCTCCCCATAATTCACTGAACAAGATGAAATAATTATTTAGCAACTAGAAAGACATGATCTACACATTTCAAATGCTTCCTAGGGTGAGAAATATTCCCTAGTGGTTTTCTCTTCCCATTAAGTGAGGATGTATCTGACCAGTTGATGAAGAATAGAGCATGTGGAACACAAAGAAAGAACAACCACTCTCAATTTCTACCTGCCCCTGGGCTGATGAGGGAACCTGTATCAGAGTACAGGGATCTGCTATCACCCAGCTATAGCTTTGGTGATGATTCCTTCATCACCTGACTTTACACTCGCTGTCCCCCAAACTCAGGACTCAGTTTCAATTGAGAAGGGGCAAAACAAACTCTTCTGCCTTGTATTCCTGTACTTCCAAGTGATCAAGTTTCAAATGTGTTGAAGGTTCCTACTCACCAGCTCTGACCATCAAATAAGCAAAATGAATGAGTTTGGGAAGTGCTTCGTTGCCAATTTAGCCAAAAATATAGACGTTAACAATATCACCTTCAGTTATCTACAATAATGGTATGTAACAAACCACTCAAACCCAGTAATAATAAGCACTTATTTTGCTTAGGAGTTTGTGTTGTTGGTTCAGGTTGGGTTCAGCTGAGAAATTTTGGCTTCAGCTGGGTGTACTCTCAAGTTTGGGAGTAGGTGGTTGTTGGCTGATTTAGGATGGCCTCAGCTGGGATGTCTGGAACAACTCGACTCTGCTCTATACATCTCATCTTACAGCAGGCCAGCCAGGCATCTTCTCAGGGTGATCACAGAGGAGCAAGAGAACAAGCAAAATCATGCAAGCACTTAACCTCTGCTTGGGGGGTCACATTTGTTAACATGCCATCGTCCAAGGCAAATCACATGCTGAGCCCAGAGCATAAGGATGGAATAGAACAAACACCCAACCCAGAGCAAAGCAAAGGGAGTGGGTACAGGGAGGGATGTGGAGTGGAGAACAACCATTAATGCATTCACTCTACTGGACTCCTTTAATGCCAGTTTGTCTACTCCCTTGAATCAAGGGAATCCTGAGTAGGCTGGTTATTTTATAACATGCCTAATCCTTCATTTAGGGCCCCCAAATCTAGAACTACTCATTCAAATAAGAGTATCTAGGCAACTAACCTCAAAACAGTTGAAATTGAGTCTCTGAATAATTATGATTATAAACAGATGAAATTTAACTACTAATATGTAAACAAAATTGGCTCATATCTCAGTAACACATGAAACTATGGTAAGTCCATCTTTGTTCTAATGTGCAATGCAATGCAATATTTTTCACAATGCAAGATGATACAAGATTATTCTCTAGCAAAACAGTACATCCTGGAGAATGGTTAAAATCATGTTTGTGCCTTAAGGCAGACATATACAAGCTACATGTAAGTAAAGAAATGAGATTCCCTAAAATTACAATCCTTAGAAGTGCAGTACAAAAATCATCTGTGTTCTAAATAAGAGTGTGCAAAAATAAATTGGAAATCAAAGATATATTTCCTCAAATTAGTCATTAGAAATGTATCACCCATTCATTTAAGATAAGTGTATCAAGAATTCTCATTATTATATCTGCATTGAGTGCTTTTGAAGGAAATTCTAACCCTGCCTTCAAGATGCTTGACGTTTGAAGCAGAACACTTAGCTCTAGGTGCTTTGTTGTTGCATAGATTTGTTTGAGATCAAACTTTGGAAAGTTGAATATGAATTAAATATTAAGTGAATTTTTGAGTTATAATTTAGAGTGAATTTCCCACTTCCATTTGCTGAAATGGGAACCCCAAATTGCTTGAGATGGCTTCAGTGTTTTTTAAGTAGAAAATAATGGAGTAAAACAAATTCTTAACATTAATGTTCTTGAAGTAAATTCAGTAGTAACTTTTCTTGATCATTGACATAATTCTTAATCTAATTTGGATGTTTGGTCAGATGAAATTCTGGCTGGTAGGACCACAACTCATAGAGATAGTTGAAATGAAAATTGATTAGATTTGTATATCTCTTAATATTTCTTTCCTCTATGATCTAAAAAGTAAAGTCATGATAATGATAGTCACTTCCAAGCAAAAGGACTTTGAATAAAACAATTCTTCTTTCAGGGCAACAGAATTATATCCCATTTTTTTCTGGCTAGTTATTTGTGAAGTTTCTCTTTTTTTTCTTAATCCACTTTTTTTTTTTTTTATCTCTGAGCCAGAATAGAACTCTTTCTGTAAGAAACTGCTGCACTACCAATTTTAACTCTCATTTTATTTTATTTTTTGAGGCTTAAATATGGAAGCAGATCACATAATATGGTGTGATAAGAGTCCTAACAGCAGTAGGCACTCTTTCATCCAATTTCTCTTGTTATCAGCACATGGGTTGTTTTAGACATTCAGTTCAGCTGAGGTGCTTTCAGGGGCCATAGGGGCAAAGTCTCCTCATCCACAGAGAATCTTATGCAACACTAGGAGCATAAAGTCTTTTCAGCAATCCTCAAAGGGAAAATGGAAAAATTCAACCAAGTATCTTTCTTTTGTACAGCTGAGACATCCCCTGCTTTCCCTCGATTTCCAGTCCCAGCAGTCATATGGAATGAACAAAATTACAAAATAGCGTTTTATAAGAGAAGGTCTATTTCTTCCAAAACCTAATATTAGTGCAATTTGAAGAGGCATTCAAATAAAGATAAGGAACCAACACCATTAGAATTTTATGGAAAAGTATCAGGAAATAAAAAGGCAGATTTACGTCTTCCGATTCTTGAACAAAAAAAATGATTCAACTAATAACTACAATGTACTAGAATAATGAAAATAGAAAATTTTATTTTCTGACCTTTGCTTCCACTGCCAAACACCAGTGAAAGTGATTTGTTAACTGTTGTTTCTACATCTTGCCAAGGCTTCTCTATATTAACCTGTCTCAGTAACGCTGCTGAAATTGCTCTCTTGAAGATCACCATGACTGCTTTACATTTTTTCCTTATTTTATTATAAAGTATAGCACACAAACAGAAAAATGCATGAAACCAAAACAAGCATCAATAATTTATCACAAAGAAAACACTTGTGTACCACTTTCCAGAGCCAGAAATTGAACATTGCCAACATCCCAGAAGCATTCCCTCCTGCTTCTTCTCAATCACGAAGTCTCCCCTCTCCCCAAAGATGCTCTTTATCCTTATGCCTAACACTGGAGTTTAGTTTTCCCTGTTTTTCAGGTTTTTATCAATGGAATCATGTTTCTGCCTTATTACAGAATTGTGTCTGACTTACATGATTCAACATTCTGGTGATGAGATTCACCCATGCCATTGCATGCAACAGCAGTTTGTTTATTTTTGTTGTACAGGTGTTTGCTTTGTATGACTGACTATTCCACCATTTTATTTACCCATATTACTATTGATGTATGTTTATGTTGTTTCCAATTTCAACTATAACAAATATTGTTGTGAGCATTCTTATTTTTTTCTTTTCCATTATAGTTTATTACAAGATACTGAATGTAGTTCCCTGTGCTATACAGTGGACCTTGTTGTTTACCTATTTTATATATAATAATGTGTATATGTTAATCCCCAACTCTAATTTATCCCTCCCCACCCCTTTCCCCTTTGGTAACCCTAAGTTTGTTTTCTATGTCTGTGAGCCTGTTTCTGTTTTGTAAATAAGTTGCTATAAACATTCTATAGTCTCTTAATGCACATGTGCACACACGTCTGTTGGATAGCTAGGAGTAAAATTTCAAGAGCATGGAGTATACATATATTAACACTAATAGATAATCAGCAATTGTACTAATGTCTACTTTCATCAGCAGTAGAAGAAAGTTCTTTTTTGTTCCAGGGCCTCTCCAATATTTGGTGTTGTCAGTCATTGTAGCTTTAGCCACGTTGGTGCATACATTATACCTCACTGTATGCTTAATTGGCAATTTCTTAATAAATAATAAAGAAAAGCACTTTTTTGTATATTTTTATTGGCCATTGGATATCTTCTTTCATAAAATGCCTGTTCAACTCTCTTGAATTTTTTCTATTAAGTCGTGTTTTCTTTATTGATTTCTGATGGTTCTTTATATAATTTAATACTAGCTTTTTGTCAGTTAATTGTTAGGCAAATATCTTCTGTCACTCTTTTTTCTTGTTTTTTTCTTAATTTTTTAAAAAAATGTATTTGTTTATTTATTTATGGCTGCATTGTGTCTTCATTGCTGCACACGGGCTTTCTCTACTTGCAGCAAGCAGAGGCTACTCTGTTGCAGTGCACAGGCTTCTCATTGCAGTGGCTTCTCTTGTTGCAAAGCACGGACTCTAGGCATGCGGTCTTCAGTATTTGTGGCATGTGGCCTCAGTAGTTGTGACTCACAGGCTCTAGAGCACAGGCTCAGCAGTTGTGGCTTAGTTGCTCCACAGCATGTGGGATCTTCCCAGACCAGGGCTCGAACCCGTGTCCTCTGCATTGGCAGGTGGATTCTTAACACTGCACCACCAGGGAAGTCTGCCACTCTTGTTTTCTTAGTTTCTCCATGAAATATCTTAATTTTGATATCTCTATAGTCTTGCCTTTCCTAGAGTCTCAAGTAAATGAAATAATAGATTGTGTAGTCAGTTGTGTTGACTTCTTTCACTTAACGTAATATTTTGGAGATCTATTCATGTTCCATGCATTAATATTTTACTACTTTTTATTTCTAAATAATATTCCATAGTACAGAAATACCACAATTTGCTTATTGTTTGTTTATGCATTCACCACTTGATGGCCATTTGGGTTGTTTCCACTTTCAAGTGTCTATGAACAGTACTGCTCTGTACATTCTTGACATAAAATGTGCACAAATGTTCCCTTTCTCTTGGTTAAATAACTAGTAGTGGGATTTTGGGGTCATATGTTAAGTGAGTATTTCACTTTATAAGATATTGCCATATTGTTTTCCAAAGTAGTTGTGACAGTTTTGCATTCTCACTAACAACATTATCCCATATTCTCCCCAACCCTTGGTACTGTCAGTTGTTTTAACTTCAGTCATTCTAATAATATGTGATAATATTTCATTTGATGTTTCATTTTGTATTTCCCTGATAACCAAGGATGTTAATGCCTTTTTTTCATGTACTTATTGGCTCTTTTCATTTGTGAATTATCTGTTCAAATCTTTGTACACTTTTAAATTAGACTGCTTTCTAACTATTGGATTGTAAGATACACACTCTTTGTCAGATACATGTTTTGGAAATATTTATGCTGTTGACTTTTAAATTTCTTTTGATATAATATGTGTATTTAAGGATCTATATTAACCTTTAGACACAGCTTTAGCTGAATCCCACAATATTTTATAAGTAGTATTTTTACTTCATTCACCTCAAAATATCTATTATTTTCCATTATGAAATCTTCTTTGACCCATAGGTCAATTAGAGTGTATTCATTTCCAAAAGTTAAGATTTTCCAGTTAACATTTTGTTATAGTTTAATTTTTTTGTATTCAGTGAAATTTTCCACATAATTTTAATCTTTTGAAATTTGTTGAAATTTGCTTTATGGCCTTGCATATGATCAATTTATGTAAATGTTTCATGTGTGCTTAAAAATAATGTATATTTTATAGTTGTTGGCTATAGTTTCTATATATCTAATTAGGTAGTATTCATGTTTTTCATGATCTTATATTTCTTTACTGGTTTTCTTGTCTGCTTGCTCAAATTTTTTTTTTTTTGAGATAGACATTTTCCAATTTTCTGTTAAGATTTGGAATTTTTCCAGTTTGGGGAATTGAATATTTATTGTTTTGAACACTCCATCTTTATTCTTTATCTTGTTTTGGGGTCCATAAAGATGATTGACTTTGTGACAATATGTTTTGCTAACTTTAGAAAATTCTCAGATTTGCTCCCTATCACACACTGTTTCTGGCCCATTATCTCTCTTCAGTGCCCCAGGGGCTCCAAATCATTTTTTTCACAGTGTTGTTTACACTCTGTATTTCCTAATTTTAACTTTCCATACTACACTTTGTGTTTTGCAGTGTTAAATGTTTTATGTGATTCATCTCCATATGGAATTGCTTTTAATTCAATTTTAGGAATTGAGAAAATTCAGAGTGTGACTTCAGTCCCTTCAAGGACTGGCTGACTTCCAATTCACCCCAACTCCCCAGGTTTAATCATTTGGGTTCTCAACCCAAAATAAGAAAAGTTACCCTGCCCACCAGAAACTCCTGGACTTTAATCTTCTTGTCCCTAGCTACAGATTTTTTTAAATTTCTGCCCAGTATCTCAACTTCTCAATGATCTCTTCCAGATTTAGCAGATGCCAAAAAAACAGCCGTTAATGCCAGGCTCACCTTCCTGAGTGAGTCAACCCAGTTGTTTCTCTAATGATTTTAAACAGATAAACCATTTTTTTAACGTTTTGTTCATATTTTCTATTTGTTCTTAGTGGGAGGCTTAATCCAACTTACCCTGTTCATCATTACTGGAGAACAATAACTTATTTGTCTTAAAATTCAATATCCCTTCTTGAATCACCACTCTCCTCTAACCTTCTGAAGCATTCAAATCTATTGCTTAATTTCTTATGATTTTCTTTTCACCTTCATCAAACTATGCATTTCTAACTTATCTATATAACCCTTATATTTCTACCCATACTCTATACTCCTTCCTCATTTATCTTCCAGGACTTTGTTTTCCCTTTATACATATTCTTTTCTATATGTGTCTGTCAGGACAAATACCCCTTCAGTAAGTTTATCTATTCTTACAGCTGCAGCTAGCTGGATGATTTCACATTATCCTCTCCAATCCTAAAATATCATTTATGCTTCTGTCTCATATTTTTAACTACATAGAGGACATCTCCATTTAGATGTCCAGTCTTCATGTCTCATTAAACATGTGTGTCACCTCCCTCCCAGCTAACTATTTTGAAAGGGTCTGGGATACCAGGAAGAAGGAAAAAAAGAGTAGAAAGAAACATACATGCCAAAAGAGCCACATTCAACTATATGTAGATTTCATGAATTCAGAAAATAAATGTTAGAGAAGTAAAGATGATTCAAAGTTTTCTTGCTTGGAAGATATATAAAAGTACCTCCATTTGATATTAATTAGTTAACTGGGAAAAAGCTGTTTTGGGGAGATAGGTGCTATGCTTGTTTTTTTTCACTCATCTCCCACTCCCATCCCACACCTTCACCACCACCTCCATTAGAAATATATTCTGAATAATGTTTTCATAGTATTCTTCTTAAAACACAATATTTCTCACATCACTCCAAGTATTAGGAATCAAGAGTGTCATCTGTTATCTTCTGTGCCAACTCCAAACAACTCTGCCTAATTTTCAAAGCTGTTTATATGTTTTTATTCTACCTAGCCATTGTTTCTCATAATGCAATCTCTGCTCCAATCAATAAACTTCTGCAAAATACTTAATTTTCCTTCCTACTTTCCAATTGTTCTTTATGCTGATCTCAAGCCTGAAAGGTTTTCTCTGCTTCTTAGACTCTTATTAGTCTTTATAGTTCTTCAAGGTTCAATTCAAGCCCCACCTCTGCCACAAAGCCCTCTGAAACTATATCAGCTCATGCTGCTCCCAGCATTCTCTCAAAAACCTATTCCATGGGGATAACATCAGCAAAATGAAGTCATAAGAATTTCTAGTTATTGTCCACCCCAAACACATCAAATTGAACAACTATTCCCATGCCAGAAAATACCTTCACAAGAGCCAGGGATTCCAGGTGAGGGATTATAGCACCTGAGTGAAGCACAGAAATAAGAAAGGATGGGCTTCCCTGGTGGCACAGTGGTTGAGAGTCCGCCTACTGATGCAGGGGACAAGGGTTCGTGCCCCCGTCCGGGAAGATCCCGCATGTGGAGCGGCTGGGCCTGTGAGCCATGGCTGCTGGGCCTGCGCGTGCGGAGCACAGGCTCCGCAACGGGAGAGGCCACAATAGTGAGAGGCCCGTATACCACCAAAAAAAAAAAAAAAAAAAAAAGAAAGAAGAAAGGACACATTGAGGAGGGTAGGAGAGATAGATACACATGACCCCCATTACACCTCCCCCAAGACCCGACAGCCCAACATGAACAGAGAGAAGGAGAATGAAGTGAACGTCAGCCTTCACCTCAAACCCCAGAGCCTGCTGACCCCATCATCAGGCTAACTCCTGCAGCCCTGGGTGACTCCCTGCAGGCTCCCCCAAACCCAGACCAATCCCTGATATACCCCAGGGCCAGCTGGCTCCCATGGCCCCAAGAAGCTCCTGGGGTACCAGGCTCCCAATCAGCTCCTGCAAACCTGCACTTCAGGTGGGCACCCACAAACCCAGGCTTCTGTCTGGACCCAGGACCAGGCCAGCTACTGTGGAGTGAGGCTTTTGACTCACTCCAGCACCAGGCCCTCCCTGTGGCCCCAACCTCTATGCCCACTCCCATGGCCCCAGGCTTCAGGCTGGTCCCGGTGGCCCCAATGTCTAGGATGGCTCCCTCAAAACGAGGTTCCCAGTCAGAAATGGACTGGCCCCCTACCCAGACTCTAGGCCCACCCTAGGTGTTAACTGATCTTTGACAAACGAGCAAAGACAGTATAATGGAGCAAAAATAGTCTCTTCAACAAACAGTGCTGGAACAACTGGACATCCATGTGCAAAAAATATCTAAAGATAAACCTCATACCCGACACCCTTCACAAAAATTATCTCAAAATGGATCACTGATCTAAATATAAACACAAAACTATAAGACTCCTAGAAGATAACATAGGAGAAAATCTTGATGACCTTGGCTATGACAATGACTTTTTAGATGTAACATCATAGGCACAATTCATGAAAGGAATAAAATTGATAAGCTGGACTCCATTAAAATTAAGAACTTCTGTTCTCTGAAAGACAATGTCAAGAGAATAAGAAAAGTGGGAGAGTTCCAAAAGATTCCAAAGACTGGGAGAAAATATTTGCAAAAGATACATCTGATAAAACACAGTTATGCTAAATATACAAAAAACTTTTAAAACTCAGTGAAAAGAAAATGAACTACCCAATTTAAAAATGGGCAAAAGACCTGAAGTGACACCTCACCAAAGAAGATACACAGATGGCAAATAAGTGGATGAAAGGATGTTCAATATCATGTTATTATAGAATTGTGAATTAAAACAACATTGTGATACCACTAAACACCTATTAGAAGGCCCAAAATCAAAGATAGTGACAACACCAAGTGTTGACAAGGATGTAGAGCAACAGGAACCCTAATTTATTGCTGGTTGGTGGAAATGCAAAATCATACAGCCAATTTGACAGTTTGGTGGTTTCTTACAAAACTAAACATACTCTTACTAAATGATCCAGCAATTGTGCTTCTTGGCATTTACTCAAATGAACTAAAAACTTATGTCCACACAAAAACCTGCACACAGATTTTTATAGTAACTTTGTTCAAAATTTCCAAAATGTAGATGCAACCAAGATGTCTTTCTTTTTTTTCTTTTTTTCTTTTTTTTTTTTTTTGCAGTACACAGGCCTCTCACTGTTGTGGCCTCTCCTATCACAGAGCACAGGCACCAGGCACGCAGGCTCAGCGACCATGGCTCACAGGCCCAGCAGCTCCGTGGCATGTGGGATCTTCCCAGACCGGGGCACAAACCTGTGTCCCCTGCATCAGCAGGCGGACTCTCAACCACTGCACCACCAGGGAAGCCCCCAAGATGTCTTTCAATGGGTGAATGAATAAATAAAGTGTGGTACATCCAGGCAACAGAATAATATTCAGTGCTAAAAAAGAAATGAACTAACAAGTCATGAAAATACATGGATGAAACTTAAATTCATATTACTAAATGAAAGAAGTTAAATTGTAAAGGCTACATACTGTATGATTCCAAGTATATGACATTCTAGAAAAGGCAAATAAAACAATAAAATATCAGTGGTTACCAAAGGCTGGGCAGAAGGAGGGATGAATATGCAGAGCACTGGGGATTTTTAGGACAGTGAAACTATTCTGTATGTTATACTACAACTGTGGATAAATGTCATTGTACATTTGTCAAAACCTATAGAATGTACAACACGAATAGTGAACCCTAATGTAAACTGTGGACTTTGGGTGATAGTAATGTGTTTAAGTTCATTAATTGTAACAAATGTACCACTGTGGCATGGGATGTTGATAGCTGGGGAGGCTGTATGTGTGTGGAGGGTGAGGACAGGGAGCTCTGCACTTTCTACTCAATTTTTCTGGGAACCTAAAACTGTTCTAAAAAAAACAAAGCCTATTAATAATTTTTTTAAATAAAAGAAATAGTCAATAGAATCAGATCCAAGGGTGACCCAGATGATGGAGTAACTTTTAAAACATTATATTAAATAATTATATTAAACTTTAAATAGATTAAATAATTTAAAGGAACAATGGAGACTTTAAGCAAAAAAAAAAAAAAAAAAAGGACCAAACAGAACTTCATTAGGTGGGCTTAATAGAAAACTGGACAAAGCATAAGAAAGAGTCAGTGAACTTAACAACAAATCAATAGAAATTTTCCAAACTGAAACACAGAGGAAATAGAATGAAAACAAAACAGAATAAAAAGCCCACAAAAACAAAAAAATCATAGATCTGAGACAAAAATATTGAATGAACTAACATTCACATAATTGGTCTTACAGAAGAAAAGAGAGAAAATGAGATGCAAGAAAACTTTGAAGACATAATAGCCAAGGATGTTCCAAAACTGATGGAAGTCACCAACATGCAGATCCAAGAATGTGACAAACAGCAAAGTGAATTTTAAAAACAAACAAAGGCACATTATAGTCAAACTGCTGAATACCAAAAACAAAGACGAAATCTTAAAAGCAGCCAGAAGACAAAAGCCTCATTCTATTCAAGGAAATCACAGTAAGAATGATCACTCATTTCTCATCAGAAACAATAGAAAACAGAAAACAATGGAATAATCTTAAAGTGTTGAAATAACTCTATAAACAGCAAGGGTCTGTTGCAAAATTGAAGGTGAAATAAAGATACTTTCAGTCCAACAAAATCTCCAAAAATTCATGGATATAAAAAGTAACAAAGGAAGTTCTTCACACTAAAGGAAAAAATGAAGACTATGGGAAAAAATCAGCAACAGTACAGAAGACATGATACCTTGCTGTTTCCTCTGACCCTGATTCCTCATCATGACACCCATAAAAGCATATTAATACGTTTAATGTGAAATATAAGTAGCCTATAAAACTTATAAAGGTCTGCCTAGAGCCATGCACTTTACACCTCAACATAAAAAGTCAGTAATAATATTAATTTCCTCCCAATTGATTTGTAACTGTAATGCAATCCTAATCAAATTTCAACTTAAATCAAAATAAGAAGAGTGGTGAAAACAGTGTGAACTAAAAATGCCACCTGCCATATCAGTAAACAAAGGATGTTGCAGCCATCAAACCATCACACTGCAGCCTCCCCAGTGGTGAGCCCTGAGGGAACTCAGGATGCAAGTAGGATTTGCCCCCCATCTAACAGTTAGCCACTGTAGCCTTCCCAGTGGTGCACCCTGAGGAGACTCAGGATGAGAAAGCACAAGATGTTGGCCCGAGATAGCAGAGGTGCATATCAAATAAATGACTTCAATGAGCCCAGTCTTCACATCTTTCCATACATGGAAAAGCACTAAATTCCTTTACTTGAGATATCTGGTTTTCTTTAATGAACAGTAATCTTATGATGTTCCGAATACCTGGTCTTTTGCTGCAAAAACTCCTATGTATCCTGGCTTCCCACCTTACCCCTTCACAGCAGTCTCTCGGTTATCTGAGATGATATCCCAGGGTTAAGTCCTCAGTTTTGTCCACCAAATAAAACATAACTTTCAACTTTTAGATTGTGCATTTTTTTTCAGTTGACAACAGTCTGGCATAAAAATATAATGTCAGAACAATAAAACATATTAGAATCCAGTAATAGATACCAGGCACATAATAATTTAGGAAATGATCAAAGGGACAGTTCAAATAGGATAAAAAGGATGGACTACTCAAAAACATGGTTTTGGCTTAAGTGACAAGCAATTTAGAACAAGAAGGTTATTTTCTTATCTCACATTTTTTGAATATCTAAAGTAAACCCAGATAGTTTAAAATTTTTAATGCTTATTTAAAAAAGAAAGCTAATTGCATTTCTAGTAGGAAACAACATTCAATCGTAACATTCATTCCAGTTTGGAACAACTGAGTGTAAGATGTGTATTTACCCTTTTTCATTTCCTCTATAGCACCTAATACAGTGTTGAGATCTACACATTAAATTTTCAGTAAATTCAGCATTGACTGATTCATCATAAATACTATGTTTCTTGCTAGAAGATACGAAAATTTGCTTGTGAGATTTTCATTTAAAAGAATTATGCTATTCATCAAAATTTTCACCCTGCCCTCTGTTTTCAACATTATTTCAAACTAGGTTTAGCATAGCAAAGCATATGAATTTTACTTTAGAAAGAAGTGTATAAAAGTTTGTTTACTAAACTATATTCCATAGAAATGATTATTTTGAAGGTCATACGTGCATATGGGTTGTTAGAATTCATCATAACTTAAACTACTTCTATAAAGGTGAGGATCAGTAAGAGTTAGATTATCACTTACATTGCACAGCATGTGTTTTACCTACTCTCAAAATGAATTTCTCTCTTAAAAAGAAAAAAGCTAAAATAAGTAAATTACTAGATCACAATTTAGCAGTATGTGTCTCAGAAGTCTTGACTCCCTGGCTTGCCCTTTCAGTGGTTTTAGGCTTACAATCCAGAAGACTAGAACATGGGTTATTAAATCTACATTTTAGATTCTAAAATATTGCTATAAGTGTAGTCTTTCACCTTCTAGATTCTAGGTATCATTATTCTGCCTCATTTGAAGTGGAGTAAACAGTGTGCCCAGAAATGATCAAGGATATTTGGAAGGACTACTTTCCCTTATACATGGACTACTTTCCCTTATACATGTCAAAAACTAGAGAGTCATTTGAATTAACATTATTTTCTTATAAAATGAAACTATATCATGGGAAGGACAGTCATATTAGTTAGTCACATAACAACCTAATAACTGAGATCTGCAATGGAAGGAGTAAAATTTTACACTGGAGAGTGGCCAAGAATAAAAGAAAAGAGGACCATTTTGGAGCATTGAACACCATCAGAAAAGGCTGGTCTGGAATGGGGAGGGAATGACAAGAAATGGTATTCCAATGAGAAACAACCAAGAGGAGGGTGTTGTGGGTCCATAGTTCAGGAATGAGGACAGATGCCTGTCTAAAGTCTGTTCCAAGCCTGTTTTGTTGCAGCAAAGTTTGTTTGAGGAATTGAAATAAGCTTCAGAGATGGATTCTAAGTATTTAAACCAATTGTTCTCAAAAGGTGAGCCAAGGCCAGCAATGTTAGCATAACCAGAAAGTGGTTAGAAATGCAAATTATTAGCTGGCTCCCACCCAGTCTTACTGAATCCTAGACTCTAGGAATGGATTCCAACAGATTGTTTGAACAACCCCGTCGAGTGATTGGGATGCACCCTCAAACCTCAAACAATGGTTTAAACCAATCATGGAAATCCTGTCTCTGTGGAATGTGAAACAGCCCAAAGAAGCAGCACACAGCATTCTCTTAGCAATAATTTTGGGTTCAGGCTTGGGTCCCTGGTCCGATCTGATCTCAACCAACTGAAGAGATTTTTCTCTGTGTGTCCCCTGAGGAAGTGAACAAGGTAGTATTTAGCCCCAATTGCCTCACCAAGAGAGGAAGCAAAGCTTAGAACGATGCCAATTCTTTAAATGGCAGCAAGGACAGACAGAGAGCCCTGTGTTTGTGACACTGTTGAACACAGGATCCTCTAACCTAAATCCTGCCCTGCCTGTGGACTGCTCATAACCCAGTAAACTTCCTGATTGTTTAAGCTTATAGAAGTCAGATTTCCTTGAATGTTCCCTAACTGCTAGTTTGCAAACATCACTACTTCTGCCACAGACTCTGGTGTTGGAAACTATGATTAGCCCACCCAAGATGGCTGTTTTCTTGCTCTCGGTGCATTCCCTGCTCGACCAGCCCCTGCCTTACCTACATCCTATTCACCTGACTGACCTGCCGTCTAAATCATAGAGCCTAATCAGTAAATACCTTTGTACTTGCCCTTGGCTCCAGCTAGGGAATGTTCTAATCTTTAGATCAGAACTACCTCCACTCTGATAGTTTATCAAAGGGACATACTCCTCTGCTGGTTTCCCTGGCAACTAATGAGCCAACCTGACATCACTTCCCCCTATAACTGGTAATCTCCCTCTTCCTCTGGGAGCAAAGACTATTTCCATGACATTGCTTCAGACATGTAAGCTCTTCCTATCAATTAAACCACTGATGTCTCTGTCACTGACTCCAGGTTCCTTCTTCGGTCTTGAGGCTGGGCAAGTACAGGGCTTGCCGGCCTGGGGAGTGCAGCCCAACAGCAACCTTTGACCAGATGCTCAGACATTCAGGTGAAAAGTCAATTACATTATGGGAAAAAAATGGAATTCCAAGTAAAATAACAGATGTGAAAATTAAAGAGACATACCCAACTACCTAACAACCTATATATAGGTGTGGTTGAAAACTGAAACTCACTTCTGAAAGGAAGAATAAAAAGCATCCATGCAAAAGGATGGCAGACTGGATGTATGTCCTGGATATATATCCTATTTCTGGCCCTAAGTGTTCTCCTTCTTGACAACACATATGCTGCACAGAATCACTAAATAAAATTTGAATGTTCTCAAAGGTCATATAATGATGAACAAGATGGCACAAGAATTACTCATTACACAAATGCTGTCAATAAACTAGAGGCAGCATTGGAAAAGACATGTATTTCCTTGAATTTCAGAAATATCTGCACTCTCCCCAGGCCTAAAGCAAAGGGGAGTAATGAATAAGACTATTATATAAAAACAAACACTAGATTCATTGTATATGTCTTGAAGTTAAAGTAAACACCAAAGGAAACATACCATGTTTTCATCAGCATTAATGAAACAGTTTTTTTTGAAGTGTGATAAAAAGAGGACTTTCATGTTATTTGTACATAGAGAACCAAATATTTACTTGCCTGGTTCTTAGTCTTTGAATCTCCTTACCTGGTAGTGGATACATAATGCCCTGAAATTTGCTTTTGGTGTTACTAGAGAATATTTGTTGTATAGAATTGTAAACACTGCTGCTGGTTTTGACATTTAAGAAGCAGGTGGTCTGATTTGAAATGTTCCAGCTTTCTAAAACCTGGCAGCTTGAGTCCCATTCCTGAATAAAGGGGAGAAAAAACAGATTAAGTTTTCTGACCTCTGAAGTTTTCCAAAGGGTAAACTTACATAATCCCCAGCTGTTGATTGGGGGTGGGAGGAGAGAAGGGGTAGAGAGAAGTTCTCTGGAGAATTAGGAAGGCAGCACTACAGTGATGGCTGCCCACAGGGTATCAGTGCTGGACAAAACAAGAGCAAGAATTAAAACTGTCCCTGAATTTGATTGAGAAATAACACTCCAACCATCTTAGAAATAAGCACTTAAATTTGCCAACCAACTTCCTTTTTTCAGGAGAATCCAGGTTATAAAAGCAAAGCAATGCATTTGACTCATACCGTGGGCCTCTTTTCTAATGCTTTTGCTACTCAGAATGAGAATTTTTAAGTACAGCAAACAGTGCTTCCTTACTGAAGCACAAAATGACAAAATTTAACTTAAAATCTTGTGGTGCCAACCCTAAGGATGTTATTGTATTTGACAAGACTGGGTATTTTTAGAGAGCTGATGACTATTCTTTCCAGGACCAGTGCATATGTCATTGTCCCTGGCAATTTAATAGCTAATATTTGTTAGCTTACTATGTGCCAGACACTGCTTTGATTCATTTAAGCCTCAGAAGTACCAAATGTGGTGTGGGTGCTATGATTGTCATCCTTCAACTGATAAGAAATCAAAGGTACACAGATATTAGATAAGTTGCTCAAAGCTACCTCTCTAATGAGTGGCAGAACTGGATTTGGATTTGATCAGTCCAGTTCTCTGCTCCACACTCCTAAACTGCTATAAAATACTGTTTTCCTGGGGACAAATAATTCAGTCTTGCTCAAAGCTGGTCACAAACACACTCAGCTGTCACAAAATAGTGCAGAATTTTCCTTACTCTTCCCAACTGGTTGGCTTTAAATTTATCAGAGCCAAAGTCACCTTGGATGGGCACCAGGATGCCCTTGTCCCCTGGTCAAATTTTCCTCTTTTTCCACTCCACTGTGCTCCTGGTACCATCCTCCCACAGTCCTTCATGGCTGAAGCTCAGGATGCTGCCTGAGAGTCACTCCAAGTCCAGGGGCTCTTACTTGAGTCCCCACACTGGGAGCGTGGAGAGAAATCCTACCTTCCTCACACTGTAGCATCTACAAGACAAGTAAATCTAATTTACTTCTAACTGCCACTTGTGGCATGATTTTGCTGTGTTATCAAGTGAAGACACACTTCCCACCAGATACTGGTGAAGAGAAAAGAAATGGCGACGATGAAATAAAGAAACTGTGATAGTCAGCGTTCTCCAGAGAAACAAAACCAGTAGGACATATATAGATATGTAGAAAGAAATTTATTAGGAGGGATTAGCTCATGCAACCACGGAGGCTGAGCATCCCACAGTTTGTAGTTTTGCTTTATTCAGACCCTCAATGCATTGGATGACACCCACCCACCTTCTCTCAGTCTGCAGATTCAAATGCTAATCTCTTCCAGAGAGTCCCTCACAAACACACTCAGAAATAATGTTTTAGCAGCTGTCTGGGCACCCTTCAGCCCAGTCAAGTCAACATATAAATTTAACCAACATGCAAAACACACAAAACAGTTCATATAATTTCAGCAGGTTTATAGATTCCTTGTCTACAGCAGGGTATGAACCCCTGGCTCTAGCACAATGCTGAGTTTCTAGTTTCAGTCCTCTAAGGCAATACTCTAGGGTAATTCTTTCATTTTTTAATGAAAAAACACATTCACTTGTTCTTGAGAAGAAATCACCTGTTTAGTGACAGGTGGGAGGGAGAAGCTGAACATCAGCTTGCTCAACTGTATTTCAGAAGTGCCTCCTGTGTGGATCTGAGACCTATCAAGGAGGTATTGAGCATGTCCTTTTGTATGGGCCTCAGCATTTAAGGAAGCTAAATAGATCCCTTAAGAAACCACCTGGCCGTCTGCATGGTCTGACTCAGCCTAGTGTGGGAGAGAGAACTTGGCCTAAGTATCTAAACATAGTTACTAGCTCCTCTTTTTCCGGTATGTTGCTCTGATATCTTGCTTAGTCAGTTCCCTTCTGTAGGTCTCAATTTTATCATCAGCAGAATAAGGGGTTCTGCTCAATTATTCCAAAGTCCCTAAACACTCTATGATCATTTACTTTTGGATCTGATGTTGAGAACTGATGAGATGAACTTGAAAGACTCCTTGGGGTTGGTGCTAAGACTGGATAATCCTTAGACTAGACCTTACCCCTCAGGAGAAGCAAACTTCAGCCAACAGGAAACTCAACAAAAACATTGCCAGCTTTTTTTTTTTCACTCCCTTAAATGCACCAGACAGGATGACAAAAGTGCTGTTAGCACAAAGCATGTAGAAAGGGTGAGGAACTATCCCCACCTGTCCCCAAACCCTCACTCAACCTGACCAGAGTCAATAAGCAGGCAAAGTTTTGCTTGGCCTTCAGTTCCAAGAAGAACCAGGAATCAAGAAGACATCAGGCCTGACACAACACTGAGGGGTTCAGCTTCCATGGACACGATGTCCCTGCAACCTTCCTAGACTCAGTCAGATCCATGCAACATTGCCTTCCTCATTTGCAAAAATATACAAGTGGTAGGGGATGTGTTCAGAGGGAAATGGACTAGTTCACATTGCATAGTGCCAGGGCCTGAACCAGGATGAGACAAGCAGGTGCCTAAGGCCTGAAATTTAAGGAAGCAAGTTTGTGCTAGTGCTCTCTTTGCACTGCCAAGATCCAAAAGTGAGAGCCTTCATGAAAAGATGCTCACAGGCTTCATGAAAAGATGCTCAATATTACTAATCATCAGGGAAATACAAATCAAAACCATAATGAGTTACCACCTCACACCTGTCAGAATGGCTATCATCAAAAAGTCTACAAATAACAAATATTGGCAAGAATGTGGAGAAAAGGGAACCCTTGTGCACTATTGGTAGGAATGAAAATTGATGCAGCCACTGTGGAAACAGCATGGAGGTTTCTCAAAAAACTAAAAATAGAACTACCATATGACCCAGCAATTCCATTCCTGGGTATATATCTGAAATAAACAAAATCACGAATTTGAAAAGATATGTGCACCCCAATGTTCATAGCAGCACTATTTACAATTGACAAGATATGGAAGCAACCTAAGTGTCCACCAACAGATGAATGGATAAAGAAGATATGGTATATACACACAATGGAATCCTACTCAGTCATAAAAAGGAATGAAATGTTGCCATTTGCAACAACATGGATGGACTTGGAGGGCATTATGCTAAGTCAAGTAAGTCAGACAGAGAAAGACAAATACTGTGAGATCACTTATACGTGGAATCTAAAAACTACAACAAACTAGTGAATATAACAAAAAAGAAAAAGACTCACAGATATAGAGAACAAACTAGTGGTTACTAGTGGGAGTTGGGGGGTAGTAAACATAGGGGTGGGAGAGTGTGAGTTACAAACTATTGGGTGTAATATAGGCTCAAGGGTGTATTGTACAACACAGAGAATAGAGCCAATATTTTGTAATAACTGTAAATGGAAAGTAAACTTTAAAAATTATATAAAAATTAAAACAAAAATTTTAAGTGAGTGCCTTCTTAAATTCTATGCCCAGGGACCCTAGCTCTCTGGTTCATACACAGGTAGAGTCAGCACTTACACAACCTTGCCTCCTTAAGTTTCATGCCCTAGTGACCTGCTTGTCTCATGCTTGTCCAGACTCTGTGCTTGTGAAGTGAACTAGTCATTTACTTCTAAGGACAGGACACCACAAATTGTTTATTTTTGAGGATAAAGAAGGCAACATTGAGTATACCTAGCTGAGTCGAGGAGGGTGGCAGGGACACCATGTCCCTGGAAGCTGAGCCCCTTGATGTTGTGCCAGGACCTGGCATCTGATTCCATGATCTTCTTGGTCCTGAAGACCAAACAAAACTCACCTGGCCCTGTATTTTGTTCTTATTCAATAGGGATTTGTGGACTTGAATTTCCTCATTCCTCTTCACTTTTTATTCCTCCTGATGATCATTTTAATCTGCTGCTCAAGCAAATTTAAAAAACAAATGGGGTTCAACTCAGATTCATTTTTCCAAACCCTAAAATAGTGATTCTTTCATTTTATTGTGCATAAAAATCACTTGCGGAACATCTTTAAAATGCTTATTCCACTTATGTTAGTTTGCTAGGGCTCCCATAACAAAGTATCACAGACTGGGTGGCTTGAGCAATAGAAATGTACTTTTTCACAGTTTTGAAGCCTGAAAGTCCAAGATCACGGTGTCATTGGATTGGGTCCAAATTCCCTCCTCTTATAAGGATACCAGTCAGATTGGATTAGATACAACCTTAAGGCTTCATTTTAATTTAGTGACTTGTTGAAAGACCCTATGCCCAAATATGGTCAGATTATTCTAAGGTCATGGGGGGGTCAGAGCTTCAACATATAAATTTGGGGAGGACACAATTCAGTCCATAACACCACCCCACTCTACCCCTCTACACTTTGATCCAGTAAATCTGAGATGGGGCCAAAATTTTTTGTGTGTGATTTTGTTTTGTTTTGTTATTTTGTTTTATTGTTTTGTTTAAAACAAGCACCCCTGTGATTCTGATTTCACAAAATAGAGTTTGAAGGGGATACTGCTTTAGGCCCATTTCTCCAGAATTCCCTTGGACAACTCTCCCCTCTTCCATTTCTACTTCTTCTCATGAGTTTCCCATGCTCAGTTTCTCCACCAATCTATAAGATTGGGCTTCTTGTTCCCGTCCCTGCATTTTCCATCTATAGCTAATGTCTTTAGCCACTCTTTCAAAGTACACAGGAGCTAATGAAACAAAATTTCATCAAAAGGAAAAACACAATTTGGCTTTGAGTCTGCATCTCAGTGGCTGAGAAGAAGAATCAGAGTGAGAAAAACTTCAACAAGAAATAAGAAGCCAAGTTCCCAATCTACCTTCATAACCAGCCTCCTCTACCCTCATATAGGAGATGCTATGGATCCTATAGAGAAAAGTTGTCAGCAAGGTTCCTGAGAGAACAGAAATCTCCATGGGACTAAGTACAGTCCCTGCCTCGGAAGCTCACAGACAATGCCAGTGCCCACCCCTAAGGGGTCCCACATGAATCACCAAGGAGCTCATAGTACTTGGCTCTGGGCTAATGGGACACTGCCAGCAATGAAACACACACCAGTTCCAGCCAGATGTACCTGTGCCTCCTTCAGATTCAATGCACACTGACTACTAGGAATTTCAAGAGAACACTTTCCAGGAGATTCCACATATTCTGTACTTCCAGTTTGACTGCAAACTGCCAGAGCAGCGTTTTCTCCAGCTGGCAGTAATCCAAACTAGTGAGCAAAACACCCAACCCCAAAACACATTTCCCCCTTAAAATGTTTGAACAGAAGCCTATGAAATAATCAGAATCTTAAAGGAACAGTTCAGTTTGTCTTTTAATACAATGATAGAGTCTAGATGCCTTATATTTCCTTCCCTCCCAATCATACTTACCTCCTCAGACCATAGTGTTCTACCTACAACACAGTTTACTCAAATGAAAGCATTTTCTATGGAATTCCAAAAATATAAAAGCAAGAATCACTTATGATTTCAGACTTAGTCTGTTTTGATCAGATTAAAAGAAAAATGTTTACAGTGTTTTGATAAGGAAAATCAGAAGCAAAGCCAAAAACAAGTCAAAGACTCTTTCTGATTTAAAAACATGAGATATGGGGAAGCTTCAAGATGGTGGAGGAGTAAGACATGGAGATCATCTTCCTCCCCACAAATACATCAGAAATACATCTACATGTGGAACAACTCCTACAGAACACCTACTGAACACTGGCAGAAGACCTCAGACCTCCCAAAAGGCAAGAAACTCCCCACGTACCTGGGTGGGGCAAAAGAAAAAATGGAGACAAAAGAATAGGGATGGGACCTGCATCTCTGGGAGGGAGCTGTGAAGGAGGAAAAGTTTCCACACACTAGGGAGCCCCTTCACTGGTGAAGACAATAGGGTGGGCATGGGGGAAGCTTCAGAGCCACAGAGGAAAGCACAGCAAAGCAGAGAGATTCCTGCACAGAGGCTCGGTGCCGACCAGCACTCACAAGCTTGAGAGGCTTGTCTGCTCACCCTCTGGGGTGGGTAGGAGTTGGGAGCTGAGGCTCAGGCTTCAGAGGTCAGATCCCAGGGAAAGGATTGGGGTTGGCTGCGTGAACACAGCCTGAAGGGGCTAGTGCACCACAGCTAGCCAGGAGGGAGTTTCACGAAAAAGACTGGAACTGCCTAAGAGACAATAGACCATTGTTTCGGGGTGTGAGAGGAGAGGGAATTCAGAGCACTATGTAAATGAGCTCCAGAGACAGGCACGAGCTGTAGCTATCAGCGTGGACACCAGAGATGGGCATGAAATGCTAAGACTGATGCTGCAGCCACCAAGAAGCCTGTGTGAAAGCACAGGTCACTATCCACATCTCCTTCCTGGGAGCCTGTGCAGCCTGCCACTACCAGGGTCCCGTGATCCAGGGACAACTTCCCCAGGAGAACACACAGCACACCTCAGGCTGGTGAAATGTGATGATGGCCTCTGCGGTTGCAGGCTCGCCCCACATTCTGTACCCCTCCCTCCCACAGGCCTGAGTGACCCAGAGCTCCCTAATCAGCTGCTACTTTAACCCCCTCCTGTCTGGGTGGAGAAGAGATGACAGAGGGTGACCTACATGCAGACGTGGGGCCAAATCCAAAGCTGAACCCCAGGAGCTTCACAAACAAAGAAGAGAAAGGGAAATTTCTCCCAGCAGCCTCAGGAGCAGCAGATTAAATCTCCACAATCAACTTGATGTACTCTGCATATCTAGCATATACCTGAATAGACAACAAATCATCCCAAAATTGAAGCGGTGGACTTTGGGAGCAAATGTAGACGTGGAGTTTGCTTTCTGCACCTAATTTGTTTCTGGTTTTATGTTTACCTTAGATTAGTATTTACAGCTTATTATCACTGGTAGATTTGTTTATTGATTTAGTTGCTCTCCTTTTTTTATATATATATTTTTTCATCCTTTTTCTCTTTTTGTGAGTGTGTATTTGTATGCTTCTTTGTGTGATTTTGTCTGTATAGCTTTGCTTTTACCATTTGTCCTAGAGTTCTCTCTGTCCGTTTTTTTTTTTTTAGTATAGTTTTTGATCTTATTATCATTGGTGGATTTGTTTTTTGGTTTGGATGCTTTCTTTTTTTTTATTCCTTTTTATTTTTAATAATTTTTTCAATTTTTATTTGATTTATTATTTTTTCTCCATTTTCTTCTGAGCCATGTGGCTGAGAGGGTCTTGGTGCTCTGGGCTGGTGTCAGGCCTGAGCCTCTGAGGTGGGAGGGCTGAGTTCAGGACATTGGTCCACCAGAGACCTCCCGGTCCCACCTAATAAACAGCAAAAGTTCTCCCAGAGATCTCCATCTCAAAGCTAAGACTCAGCTCCACTCAATGACCAGCAAGCTACCCTGCTGGACACCCTATGCCAAACAACTAGCAAGACAGGAACACAACCCCACCCATAGCAGAGAGGCTGCCTGAAATCATAAGTTCACAGATATCCCAAAACATACCATCAGACGTGATCCTGCACACCAGAAAGACAAGATCCAGCCTCATCCACCAGAACACAGGCACCACTCCCCTCCACCAGGAAGCCTACACAACCCACTGAACCAACCTTACCCACTGGGGGCAGACACCAAAAACAATGGGAACTACAAACCAGCAGCCTGTGAAAAGCAGACCCCAAACACAGTAAGTTAAACAAAATGAAAAGACAGAGAAACACACAGCACATGACAGAGCAAGGTAAAAAGGTAAAAACCCACCAAACCAAAAAAATGAGGAGGAAATAGGCAGTCTACCTGAAAAAGAATTCAGAGTAATGATAGTAAAGATGATCCAAAATCTTGGAAATAGAATGGAGAAGATACATGAAACATTTAACAAGGATCTAGAAGAATTAAAGAGCACACAAACAATGATGAACACCACAATTAATGAAATTAAAAATTTTCTAGAAGGAATCAATAGCAGAATAACTGAGGCAGAAAACAGATAAGTGACCTGGAACATAAAATAGTTGAAAAAACTACCACAGAGCAGAGTAAAGAATGAAAAGAATTGAGGATAGTCTCAGAGACCTCTGGGACAACACTAAACACACCAACATTCGAATTATAGGGGTCCCAGAAGAAGAAGAGAAAACAAAAGGAACTGAGAAAATATTGGAAGAGATTATATAGTTGAAAACATCCCTAACATGGGAAAGGAAATAGTCAGTCAAGACCAGGAAGCACAGAGAGTCCCATACACGATAAATGCAAGGAGAAACACACCAAGACACATATTAATCAAACTATCAAAAATTAAATACAAAGAAAAAATATTAAAAGCAGCAAGGGAAAAACAACAAATAACATACAGGAGAATCCCCATAAGGTTAACAGCTGAACTTTCAGCAGAAACTCTGCAAGCCAGAAGGGACTGGCAAGACATAATTAAAGTGATGAAATGGAAAAACCTACAACCAAGATTACTCTAACCAGCAAGGATCTCATTCAGATTCGACGGAGAAATTAAAACCTTTACAGACAAGCAAAAGCAAAGAGAATTCAGCACCACCAAACCAGCTTTACAACAAATGCTAAAGGAACTTCTCTAGGCAGGAAACACAAGAGAAGGAAAAGATGTACAAAAACAAACCCAAAACAATTAAGAAAATGGTAATAGGAACATACAGATCGATAACTACCTTAAATGTAAATGGACTAAATGCTCCCAGCAAAAGACACAGACTGTATGAATGGATACAAAAACAAGACCCATATATATGCTGTCTACAAGAGACCCGCTTCTAGAGACACATATAGACTGAAAGTGAGGGAATGGAAAAACATATTCCATGCAAATGGAAACCAAAAGAAAGCTGAAGTAGCAATTCTCATATCAGACAAAATAGACTTGAAAATAAAGACTATTACAAGAGACAAAAACGACAAAAAATGATCAAGGGATCAATCCAAGAAGAAGAAATAAACATTGTAAATATGCACCCCACATAGGAACACCTCAATACATAATGCAAATGCTAACAGCCATAAAAGGGGAAATCGACAGTAACACAATAATAGTAGAGGACTTTAACACCCCACATTCCCCAATGGACAGATCATCCAAAATGAAAATAAATAAGGAAACATAAGCTTTAAATGATACATTAAACAAGATGGACTTAATGGATATTTATAGGACATTCCATCCAAAAGCAACAGAATACACTTTCTTCTCAAGTGCTCATGGAACATTCTCCAGGATAGATCTTATCTTGGGCCACAATTCAAGCCTTGGTAAATTTAATAAAACTGAAATTGTATCAAGTATCTTTTCTGACCACAGTGCTATAAGACTAGATATCAATTACAGGAAAAAAACTGTAAAAAATACAAACACATGGAGGCTAAACAATACACTACTAAATAACCAAGAGATCACTGAAGAAATCAAAGAAGAAATCAAAGAGGAAATCAAAAAATACTTAGAAACAAATGACAATGGAGACACGATGACCCCAAACCTATGGGATGCAGAAAAAGCAATTTCAAGAGGGAAGTATATAGCAATAAAATCCTACCTTAAGAAACAGGAAACATCTCGAATAAATGACCTAAACTTGCACATAAAGCAATTAGAGAAAGAAGAATAAAAAAACCCAAAATTAGAAGAAGGAAAGAAATCATAAAGATCAGATCAGAAATAAATGAAAAAGAAATGAAGGAAACGATAACAAAGATCAATAAAAGTAAAAGCTGGTTCTTTGAGAAGATAAACAAAATTGATAAACCATTAGCCAGACTCATCAAGAAAAATAGGGAGAACACTTAAATCAATAGAATTAGAAATGAAAAAGAAGTAACAAATGACACTGCAGTTGGATCATGAGAGATTAGTACAAGGAACTATATGCCAATAAAATGGACAACCTGGAAGAAAGAACAAATTCTTAGAAAAGCACAACCTGCCAAGACTGAACCAGGAAGAAATAGAAAATATAAACAGACAAATCACAAGCACTGAAATTGAGATTGTGATTAAAAATCTTCCAACAAACAAAAGCCCAGGACCAGATGGCTTCAGAGGTGACTTCTGTCAAACACTTAGAAAAGAGCTAACACCTATCCTTCTCAAACTTTTCCAAAATAAAGCAGAGGGAGGAACACTCCCAAACTTATTCTATGAGGCCACCATCACTGTGATACCAAAACCAGACAAAGATGTCACAAAAAAAGATAACTACAGGCCAATATCCCTGATGAACATAGATGCAAAAATCCTCAACAAAATATTAGCAAACAGAATCCAAAAGCACTTTAAAAGACCATACACCTCAATCAAGTGGAGTTTATCCCAGTAATGCAAGGATTATTCAATACATGGAAATCAATCAATGTGATAAACCATATTAACAAACTGAAGGACAAAAACAATATGATCATCTCAATAGATGCAGAAAAGGCTTTCAATAAAATTCAACACCCATTTATAATAAAAACTCTCCAGAAAGTAGGCATAGAGGGAACTTACCTCAACATAATAAAGATCATATATGACAACCCACAGCCAATATTGTTCTCAATGGTGAAAAACTGAAACCATTTCCACTAGGATCAGGAACAGAAACCATTTCCACTAGGATCAGGAACAAGACCAGATGGCCCACTCGCACCATTATTATTCAATATAGTTATGGAAGGTTTAGCCACAGCAATCAGAGAAGAAAAAGAAATAAAAGGAATCCAACTCAGAAAAGAAGAAGTAAAACTGTTGCTGTTTGCAGATGACATGATACTATACATAGAGAATCCTAAAGATGCTACCAGAAAACTACTAGAGCTAATCAATGAATGTGGTAATGTAGCAGGATACAAAATTAATGCACAGAAATCTCTGGCATTCCTATACACTAATGATGAAAAATCTGAAAGAGAAAATAAGGAAACACTCTCATTTACCATTGCAACAAAAAGAATAAAATACCTAGGAATAAACCTACCTATGGAGACAAAAGACCTGTATGCAGAAAACTATAAGACACTGAAGAAAGAAATTAAAGAGATGGAGAGATATAGCGTGTTCTTGGATTGGAAAAAGCAACATTGTGAAAATGACTATACTACCCAAAGCAATCTACAGATTCAATGCAATCCCAGCCAACTACCAATGGCATTTTTCACAGAACTAGAACAAAATTTTCACAATTTGTATGGAAACTCAGAAGACCCCGAATAGCCAAAGCAATCCTGAGAAAGAAAAATGGAGCTGGAGGAATCAGGCTCCCCAGCTTCAGACTATGCTACAAAACTACAGTAATCAAGCAGTATGGTACTTGCACAAAAACAGAGATATAGATCAATGGAACAGGAAAGAAAGCCCAGAGATAAACCCATGCACATGTGGTCACCTTCTCTTTGACAAAGGAGACAAGAATATACAATGGAGAGAAGACAGCCTCTTCAATAAGTGGTGCTGGGAAAACCGGACAGCTACATGTAAAAGAATGAAATTAGAACATTCCCTAACACCATACACAAAAATAAACTCAAAATGAATTAAACCTAAATGTAAGGCCAGACACCATCAAACTCTTAGAGGAAAACATAGGCAGAACACTCTATGACATATATCACAGCAAGATCCTTTTTGGCCCATCTCCTAGAGAAATGGAAATAAAAACAAAAATAAACAAATGGGACCTAATGAAACTTAAAAACTTTTGCACAGCAAAGGAAACCTTAAATAGGACAAAAAGACAACCCTCAAAATGGCATAAAATATTTACAAACAAAACAACAGACAAAGGATTAATCTCCAAAATATACAAGCAGCTCATGCAACTCAATATCAAAGACACAACCCAATCCAAAAATGGGAAGAAGACCTAAATAGACATTTCTCCAAAGAAGACATACAGATTGCCAACAAACACATGAAAGGATGCTCAATATCACTAATCGTTAGAGAAATACAAATCAAAACTACAATGAGGTACCACATCACGCCAGTCAGAATGGCCATCATCAAAGAATCTACAAACAATAAATGCTGGAGAGGGTGTGGAGAAAAAGAACCCTCTTTGCACTGTTGGTGGGAATGTAAATTGATACAGCCTCTATGGAGAACAGTATGGAAGTTCCTTAAAAAACTAAAAATTGAACTACAATATGATCCAGCAATCCCACTACTGGGCATATACCCTGAGAAAACTATAACTCAAAAAGAGTCATGTACCACAATGTTCACTGCAGTTCTATTTACAATAGCTAGGACATGGAAGCCACCTAAGTGTCCATCGACAGATGAGTGGATGAAGAAGATGTGGCACATATATACAATGAAATATTACTCAGCCATAAAAAGAAATGAAATTGAGTTATTTGTAGTAATGTGGATGGACCTAGAGACTGTCATACGGAGTGAAGTAAACCAGAAAGAGAAAAATAAATACTGTATGCTAACACATATATATGGAATCAAAAAGAAAATGGTTCTGAAGAACCTAGGGGCAGGACAGGAATAAAGATGCAGACGTAGAGAATGGACTTGAGCACACGGGGCGGTGGAAGGTTAAGATGGCACAAAGTGAGAGAGTGGCACGGACATATATACACTACCAAATGTAAAATAGATAGCTAGTGGGAAGCAGCAGCATAGCACAGGGAGATAACCTTGGTGCTTTGTGTCCACCTAGAGGGGTGGGATAGGGAGGGTGGGAGGGAGATTCAAGAGGAAGGAGAAATGGGGATATATGTATAGGTATAGCTGATTCACTTTGTTATACAGCAGAAATTAACACACCATTGTAAAATAATTATACTCCAATAAAGATGTTTTAAAAAATGAGATATTAAGATGTGGTGCATGATAAAACTTAGCATGTCCATCAAGAAGTTTTCTCAAAGAGGTTTTCTTTTCCCAATTCAATCAATGTCTGTTCAAGATAAGGAGAGAAAGAGCATTTAAAGGATGTTCTCAAAGCTAGATGAAAAATATCCAAAGACTCCAACTTATGGGAAGCCATTGACAGGGCCAACTCAATAGGTAACAGAACCTACTTCAAGGATATCAATAGTTTATAAATCCAAGACAATAGCAGGAATAACCAGGGTTACTCTTTTGGCCGTAGGGGTTCAGAACTGACCTCCCCAAGATGTGTCACTTTGGCATGTGGATTATTTCAAGCTAAAGGCAAGGGAGACCCTGTGGTCTCAGGAGAAACTACTGCCTTCCCCTAAACCAGAAGAATTTAAATTGGGGATTTTCTCCAGCAAGAGTATTATTAGCAGAGATAAGTTTTATCTAAGTGGTCCCATCTGTATGATGTGGCAAATATGTAATTACCAAACATCTGCTCTTCTTTTATCTTCCTGTGAATGAACCTCCTGTCCTTGGGCTCCCTGGGCCCCATTCCGTTCCTTAGCTCAGGATGGCATATATACCTTGTTTAACCTTTCTGTCTATGAACCTTTCATATATGTGGGATCTATGAACCTCTCATGTATGTGGGATTCTAGTATATATAAAATGAAATTTGATTTTCTCCTAGTCATCTGTTTCATGTCAATTCAATTCTTAGACCAGCCAGAAGAGCCTAGAAGGGTAAAGTTTTCTTCCTCCCCAACACTGCCAAGGAAAATGTATCCAGTGTGTGATAATTTGCCAGTCTCAAAATGGTCTCATCAGTCATCTCAAATTACACCTGTACCCAGGGAACTAGTCTGAAAAATATTTATGGGCTTTTCTCCTTTCCCTTTCCCACTTCCTACCTTTGAAGGCTGTGTGGGGACATGATGACCAGCACAGCAGCAGCTGTGTTGTAACCATCACAGGATATGTTCAAAATGAAAAGCTACCAGGTTAAGCCTGGTGGATTCAAAGCTAGAAAGAGGCTGAGTCCCTGATGTGTTGCTGAGCAGATAAAACAACCCTGAGAATCACTTGTCTCCAGACTTCTTGTTAATTAGACAATGAATGTCTTGTGATTTAAGCCAGTAGTTCAGGCACCTGGATCAGCATCAGCATCACCTGGGAACTTATTAGAAATGCAAATCCTTGGGCACCACCCCAAACCTACGGAATGAGAGGCTCCTAGGATAGAGCCCAGCAATCTGTGTTTAACAAGTCCTCCAGGTGATTCTGCTGCAAGGAAATTGGAAACCACTAGTTTAAGTCATTGTTAGTATGTTTTCTGTTATTTGCAGACCAAAGCATTCCTGATTAATACAAGCAATTGTATCAAATCTCAGTGTGTTACCTCTCTGTGACTCATTTGCAAAATTTTTCTTCTGTAATATTTACAGAATTATTATTTACAGAATTTTTATTCCAACAATGCTTATCACACTGTTGCAGGGTCACAATTTACTCACACTGAATGTAAAACTTCAGAGAAAATGAATTAACTATTTCTTTACTAATAGTTCTGTATCCCTTACTGCTACATGGTGTTTATGTGCACAAATCAGAACAGCCAATCTGCATTTTGATCTCTCCTGGTTGAAATGTTCTCTTTTCAGTTTATTCCATTCAAGGTCAAATCCCTTTAATCTTGGTCACAAGGTCATGAACAAAGAACAATAATGAAAAGCAAGTCTTCAACCCAGCAGCCTATGAATGGAATATATTGAGACTCTGTCTTCTCTCACATCCCTTATGTATCTAGATATTAAAAAGATCAGTTTATTCCATTCAAGGTCAAATCCCTGTCAAAGCTTTGGTTTAAATAGCATCATCTGGATTGCTCAGCCTCTTTAGCTGTGGTGTCTAGTTTTTCGGCATTCGTCTCCTGAAGGTGGGTGGCTCATGTGATGTTCTGACAAAGGGCTGAAGGAGTCTTTTGGCTCCTATGGTCTCTGGGCCAATGTCCCTTGTCCACTGGTTATGCTCCTCTTCCTGGCAACTGTGGCTGGATTTGGTGGCTGGTGAGACCCAAGGTCTTATTCCTCTTGCTGTGTCCAGTGCCTTGTGGTACTGACTTCCTGAGATCCTGGAGTGTCCGCCGTGCCCTCCATATAGTGTCTGGCCTTGCTCGTAGTGTGACATCGCTCAACCCCACCTGGCTGACATACAAGAGATTCTGTGTCTTGTTCATGCCATGAATGCTTCAAGAAAAGGAAATTCTATCTGCATCTTGTTCTAAGCTATAAAATTCACTTTGCTGGTCTATTCCAGGGTTGGTGAAGGAGAAAACTCTGAAATAATCTCATTCTAGAGTTTTTAGAGTTCTTCACTTATCTAACTGGCCAAAGACACTATATCAGTGGTTCCAAACCCAGGGTGATTTTGTTTCCTAGGGGACATTTAGCAACGTCCAGAAACATTTTTTTTCTTTGGCCACACTGCACAGCATGTGGGATCTTAATTCCCTGACCAGGGATCGAACCTGTGCCCGCTGCATTGGGAGAGCGGAGTCTTAACCACTGGACTGCCAGGGAAGTCCCTGGAAACATTTTTGGCATCACAACTTGGGGAGTGGTAATCGTTGCTACTGATATCTACAGGGTAGAGGCTGGGGACGCTACAAAACATTCCATAATATTGCGGCAGGCAGCACCCAAGGTTCCCACCTGCCCTGCATAATCCCCTCCCCTTGAGTATGGAGACAATCTGTGAATATGATGGGATATTGATCCTGCAATTATACTACTTTATGTAGCAAAAGGAATTTTGCAGCTGTGACTAAGTCCCCTAATCACTTGACTTTTAATTAAGCAAAAGGGAGAATATCCTGTGTGGGACTCACCTAATTAGGTGAGCCTTAAAAGAGACAAGGAGCCCCAGCAGACATGCTTCTATTGGCCTTGAAGAAGCAAACAGCCCTGTTAAGAACTGCCTATGGGAGGGGCCTCTAGGAGCTGAGAGCAACCCCCATTCAGGGCCAGGAAGAAAACGGAGAAGCCTGTCCTACAACAATAAGGAAGAGGACTCCAAGCCTCAGATGAGCAGCAAGCAAAAGCAACACCTTGATTTCAGCCTGTGAGACCTTGAGCAGAGAACCGAGCTACGCTTCATGCAATCTTCTGACCCACGGAAACTGTGAGGTAATAAATGCATGTGGTTTTAAGCCACTAGGTTTATGCTAGCTTGTTATGCAGCAATAGAAAACTAACACAAATACACAGGACAGCCTCCACAAAACAAAGAATATATCCAGTCCAAAATGTCACTGGTGCCACTACTGAGAAACCACGCCCTACAGGGAAAATATGTTCTCCATGCCTCTTCCCACGCCACCACCAAATAGAAGGAGAAAACGTGCAGGCTTTTCACTTTCTCATGTTGTACCCCACATTTTATTTTATTCCAAGCCAGAAAACCATATAACAATGCACATGGAGTGTGGGGCGGGAGCAGGTATCCAGGGGGCTCTGGAAGAGACTGGAATCTCCTGGAGGGGTGATATTCAAGGAGATGAGGCAGCTGTGGGATCTGGAAGAGGTCAGAGAGGTCATACAGGAATTAGTATTAAGCTTTGCTGTGCGAGGTATAATGAAGCACATCTACTTAACCCCTGTGATGTTTTCAGCAAATTCTTTCCTCCTTGCTAACACTGTGTGAAGTTAGATTTGCTTTCGGGTGTGTAACAAAGTACTGAAAATGCCAGAGTCCTTCTTTGTCATGAGAATTAGGGTGAGAACAGAGACCTTCCCTGACCACATCTCACAGAAGTCTCCAAAAACCTGTTGGCATAGGCATTATTACGCCAATTATTATCATTTTTATGGGTGAGGACGTTGACGCTAACAGATGTTGGGCAATTTTTTTTAAAGTAATTCAGCTAATAATCAGCTGAGTAAGGATGCCCAGCAGTGGCTCCTCCTATATTTTAGAGATCTCAGGATTCTCAGCACTCTATTACCATGTCTTCATTACGTCCATAAAGATTACTATATAGAAGGGGTACTTAACACTTGTGACATCAGAAAGACCCAGGGAGCTTTTTTTTTTTGCGGTACGCGGGCTTCTCACTGTTGTGGCCTTTTCCGCGTTGCGGAGCACAGGCTCCGGACGTGCAGGCTCAGCGGCCATGGCTCACGGGCCCAGCCGCTCCGCGGCATGTGGGATCTTCCCAGACCGGGGCAAGAACCAGTGTCCCCTGCATCGGCAGGCGGACTCCCAACCACTGCGCCACCAGGGAAGCCCCGTGCTTCGCCTTTTTATGTGAGCATTCTACTGGGTCTGGGAGGGCCACATTGCAGAGTGTGGTTAGGATACGAGTTAGGACACTTGAGGTTGGATCTCTCTCTCTTTTTTCTTTTTTTTTTTTATAAATTTATTTATTTAATTTTGTTTGTGTTGGGTCTTCGTTTCTGTGCGTGGGCTTCCTCCAGTTGCGGCGAGCGGGGGCCACTCTTCATCGTGGTGCGCGGGTCTCTCACTGTCGCGGCCTCTCCCATTGCGGAGCACAGGCTCCCGACGCGCAGGCTCAGCGGCCATGGCTCACGGGCCTAGCCACTCCGCAGCGTGTGGGATCCTTCCGGACCGGAGCACGAACCCGTGTCCCCTGCATCGGCAGGCGGACTCTCAACCACTGCGCCACCAGGCAAGCCCCCCATGGAGGTTTTAAAGAAAGGCTGAAGGCCCTGTTCTTCCTCCCGTTCGTTCCTCCATCCCCACCTCCTGACCCCAGAGAATCCAATCTCATTGCAGCAGATGTGGCCCCAGGACTGGCATTTTGTACCAGCTCCTAGTTCCTGCGTGATTCTAATGTGCACTCAGGGTTAAGAATCATTACTCTTAAAATGCAATTCTCTTTGTTCCATATGTGATTAGAATATATCCAAGTCCATTTGTTTTTCTGGGATTTTTTTCAAATAATTTATCTTTCTTAACTGAGCTATCAGTGATTGCGTATTCATATTTATTATTTTAAGAGTCAAGCTTGTTTGGTTTTTTCACGGGAAAAACATACATCAGCAAACCAGCTAGCAAAGGCCAAGAAGGGCTGCACCAGCGTGAAGAGAAGTGTTACCATACTTCACTGGCAGGACAAGCCTCTCAGATATCACCCTTGGCATTTGCAGATTTTTAACCTATTTAATCTTGGTCACAAGGTCATGAACAAAGAACAATAATGAAAAGCAAGTCTTCAACCCAGCAGCTGTGAATGGAATATATTGAGACTCTGTCTTCTCTCACATCCCTTATGTATCTAGATATTAAAAAGATCAGTTTATTCCATTCAAGGTCAAATCCCTGTCAAAGCTTTGGTTTAAATAGCATCATCTGGACTGCTCAGCCTCTTTAGCTGTGGTGTCTAGTTTCTCGGCATT
>NW_006772359.1:2201932-2212323 GCF_000442215.2 Lipotes vexillifer | reverse complement strand
CTTTAGCTGTGGTGTCTAGTTTCTTGGCATTCCTCTCCTGAAGGTGGGTGGCTCATGTGATGTTCTGACAATGGGCTGAAGGAGTCTTTTGGCTCCTATGGTCTCTGGGCCAATGTCCCTTGTCCACTGGTTATGCTCCCCCAGGAGCTGAAAGCTCCACCGGGGTTCTGCCATGCAGCCAGGTTTGGGAACCTCTGGTTTACATGGGAGGGACTTGACCGCATGAGTTTTAGCAGTACCTTCAGTGCAATTTCCTGTTTGTCTCAACGTATCATGTGAACACTAGTGTCTATTAAGCTACCTGGGATAGATGGAATGAAGTTTTCAGAGGAAAAGACAATGAAACAATTTTGCTCAAATATGTTTTACAAATTTGTAATGTAAATTCAGTTATGATTTCTGCAAACATCCCATTAATTTATTAATTGTCCAACTTTTCCAAGGTTGAGTATGCACTGCAAGACCATTTTGCCTCAGATTAGATTTAGTTAACAGGATGCAGTTTATCTCAGCTGAGGTTCCTATCCTTGTATTTTACTCTTGGGTAAGTTTTCTTTTTGTTGTTACCACTCGGTTGCATTTTTCTCTAAATTAATGAATGTGAATCATTGGCTCAAAGGAATTTCCTTTAAGTATAAAAGCAAATATTTTTAAAGTAACGTGAATGGTAGAATTCAAAATAATGTAAATATAAATAGACCTTAACATCAATATGGAATTTAAATGTGTAGGTACTAAGATAAGTGAATTTGTGCATATGATTATTTTATACAAGAGCAAAAAAAGAAAAGAATGACTATAAGGTCAATAATGAATATTTGATTACTGGATTTTGTTGGACTGGAAATCTATCACCCTAGTGTGTCGTCTACTATGAAATTTTGTCAAGTAATAGTCTGGAGAAGTCAAAGATTTTCCATAAATTTTAAAGCAAGTCCAATAAAATCTGTTTGCTATAGAGACTTCACCTACACACTAGCCAATATACAGCTTCTAATTAATTGTGAATTAACTGTTAGAGATAATCCATTTCAATTTACATCATAGATGAGAAGCAGAAAAGTTAAATGACTTAAAAGCAAAGAACCAATAATTGCTATAGTCAGGACTAAAACTCAGATCTCCTGGTTTGGTGTGTGTGAGTGTGTGTGCATGCTTGTGTTCGACATGTAGTCAAACATTCCCAAGTCTGTCTTCTCACATTATGTAACAGTTCTCATATCATTTCCCCTCAATGATGTCATCATGTATCGCATATTCCTGCCCAAATGAACTTAGGGTCATCTACTGGTAAAGACAGTGGTTGGCAAACACAGGGCCTATTGAAGACAGGAGACAGTCTTCATATAAACCCTCTGGCATCCAGCTTGCCTTCCACCCCTCCTCTCAAAGGCAATTTCTTGTTTCTCCTGGAAAAGCTTTCTGTGTACCATTAGCCATTTGAGAACCCCCTGGCATCCTATCTTCAAATTTACGTTTGGCAATTCTGTGCCCTGTATTTAGCCAAATCTACTTCAAAAATACCACCCTAGGGCTTTTGCAAGCAAGTTCCAAGTCACATTAAATGCTTTGTACGTTTGTACTTTCCCTTGTGAACTGCTGGGATAATCACCTAGGAGATGGAAATGAGCTCATTAGCTTTGACATTCAGCAGTTAGCATTAGCGGCCATGGCTGATAATATATTACATTCCAGATAGATCATGTAGGGGGCTCTGTGTCATGGAACAAATATCATGGAACCCTAGATGAAATGACTATTCGACAACACGTTAAATCTGGTGGCAGTTTATATGCCTAGGGAGCGAGCTCTGCCCAAGTGCAACCAAGCAGATCATTCCATTTCCTCACATCCATAAATTCTAATACTTCCCTTTTTACTAAACCTTTGTGAACTCATACCACTTCACCCAGTCGTAAAAATAAGGTATCGGGTTGGCCAAAAAGTTCGTTTGGGTTTTTCGTAACATCTTACTGAAAAATCCGAACGAACTTTTTGGCCAGGCCAATATTTTTCCCTCACAAATCTCAACAGAGTTTTTTGTTACCTGGGATATGCCTCAACTGAAACCCTCTCTTATTATAGTTAGATGTCTTTTTTTTAATTTAGTAGAGTAACAACTTCATCCAAGAAACCTGAGGTTTAGTTCAAAACAATTATTTGATCTGGGTGAATAATTCTATTTAATAAAACTTAAGTACTTTTCTCCCATATGGTACATACTCCTTTTCTTCATATATAAGGTTACCACATTTGGTTACCTCGTTTCCCATTTTATAGCTGATTAGAAGCATGAAAAAATAGGTTGAGGGGATAAAAGCTGAATGAAGCAGGCATACTTGGAGCAATGAACAATCCAACATCAAGGGAGACAAGAAAAAGTTAAAAGATGATGAGAATCAAAAGCATAAATCACTGTACCTTTTAGTCTAATGCCAAGTAACCCAATATTCTTTGGTGGCCCTGAAGGCACTAGACTTTATATAATACCAAATAATTTATGTGCTTTATAATAGCCTGTGTAAAGGTGCTCATCATATAGCATTCATAAAAAGAAAAAATGTTGAAACAGGCTTATCAACAAACAGTGGAAAAATATTAGGTAAATTATAAATTTCCGTGTAATTGAATATTCTACAATCTTTAAGTGGTGTTAGCAAAGAAATTTTTAAAAGATAATCATAAAAGCATTCTGAAAAAAGTTGAAACCATGTTCTATATGTTCTGTTCAACAAAGCTGAGAAGTTCATTACATTCAAAGACACTGTTCAAGATGGTTAAAATTAAAAGATGTGATAATTAAAGAAATAAAGTTTGATTCTTGAGAAAATTCAGTTATGTGTAATACTTCAGTTTTTCAAGATACAGGATAAATAATGCTGTGCTAGGAAGTGGGCCAATCACAAAGTGATTTGCTTTGAAATCATTTCCCAAGCTTTCTTAAATTTATTCTAATAAAACAATCACTATCTTAATTGTAAATATTCCATAGAGTACTTAGATATAGCAATCACAGCAAAGATGGCTTTTCCCTTAGAAAGACATAAGAAATATTGAAAATAAAGTTAAAAAAGCTAGTGGTATCTTCAACCACAGGTAAGAACCAGAAGCACGTTTTTTCACACAGTATGGAAAAGTTTGGAATTCACAGGCAGGCATTTATAACCACAACCACATATTGTTCATCTGAGACAGAGGGACTGTATGACCTGAAGTGTCCCCTCCAACTCTCACTGTCTATGATTCTAAGTGTCCCACACAAGGGCAAGCCTACTTGGGGAAGTTCATCAACATATACAAGATGAAGGAACTCTGCTATACCTCTATTACATCTACTCTGCACTAATTTATCTTCTGACATATATTTCTTTGACGTTCTAGAAGTTTCAGCTTTCTAGTCACTGTTTATTTTCCCCTTTCACAAGCCTACATACTCTAAATGTCTCTTATTGCCTCTGTTTCTAGCTATGGTTTTTCCCACTTACAATTATCAATGGTCAAATGTTTTGTTGCATTATCTCACTTTGTCCTGTATAGAATTTATAATGTCTAGTCCTTCACATCACATATTTTAGAAATAAGAATTCTATTACACAAACACTCTTGTTATTCTAACTATCCTACATTTACTTCTATTTTTTTTTCACATCTTTATTGGAGTATAATTGCTTTACAATGTGTTAGTTTCTGCTTTACAAAAAAATGACTCAGTTATATATATACATGTGTTCCCATCTCTCTTCCTTCTTGCGTCTCCCTCCCTCCCACCCTCCCTATCCCACCACTCCAGGCGATCACAAAGCACCGAGCTGATCTCCCTGTGCTATGCGGCTGCTTCCCACTAGCTATCTATTTTACGTTTGTTAGTGTATATATGTCCATACCACTCTCTCACTTTGTCACAATTTACCCTTCCCTCTCCTCATATCCTCAAGTCCATTCTCTACTAGGTCTGTGTCTTCATTCCCATCTTACCCCTAGGTTCTTCGTGACATTTTTTTTTCTTAAAATCCATACATATGTGTTACCATATGGTATTTTTCTCTCTCTTTCTGACTTACTTCACTCTGTAGGACAGACTTTAGGTCTATCCACCTCATTACAAATAGCTCAATTTCGTTTCTTTTTATGGCTGAGTAATATTCCATTGTATATATGTGCCACATCTTCTTTATCCATTCATCTGAAGATGGGCACTTAGGTTGTTTCAATCTCCAGGCCATTGTAAATAGAGCTGCAATGAATATTTTGGTACATGACTCTTTTTGAATTATGGTTTTCTCAGGGTATATGCCCAGTAGTGGGATTGCTGGGTCATATGGTAGTTCTATTTTAGTTTTTTAAAGGAACCTCCATACTGTTCTCCATAGTGGCTGAACCAATTCACATTCCCACCAGCAGTGCAAGAGTGTTCCCTTTTCTCCACACCCTCTCCAGCATTTATTGTTTCTAGATTTTTTGATGATGGCCATTCTGACTGGTGTGAGATGATATCTCATTGTAGTTTTGATTTGCATTTCTCTAATGATTAATGATGTTGAGCATTCTTTCATGTGTTTGTTGGCAATCTGTATATCTTCTTTGGAGAAATGTCTATTCAGGTCTTCTGCCCATTTTTGGATTGGGTTGTTTGTTTTTTTGTTATTGAGCTGCATGAGCTGCTTGTAAATTTTGGAGATTAATCCTTTGTCAGTTGCTTCATTTGCAAATATTTTCTCCCATTCTGAGGGTTGTCTTTTGGTCTTGTTTATGGTTTCCTTTGCTGTGCAAAAGCTTTGAAGTTTCATTAGGTCCCATTTGTTTATTTTTGTTTTTATTTCCATTTCTCTAGGAGGTGGGTCAAAAAGGATCTTGCTGTGATTTATGTCATAGAGTGTTCTGCCTATGTTTTCCTCTAAGAGTTTGATAGTTTCTGGCCTTACATTTAGGTCTTTAATCCATTTTGAGCTTATTTTTGTGTATGGTGTTAGGGAGTGATCTAATCTCATACTTTTACATGTACCTGTCCAATTTTCCCAGCACCACTTATTGAAGAGGCTGTCCTTTCTCCACTGTATATTCCTGCCACCTTTATCAAAGATAAGGTGACCATATGTGCATGGGTTTATCTCTGGGCTTTCTATCCTATTCCATTGATCTATCTTTCTGTTTTTGTGCCAGTACCATACTGTCTTGATTACTGTAGCTTTGTAGTATAGTCTGAAGTCAGGCAGCCTGATTCCTCCAGCTCCATTTTTTGTTTCAAGATTGCTTTGGCTATTCAGGGTCTTTTGTGTTTCCATAGAAATTGTGAAATTTTTTGTTTCAAGTTCTGTGAAAAATGCCAGTGGTAGTTTGATAGGGATTGCATTGAATATGTGGATTGCTTTGGGTAGTATAGTCATTTTCACAATGTTGATTCTTCCAATCCAGGAACATGGTGTATCTCTCCAACTATTTGTATCATCTCTAATTTCTTTCATCAGTGTCTTATAATTTTCTGAGTACAGGTCTTTTGTCTCCTTAGGTAGGTGTATTCCTAGATATTTTATTCTTTTGATGCAGTGGTAAATGGGAGTGTTTCCTTGGTTTCACTTTCATCATTTCATCATTTCATTTTTCATCATTAGTGTATAAGAATGCCAGAGATTTCTGTGCGTTAATTTTGTATCCAGCTACTTTACCAAATTCATTGATTAGATCTAGCAGTTTTCTGGCAGCATCTTTAGGACTCTCTATGTATAGTATCATGTCATCTGCAAACAGTGACAGCTTTACTTCTTCTTTTCCGATTTGGATTCCTTTTATTTCCTTTTCTTCTCTGATTGCTGTGGCTAAAACTTCCAAAACTATGTTAAGAGTGGTGAGAGTGGACAATCTTCTCTTCTTCCTGATCTTAGTGGAAATTCTTTCAGTTTTTCACCATTGAGAATGATGTTGGCTGTGGGTTTGTCATATATTGCCTTTATTATGTTGAGAAAAGTTCCCTCTATGCCTACTTTCTTTCTGCAGGGTTTTTATCATAAATGGGTGTTGAATTTTGTCAAAAGCTTTCTCTGCATCTATTGAGATGATCATATGGTTTTTCTCCTTCAATTTGTTAATATGGTTAATCACATTGATAGATTTGCGTATATTGAAGAATCCTTGCATTCCTGGAATAAACCCCACTTGATCATGGTGTATGATCCTTTTAATGTGCTGTTGGATTCTGTTTGCTAGTATTTTGTTGAGGATTTTTGCATCTATGTTCATCAGTGATATTGGTCTGTAGTTTTCTTTTTTTGTGAAATCTTTGCCTGGTTTTTGTATCAGGGTGATGGTGGCCTCACCCTGATACCAAGAATGAGAATGAGTAGAATGAGTTTGGGAGTGTTCCTCCCTCTGCTATATTTTGGAAGAGTTTGAGAAGGATAGGTGTTAACTCTTCTCTAAATGTTTGATAGAATTTGCTGGTGAAGCCATTTGGTCCTGGGCTTTTGTTTGTTGGAAGGTTCTTAATCACAGTTTTAATTTCAGTGCTTGTGATTGGTCTGTTCATATTTTCTATTTCTTCCTGATTGAGTCTTGGCAGGTTGTGCATTTCTAAGAATTTGTCCATTTCTTCCACGTTGTCCATTTTATTGGCATAGAGCTGCTTGTAGTAGTCTGTCATGTTCTTTTGTATTTCTGCAGTGTCAGTTGTGACTTCTCCTTTTTCATTTCTAATTCTATTGATTTGAGTCTTCTCCCTTTTTTCTTGATGAGTCTGGCTAATGGTTTATCAATTTTGTTTATCTTCTCAAAGAACCAGCTTTTCGTTTTAGTGATCTTTGCTATCATTTCCTTCATTTCTTTTTCATTTATTTCTGATCTGATTTTTATGATTTCTTTCCTTCTGCTAACTTTGGGGTTTTTTTGTTCTTTCTTGAATTGCTTTAGGTGCAAGGTTAGGTTGTTTATTTGAGATGTTTCCTATTTCTTAAGGTAGGATTGTATTGCTATAAACTTCCCTCTTAGAACTGCTTTTGCTGCATCCCATAGATTTTGGGTCGTCATGTCTCCATTGTCATTTGTTTCAAGGTATATTTTAATTTCCTCTTTGATTTCTTCAGTGATCTCTTCATTATTAAATAGTGTATTGTTTAGCCTCCATGTGTTTGTATTTTTTACAGATCTTTTCCTGTAAACTGATATCTAGTCTCATAGCGTTGTGGTCGGAAAAGATACTTGATACAATTTAGATTTTCTTAAATTTCCCAAGGCTTGATTTGTGACCCAAGATATGATCTATCCTGGAGAATGTTCCATGAGCCCTTCAGAAAAATGTGTATTCTGTTGTTTTTGGATGGAATGTCCTATAAATATCAATTAAATCCATCCTGTTTAATGTATCATTTAAAGCTTGTGTTTCCTTATTTATTTTCATATTGGATGATCTGTCCATTGGTCAAAGTGGGGTGTTAAACTCCCCTACTATGTATGTGTTACTGTCGATTTCCCCTTGTATGGCTGTTAGTATTTGCCTTATGTATTGAGGTGCTCCTATGTTGGGTGCATAAATATTTACAATTCTTATATCTTCTTCTTGGATCGATCCCTTGATCATTATGTAGTATCCTTCTTTGTCTCTTCTAATAGTCTTTATTTTCAAGTCTATTTTTTCTGATATGAGAATTGCTACTCCAGCTTTCTTTTGGTTTCCATTTGCTTGAAATATCTTTTTCCATCCCATTTCAGTCTGTATGTGTCTCTAGGTTTGAATTGGGTCTCTTGTAGACAGCAAATATATGGGTCTTGTTTCTGTATCCATTCAGCCAGTCTTTGTCTTTTGGTGAAAGCATTTAGTCCATTTACATTTAAGGTAATTATCGATATGTATGCTCCTATTCCCATTTTCTTAATTGTTTTCGGTTCATTATTGTAGGTCTTTTCCTTCTCCTGTGTTTCTTGCCTAGAGTAGTTCCTTTAGCAGTTGTTGTAGAGCTGGTTTCGTAGTGCTGAACTCTCTCTTTTGCTTGTCTGTAAAGGTTTTAATTTCTCCATCCAATCTGAATGAGATCCTTGCTGGGTAGATTAATCTTGGTTGCAGGTTTTTCTCCTTCATCACTTTAAATATGTCCTGCCAGTCCCTTCTGGCTTGTAGAGTTTCTGCTGAAAGATCAGCTGTTAAACTTATGGGGATTCCCCTTGTGCGTTATTTGTTGTTTTTCCCTTGCTGCTTTTAATATGTTTTCTTTGTATTTAATTTTTGGCAGTTTGATTAATATGTGTCTTGGCGTATTTCTCCTTGGATTTATCCTCTATGGGACTCTCTGTGCTTCCTGGACTTCATGAACTATTTCCTTTCCCATATTAGCGAAGTTTTCAACTATAATCTCTTCAGATATTTTCTCAGTCCCTTTCTTTTTCTCTTCTTCTTATGGAACCCCTGTAATTCGAATGCTGGTGCATTTAATGTGGTCCCAGAGGTCTCTGAGACTGTCCTCAGTTCTTTGCATTCTTTTTTCTTTATTCTGCTATGCAGTAGTTATTTCCACTATTTTATCTTCCAGGTCACTTATCCGTTCTTCTGCCTCAGTTATTCTGCTATTGATCCCTTCTAGAGTATTTTTAATTTCACTTATTGTGTTGTTCATCATTGTTTGTTTCATCTTTAGTTCTTCTAGGTCCTTGTTAAATGTTTCTTGCATTTTGTCTATTTTAGTTCCAAGATTTTGGATCATCTTTACTATCATTACTCTGAATTCTTTTCCAGGTAGACTGCCTATTTCCTCTTCATTTGTTAGGTCTGGTGGGGGTTTTTCTTGCTCCTTCATCTGCTGTTTGTTTTTCTGTCTTCTCATTTTGCTTATCTTACTGTGTTTGGGGTCTCCTTTTCACAGGCTGCAGGTTCGTAGTTCCTGTTGTTTTTGGTGTCTGTCCCCACTGGCTAAGGTTGGTTCAGTGGGTTGTGTAGGCTTCCTGGTGGAGGGGACTGGTGCCTGTGTTCTGGTGGAGGAGAGGCTGGATCTTGTCTTTCTGGGGGGCAGGTCCACGTCTGGTGGTGTGTTTTGGGGTGTCTGTGGACTTATTATAATTTTAGGCAGCCTCTCTGGATGGGTGGGGTTGTGTTCCTGTCTTGCTAGTTGTTTGGCATAGGATGTTCAGCACTGTAGCTTGTTGGTCATTGAGTGAAGCTGGGTGCTGGTGTTGAGATGGAGATCTCTGGGAGATTTTTGCCATTTGATATTATGTGTAGCTGGGAGGTGTCTTGTGTACCAGTGTCCTGAAGTTGGCTGTCCCACCTCAGAGGCACAGCACTGACTCCTGGCTGCAGAACCAAGAGCCTTTCATCCACACAGCTCCTTAATTTGGGATGATTTGTTGTCTATTCATGTATTCCACATCTGCAGGGTACATCAAATTGGTTGTGGAGCTTTAATCCGCTGTTTCTGAGGCTGCTGGGAGAGATTACCCTTTCTCTTCTTTGTTCTCACAGCTCCCAGGGGCTCAGCTTTGGATTTGGCCCCGCCTCTGCGTGTAGGTTACTGGAGGGCGTCTGTTCTTCGCTCAGACAGGATGGGGTTAAAGGAGCAGCTGATTCAGGGGCTCTGGCTCACTCAGGCCGGGGGGGAGGGCGGGGTATGGAGAGCGGGGCGGGCCTGCAGCGGCAGAGGCCGTTGTGACGTTTCACCAGCCTGAGGCGCGCCGTGTGTTCTCTCGGGGAAGTTGTCCCTGGATCCCGGGACCCTGTTAGTGGCGGGCTGCACAGGCTTCCAGGAGGGGAGGTGTGGACAGTGACCTGTGCTCGCACACAGGCTTCTTGGTGGCGGCAGCAGCAGCCCTAGCGTCTCATGCCCGTCTCTGGGGTCCGCGCTTTTAGCCGCGGCTCGCGCCCGTCTCTGGAGCTCCTTTAAGCATCACTCTTAATCCCCTCTCCTCGCGCACCAGGAAACAAAGAGGGAAGAAAAATTCTCTTGCCTCTTCCGCAGGTCCAGACTTTTCCCCAGACTCCTCCCAGCCTGCGGTGGCGCACTAACCCTCTGCAGGCTGTGTTCATGCCGCCAACCTCAGTCCTCTCCCTGCGCTCCGACCGAAGCCCAAGCCTCAGCTCCCAGACCCGCCCGCCCCGGCGGGTGAGCAGACAAGCCTCTCAGGCTAGTGAGTGTCGGTCGGCACCGATCCTCTATGCGGGAATCTCTCCGCTTTGCCCTCCGCGCCCCTGTTGCTGTGCTCTCCTCCACGACTCTGAAGCTTCCCCCCTCCGCCACCCGCAGTCTCGGCTTCCTAGTGTGTGGAAACCTTTCCTCCTTCACAGCTCCCTCCCACTGGTGCAAGTCCCGTCTCTATCATTTTGTCTGTTTATTCTTTTTTCTTTTGTCCTACCCAGGTACGTGGGGGGTTTCTTGCCTTTTGGGAGGTCTGAAGTCTTCTGCCAGCGTTCAGTAGGT
>NW_006772359.1:2198816-2201850 GCF_000442215.2 Lipotes vexillifer | reverse complement strand
TTTCCCTACTTCTATTATTTACCCAAGAGTTATATCCTAAATATTTAAAATTGGTACGTCTCAGGCACCAACCAATCAGAATAGAAGTAAACTCAATTCCAGTGGATACAGACTGAATAATTCTTATGCCTATACCAGTGCATGACAGCTGAATGTGAGCCCCAAGTCAATCCCAAAATGCTCTGAAATATTACAGTTCCACTTTTTCCTCTATCTCTTTTGGGCAAATTAATCCTGGTGAGTTCTCTTTTATTTTTCCCAATCCATAACTATTTATCTCTAGTTTTAGTACTGCACCTTAAGCAACACTTTACAACGGTCTGTATCTATAAGATGCTAATCACAATTATTTGCCAACTAATTAGATGACCTAGATGAAATAGACAAGTGCCTAGACAGACACAAAATATCAAAACTGACTCAAAAATAAATAGAAAATCAGAATAAGCACATAAAAAGGAAGTTAATTAGTAATAAAAATAATTCCCGGGAAAGCCGAGCCTCAGATGGCCTCACTAGTGAATTCTACCAAATGTTTAAGAATTAACACCAATCCTTCACAGATTCTTACAAATAATAAAAAAAGGAGGGAACACTTCCCAATGCATTGGATAATACCATATCCTTTGATTTTGCTCATGGTGGCTTTGCCAGGCAATAATCTCTTATATATTTATGAAACTAAATTTAACCTGTACTTGTTATGGCCTAAGGGCTTTGTAACATACCTAAAAGGGCCATTCAAACTCTGAAATTATTAAAATATAAATGGATAGTGTGGAAGAGACTGCTTTGATGTCCACTAAACTCTGTTTTGTTTTACTTTCATAATGAAAGTATTGAAGTCTCAGACTATGCTAGTTGTTGACTTCAAACCACAAAATTATGTGTGGCTGACACCTACAGTTTCAATTTCTCACCAAGAGCCCAGCAAGAAAAGGAAAACTGCTTTGTGTTCTCCCTATTCCAATGGGCAGTTATTTTCTAACCTACAGATGGGTGCCACTCTTCAAGCGTCCAATTTAAGGAAAACGTGTAAGTTCTGAGACCCTCTTCTCACAAGGACAAGACTTATCCTCTTCCACCTCACAGATGCTAAAATCCAAGCCCTCACATCAAGACTGAGCCCAGCTCAGCCAGCCATCAACTCACATGCTTTCTGCTCTCATTTTTATTTCTGGCTTACTTTCCAAAGCCTGGGATTTTTTTTTTCTTTTCTTTTCTCAGCTATACATTTAGAATAATGTGTGTTAGATGTTACTCCACATTTCTGAGTGTGCAGAATTTTAGGTCATTTACTTTGCCACATTTCCTGAACCAGAAAACCATTCTTCAATTTTTTAAGGGTTTCACTGCCAGTCACTATGGGAAATAAGACAGAGATTACTAAAAGAGATGGGAAACCATAAAAATTCTGGAATTCTTACAAAATTGTTAATGCTACAAGCTTCAAAACAGCTTCTGACACTTTTTTTAAAAATTGGGCTCAGAAGCTAAAGTGTCAACTGCTCTTTTTTCCTAAGAAAAAAGGTCATGAAAGCTTCCTAATTACTGACTCTTCTACTTTCTACAAGTCAGGTCAACTCTTTTCCTCCATAATGGACCCTCTGTTGCATAGAAATTTTATTCCATGAGTATGAATCATGGAAAGCCCTCTGGTTTACAATGGGTAATTACCACTCCAGGAATCTCTTGACAGCCAATTCCCATATTAAGCAAAACTCAATTTCCAAATAGGAGAGATGACTTCCTGGTACAATTTTAGAGCTCCTTCTCTAAGGTAGAACTCTGTGGAATTCAAGAATGTTGTAGGGGAATCAAAGACACAATGTCTAATGGGATTTTGTGTAATATGTGGAACCTACTTATACTAAAAAGTTAATTATTATTTATTTGAAATTCAAAATTAACTGGGTGTCCTATATTTTTATTTGCTAAATGTGGCAGCCCTACTCTACAGCAGTGCAGGGATCTTTTTCTGTGGCTCGTGTCCCTGTGAGTTTCTGGGGTAACTTCGGAGAAAACAAAGACTGGTTTGGATAGTGGAATCCTACCAATTAAAATCCTAGTACCTGCAACTTCACAGGAGCTCAGACATGACTATATTCCAATGGATACCTTCACTAAAGATTACAAGAAAGCAAGACAAAACTGTTTTCCAGTACCTTTCACAATTTCCCCCAGATTCAAGTCATAAGTACACATCACTGAGGGTGACAAGTGGTGGAGTGGGGTGGATGGAATGAGTATATCAGGTTATCACTGCAGGTTTCTTTTAATCCAAAGACTTTTTCCCTAGAAGATCCATTCCTACATTTTCCTTGCGAACTTTCAGCATCTCCTACCACTGATTAAATGCACTGAAGATTTAGACCCTGCTAAATCTTTTGGTCCTTGGATCCCTTCTCCCTGACTGACATCAGTAGAGCAGCCAGATGCCCAGAATTACAAAATCCTGCCTATTGCCTGGGGAAATGGTGAAACATTCTGAGGCAAAAGCAGTTTCTGACTTTATCAAGTGACTCCAGTTATGAAAGTCTGACTATTCAATCTATTTCAAAGCGGGTAAAAGGTAACAATGTTAGTTTAAACTCTGGGGAAGCCAGCTACAGCCATGATATCATGTGCCCATCTGCTGATTCCAAAGCAATTTAAACATTTCCTATCACTCAGCTTTCATCTCTAGACTCCAATTCAAAATAGGCCTCCCACTTCTCATTAAAGCCCCCCTAATAATCCTAGCTTTAAATCGTTTATAAATCCTAGCCTTAAAACGTTTATAAATCAATGTTCTTCCTTAAAACAATATTAAACCAATAGAGGAGTCAAAATATACGTAGCCCATGGGCCAAATCCTGCACAGACATGTTGAGAGGTATGGAATGGAGAGACAGAGCTTAATTTCATTTCCACTGTGTGTCTTTAGATGAAGCAGGTATGCTCCAGAAACTCAGAGAGTCTACCTCTCCCAATTGTCTTATATTGACCCATCCCATAGTTTATGGTTCTTGTCTGCCCCGGAAGAGAGTTCATG
>NW_006772359.1:2194331-2198590 GCF_000442215.2 Lipotes vexillifer | reverse complement strand
GGTTCTTGTCTGCCCCGGAAGAGCGTTCATCCAATGTGTTCAAGGAACATCCCATGTGCCAATCAGCTGTTTTCAAATGCAGTTTTAAGGCTTCCTATCACTAAACATTTTTCTCTAGACACCAAATCATAGAAATCATAGAAACAATATAAAGCTATGTATTTGTATGAATTTCATGTAAATATCTCATTTCCTGGGTCTTTTCTTTCTGTTGCCTGGACACAGCTTCTCACATACCTGTATGCCTTTGCACGTAATTTTCACCTTTTCTACAATGATTTCCTCCAATCCTATTCACACCCTAGCCTCCCTGCCATGTTCTACTCATTTTCAAGTCACAGCTCAAACATTGCTTCACCGTGGAATGTTTCCTGCTGCCCCAGGGCAGCCTTAAATTCTTCCTCCACTAAAACTTATACATCCCTTCATGTCAGCCTTTCTTACTACAGTATTTGTTTGTATTTAAATTCCTAGAGATTAGAGACACTGTGGTCTTTATCTAATTCTCCTGTACCTAACACAGTAGCTGCCCCATTGTAGGTTTTAAATATTCAGTGAATTAATGAATAAATGAAGCAACGTAATTTAGTTGAATTGTAGTGTGCCTGAGACTAAAGTCACAACCTCAACATTCATATGAACAAATAAGTTTCATTTTCCTTAACAGCAGCATCTTCACCATTAACCAGTCTAATGCCCTAATCACTTTTATAAGACAAGTTGAATTTCATATGGAATGACTCTATGTCATTCCTTCACCACTACCCAGAGAAGGCACTGCTACTAGGGACTGATGGTGGCATTATCTCTGAGTTTAAATGACAACATATTTTCTTGATGTTGAAACATCCATTACCCTAGGTTTGCTATGGCTGTCTAAACATTTACCCTCAATTGCTGGTGTGTGCTCACCCATTTCTTATTGCATTCTATGGCACAGAAGGAAAAGAACGTCACTTTTTAAAACTCTTTCTCCTTTCTGGAGGTGAGAAGTTTGTCTTTGTCACAGATGTAAGATGGTGTGAAATCAAAATGAGACTTTTCAGATTTCCATCCTGTGAGTCAAATAGCATTTCCACAGTATTTTACCTTAGAGAACTCAATCTCAAACTTTCTACAGAAAAGGGGTTTTTTCCATAATAGCCATTGATTTGAAGTTTGGTGGCCTGACCCAAAAGTCACCCTGCCAAAGTGAAGTCAAGTTGTATTAGTCTGTAGCCTTCAATGCCTGGAATTGTGGTCTGTGGACCAAGAGTAACAGTATCTCCTCGGACCATACAAGAAATGCAGAATGTAGGGTCCCGGCCCAGAACTAATCAATCAGATCTGCACTTTAACAAAACCCTATTGTTATTCAAATACATATTAAATGTTGGAAATCACTGCTCTGGAATCTCCATTCTAAAGCACAGGCTTCCTCCTCGACTTCTGATACGTGTTCATTAGGTGCAAATCTGAATATTTGCCATGTTCCTTCCCTCCAGCTAATGGGTCAGAATTGATTTTTTTATAGTATGTATCCATTAGGAAGATTTTATCTGCAAGTAAACCCAAACAAGGACATGCACAGGTGTACACACATGCAGAAGTTCAAAGTGACTTAAGAGGAGTCATTATCTCATGTAACAGAAGGTCCTGAGATGAGAAGGTTGCAGGGTTAGTCAATTAGGCATCATAGTGAGCTCATCAAGTTCCCAGTGTTCCTTCTATCTTTCCCCTCAGCCACCCTTCACGTGGTCTACTCAGATTAATTTCCTTTCTTATCCCAAGATGGCTGCCACAGTTCCAAGCATCACATGCAGAAACAAAAATATCAGCAGCAGAAAATAATTTTTCTTCATGATCACCTATTTTTGAGTATGAAGAAAACATTTTTTTTCAGAATCCCCTCCACAGACATCCCCTTGTATCACATCAGCCAGAATTATATCACATGACCTTGTCTGAGCCAATCACTGGCAAGGAATACAGATCCTCCTTGGTTGGCTTAGACCAATCATTATTCATTCCTTGTGGTTCATCCTTTTTTTTATATAAATTTTATTTTATTTATTTTTTATTTTTGGCTATATTGGGTCTTCCCTGCTGAGCCTGGGCTTTCTCTAGTTATGGTGAGCGGGAGCTACTCTTCGTTGTGGTGCATGGGCTTCTCATTGCAGTGGCTTCTCGTTGCGGAGCACGGGCTCTAGGCACACGGGCTCAGTTGTTGTGGAACATGGGCTCAGTAGTTGTGGCTCTTGGGCTCTAGAGCGCAGGCTCAGTAATTGTGGCGCACGGGCTTAGTTGTTCCGCGGCATGTGGGATCTTCCCGGACCAGGGCTCAAACCTGTGTCCCCTGCATTGGCAGGCAGATTCTTAATCACTGCGCCACCAGGGAAGCCGTTTTGTGGTTCATTATAAGGTTTGCTCTCCTAAAGCACATAAAGAGTGAAAATTGTGCAAAATAGTGTTTGGTTAGCAACGGGGAAGGTGGGCAAGAAGTGGAGGTGATTTGAGGTGGAGGTAGTAATGGGACTTCTAAAGCAAAAAAGAATATTCCTAAATTTAGCCATATAAACAAAAGGAAATTTATCTTTTTTGAATAAGGACATTGCTTACAAGAGGCATGTGATAGAAATCAACATTGGATCTTAGTCCCCAAGTAACTACCAGAGTCTCCCTGAGCCCTCTCTCTTATCTGTGCCTGCCTTGCAGTGGTCAAGGACCTCCACCCTCTATGTGGAGCACAGCCAGGAAATGGACTCAGAAGCTGGTGCTCTGCTGCTGTGCTACCACATGGCTCTCTAGGACCTAAACCAGCATACCCAGCAGGTCATTTACATCAGACTCCAGCCATTCAGTCAAACTGCTACACCTGTCACTCCTAAGCAAGAAGAAGGTGGGGATGTTATAGGCTTGACTCCCTCGGCAAATCAAGTCTGTAGTTGATTGCTATAGTAGTGACATTGGTTGATGTTTCCAGTGGACATGGTAGATAATAGTGAACTAAAAGGAGAGGAGAGGAATATATATATATCAATCAAAAGGCAAGAGAGTCAAGGACAGTGATACTCAAACATTAGTTAGTGTGCTTTATTACCATCTGCCTCAGAGGTTTGGCATGAGAAGCAAAATGGTTAGTAAGTATCCCAGGTGATTCCAGTACAAGTGGCCTTTTACATCATTTTTGAGGAGCACTGATCTGGAGGAAGAAATTATTCCTTTTCTTTATCCTTTGGTACAGTATTGCCCCAATATCTTTTTGGACTAAGAACAAGGATCATTTCCCTCTTACCACATAACCCCCTTACTAGGGCAACTTGTATATTCGGACCCAGGCATTCACACAAGAAATGCAAAGGTGGGAGTGGGGAGTCCCACAAACACTAAGTCTTTGAAACAGGCTTTGCCAACTGCCACAGTAGCACAGAGGAGTGAAAAGAGCACTGGGGTTCTTGTCCCACTTCTGCCACTAGGAGCCACCTTGGTCATATCACAGCTTCTCTAGATCTCAGTTTTCTCATTTATAAAATGGAAATAATAATACCTACCTTGTCCTACAGACTGTTTGAAGACTCAGATGTATATACATATGGAACTTGTAGTAAACTGGGTGATAAAATAAAAACGTATTCCTTTCCAGTGTTGACTTATAGAATTATTTTCCCATGGTATGGAAGCATTTTTTTTTACATCTTTATCGGAGTATAATTGCTTTACAATGATGTGTTAGTTTCTGCTTTATAACAAAGTGAATCAGTTATACATATACATATGTTCCCATATCTCCTCCCTCCGGGGTCTCCCTCCCTATCCCTCCCATCCAGGTGGTCAAAAATCACCGAGCTGATCCCGCTGTGTTATGCGGCTGCTTCCCACTAGCTATCTGTTTTACGTTTGGTAGTGTATATACGTCCATGCCACTCTCTCACTTTGTCACAATTTACCCTTCCCTCTCCTCTTATCCTCAAGTCCATTCTCTACTAGGTCTGTGTCTTTATTCCCATCTTACCACTAGGTTCTCCATGACACTTTTTTTTCTTAAATTCCATATATATGTGTTAGCATACGGTATTTGTCTTTCTGTATCTGACTTACTTCACTCTGTATGACAGACTCTAGGTCCATCCACCTCATTAAAAATAGCTCAGTTTCATTTCTTTTCATGGCTCAGTAATATTCCACTGTATATATGTGCAATGTCTTCTTTATCCATTTATCTGATGATGGACACTTAGGTTGTTTCCATCTCCTGGCTATGGTAAATAGAGCAATGAACA
>NW_006772359.1:2134355-2194037 GCF_000442215.2 Lipotes vexillifer | reverse complement strand
TGTTTGTTTGCAGTCTGTATATCTTCTTTGGAGAAATGTCTATTTAGGTCTTCTGTGCATTTTTGGATTGGGTTGTTTGTTTTTTTGTTATTGAGCTGCATGAGCTGCTTGTAAATTTTGGAGATTAATCCTTTGTCAGTTGCTTCATTTGCAAATATTTTCTCCCATTCTGAGGGTTGTCTTTTGGTCTTGTTTATGGTTTCCTTTGCTGTGCAAAAGCTTTGAAGTTTCATTAGGTCCCATTTGTTTATTTTTGTTTTTATTTCCATTTCTCTAGGAGGTGGGTCAAAAAGGATCTTGCTGTGATTTATGTCATAGAGTGTTCTGCCTATGTTTTCCTCTAAGAGTTTGATAGTGTCTGACCTTACATTCAAGTCTTTAATCCATTTTGAGTTTATTTTTGTGTATGGTGTTAAGGAGTGTTCTAATCTCATACTTTTACATGTACCTGTCCAGTTTTCCCAGCATCACTTATTGAAGAGGCTGTCGTTTCTCCACTGTACATTCCTGCCTCCTTTATCAAAGATAAGGTGACCATATGTGCGTGGGTTTATCTCTGGGCTTTCTATCCTGTTGCATTGATCTATCTTTCTGTTTTTGTGCCAGTACCATACTGTCTTAATTGCTGTAGCTTTGTAGTAGAGTCTGAAGTCAGGGAGCCTGATTCCTCCAGCTCCGTTTTTCATTCTCAAGATTGCTTTGGTATTCGGGGTCTTTTGTGTTTCCATACAAATTGTGAAATTTTTTGTTCTAGTTCTGTGAAAAATGCCAGTGGTAGTTTGATAGGAATTGCATTGAATCTGTAGATTGCTTTGGGTAGTAGAGTCATTTTCACAATGTTGATTTTTCCAATCCAAGAACATGGTGTATCTCTCCATCTATTTGTATCATCTTTAATTTCCTTCATCAGTGTCTTATAATTTTTGGCATACAGGTCTTTTGTCTCCTTAGGTAGGTTTATTCTTAGATATTTTATTCTTTTTGTTGCAATGGTAAATGGGAGTGTTTTCTTGATTTCACTTTCAGATTTTTCATCATTAGTGTATAGGAATGCCAGAGATTTCTGTGCATTAATTTTGTATCCTGCTACTTTACCAAATTCATTGAGTAGTTCTAGTAATTCTCTGGTAGCATCTTTAGGATTCTCTATGTATAGTATCATGTTATCTGCAAACAGTGACAGCTTTACTTCTTCTTTTCCGATTTGGATTCCTTTTATTTCCTTTTCTTCTCTGATTACTGTGGCTAAAACTTCCAAAACTATGTTGAATAAGAGTGGTGAGAGTGGGCCACCTTGTCTTCTTTCTGATCTTAGTGGAAATGCTTTCAGATTTTTACCATTGAGGACAATGTTGGCTGTGGGTTTGTCATATATTGCCTTTATTATGTTGAGGAAAGTTCCCTCTACGCCTACTTTCTGCAGGGTTTTTATCATAAATGGGTGTTGAATTTTGTCAGAAGCTTTCTCTGCATCTATTGAGATGATCATATGGTTTTTCTCATTTAATTTGTTAATATGGTCTATCACATTGACTGATTTGCACATACTGAAGAATCCTTGCATTCCTGGAATAAACCCCACTTGATCATGGTGTATGATCCTTTTCACGTGCTGTTGGATTCTGTTTGCTAGTATTTTGTTGAGGATTTTTGCATCTATGTTCATCAGTGATATTGGCCTGTAGTTTTCTTTCTTTGTGACATCTTTGATTTTGGTGTGAGGGTGATGGTGGCCTCGTAGAATGCGTTTGAGAGTGTTCCTCCCTCTGTTTTATTTTGGAAGGGTTTGAGAGGATAGGTGTTAGCTCTTCTCTAAATGTTTGATAGAATTCGCCTGTGAAGCCATCTGGTCCTGGGTTTTTGTTTGTTGGAAGATTTTTAATCACAGTTTCAATTTCAGTGCTTGTGATTGTTCTGTTCATATTTTCTATTTCTTCCTGATTGAGTCCTGGCAGGTTGTGTATTTCTAAGAATTTGTCCATTTCTACCAGGTTGTCCATTTTATTGGTATAGAGTAGCTTGTAGTAATCTGTCATGATCTTTTGTATTTCTTCAGTGACAGTTGTTACTTCCCCTTTTTCATTTCTAATTCTATTGATTTGAGTCTTCTCCCTTTTTTTCTTGATGAGTCTGGCTAATGGTTTATCAATTCTGTTTAACTTCTCAAAGAACCAACTTTTCGTTTTATTGATCTTTGCTATCATTTCCTTCATTTCTTTTTCATTTATTTCTGATCTGATCTTTATTATTTCTTTCCTTCTGCTAACTTTGGAGTTTTTTTGTTCTTTCTCTAATTGCTTTAGGTGCAAGGTTAGGTTGTTTATTCGAGATGTTTCCTGTTTCTTAAGGTAGGATTGTATTGCTATATACTTCTCTCTTAGAACTGCTTTTGCTTCATCCCATAGGTTTTGGGTTGGCATGTCTCCATTGTCATTTGTTTCTAGGTATTTTTTGATTTCCTCATTGATTTCTTCAGTGATCACTTTGTTTTTAAGTAGTGTATTGTCTAGCCTCCATGTGTTTGTATTTTTTACAGATCTTTTCCTGTAATTGATATCTAGTCTCATAGCGTTGTGGCCAGGAAAGATACTTGATATGATTTCAGTTTTCTTAAATTTACCAAGGCTTGATTTGTGACCCAAGGTAAGATCTATCCTGGAGAATGTTCCATGAGCACTTCAGAAAAATGTGTATTCTGTTATTTTTGAATGGAATGTCCTATAAATATCCATTAAGTCCATCTTGTTTAATGTATCATTTAAAGCTTATGTTTCCTTATTTATTTTCATTTTGCATGATCTGTCCATTGGGGAATGTGGGTTGTTAAAGTCCCCTACTATGAATGTGTTACTGTTGATTTCCCCTTTTATGGCCGTTAGTATTTGCCTTATGTATTGAGGTGCTCCTATGTTGGATGCATAAATTACAATTGTTATATCTTCTTCTTGGATCAATCCCTTGATCATTATGTAGTGTCCTACACTGTCTCTTCTAATAGTCTTTATTTTAAAGTCTATTTTGTCTGATATGAGAATTGCTACTCCAGCTTTATTTTGGTTTCCATTTGCACGGAATACCTTTTTCCATCCACTCACTTTGAGTCTGTATGTGTCTCTAGGTCTGAAGTGGGTCTCCTGTAGACAGCATATATATGGGTCTTGTTTTTGTATTCCTTCAGGCAGTCTGTGCCTTTTGGTGGGAGCATTTAATCCATTTACATTTGATGTAATTATCAATAAGTATGCTCCTATTCCCATTTTCTTAATTGTTTTGGGTTTGTTATTGTAGGTCTTTCCCTTCTCTTGTGTTTCTTGCCTAGAGTAGTCCCTTTAGCATTTGTTTTAAAGCTGGTTTGGTGGTGCTGAACCCTTTCAGCGTTTGCTTGTCTGTAAAGGTTTTAATTTCTCCATCAAATCTGAATGAGATCCTTGCTGGGTAGATTAATCTTGGCTGCAGGTTTTTCTCCTTCATCACTTTAAATATGTCCTGCCAGTCCATTCTGGTTTGTAGAGTTTCTGATGAAAGATCAGCTGTTAACCTTATGTGGATTCCCCTTGTGCGTTATTTGTTGTTTTTCCCTTGCTGCTTTTAATATGTTTTCTTTGTATTTAATTTTTGATAGTTTGATTAATATGTGTATTGGCGTATTTTCTTTGGATTTATCCTGTATGGGACTCTCTGTGCTTCCTGGACTTCATTAACTATTTCCTTTCCCATATTAGCGAAGTTTTCAACTATAATCTCTTCAAATATTTTCTCAGTCCCTTTCTTTTTCTCTTCTTCTGGAACACCTATAATTTAAATGTTGGAGCATTTAATGTTGTCCCAAAGGTCTCTGAGACTGTCCTCAGTTCTTTGCATTCTTTTTTCTTTATTCTGCTCTGCAGTAGTTATTTCCACTACTTTATCTTCCTGGTCACTTATCCGTTCTTCTGCCTCAGTTATTCTGCTATTGATCCCTTCTAGAGTATTTTTAATTTCATTTATTGTGTTGTTCATCATTGCTTGTTTCATCTCTAGTTCTTCTAGGTCCTTGTTAAATGTTTCTTGCATTTTGTCTAATCTAGTTCTAAGATTTTGGATCATCTTTACTATCATTATTCTGAATTCTTTTTCAGGTAGACTGCCTATTTCCTCTTCATTTGTTAGGTCTGGTGGGTTTCTATCTTGCTCCTTCATCTGCTGTGTGTTTTTCTTTCTTCTCATTTTGCTTATCTTACTGTGTTTGGGGTCTCCTTTCTGCAGGCTGCAGGTTCATAGTTCCCATTGATTTTGGAGTCTGTCCCCAGTGGCTAAAGTTGTTTCAGTGGGTTGTGAAGTCTTCCTGGTGGAGGGGACTAGTGCCTGTGTTCTGATGGATGAGGCTGGATCTTGTCTTTCTGGTGGGCATGTCCACATCTAGTGGTGTGTTTTGGGGTGTCTGTGGACTTATTATGATTTTAGGCAGCCTCTCTTGTATGGGTGGGGTTGTGTTCCTGTCTTGCTAGTTGTTTGGCATAGGGTGTCCAGCACTGTAGCTAGCTGGTCGTTGAGTGAAGCTGGGTGCTGGTGCTGAGATGAAGATCTCTGGGAGATTTTTGCCATTTGATATTTGTGGAGCTGGGAGATCTCTTGTGATCCAGTCCTGAAGTTGGCTCTCCCACCTCAGAGGCACAACACTGACTCCTGGCTACAGTACCAACAGCTTTCATCCACACGGTTCAGAATAAAAGGGAGAAAAATAAGAAAGAAAGAGAGGAAGGAAGGAAGGAAGGAAGGAAGGAAGGAAGGAAGGAAGGAAAAAATACAATAAAATAAAGTAAGATAAAAACAAAAGTTATTAAAATAAAAAATAATTATTAAGAAAAAAAAGTTTTTAAGTCAAAAAACACCCAAAACGGACGGATCGAACCCTAGGACAAATGGTGGAAGCAAAGCTATACAGACACAATCTCACACAGAAGCATACACATACACACTCACAAAAAGAGGAGAAGGGGAAAAAATTATAAATCTTGCTCTCAAAGTCCACCTCCTCAATTTGGGATGATTGGTTGCCTATTTATTTCACAGATGCAGGGTACATCAAGTTGATTGTGGAGCTTTAATCCGCTGCTCCTGAGGCTGCTGGGAGAGATTTCCCTTTCTCTTCTTTGTGAGCACAGCTCCCAGGGGCTCAGCTTTGGATTTGGCCCCACCTTTGCGTGTAGGTCGCCAGAGGGTTCTGTTCTTCACTCAGACAGGACGGGGTTAAAGGAGCTGCTGATTCGGGGGCTCTGGCTCACTCAGGCCGGGGGGAGGGAGGGGCACGGATGCAGGGCGAGCTTGCAGTGGCAGAGGCCAGCATGACGTTTCACCAGACTGAGGCGCACCGTGCGTTCTCCCTGAGAAGTTGTCCCTGGATCCCGGGACCCTGGCAGTGGCAGGCTGCAAAGGCTTCCTGGAAGGCGGTTGTGGATAGTGACCTGTGCTTGCACACAGGCTTCTTGGTGGCGGCCGTAGCAGCCTTAGCATCTCTTGCCTGTCTCTGGGGTTCGTGCTTTTAGCCGCGGCTCGCGCCAGTCTCTGGAGCTCCTTTAAGCAGCGCTCTTAATCCCATCTCTTCACGCACCAGGAAACAAAGAGTGAAGAAAAATTCTCTTGCCTCTTCCGCAGGTCCAGACTTTTCCCCGGACTCCCTCCCGGCTAGCCGTGGTGCACTAACCCCTTCAGGCTGTGTTCACATCGCCAACCCCAGTCCTCTCCCTGCTCTCAGACCGAAGCTGAGCCTCAGCTCCCAGCCCCGCCCACCCTTGCGGGTGAGCAGACAAGCCTCTCGGGCTGGTGAGTGCTGGTCGGCACCGATCCTCCGTGCAGGAATCTCTCCACTTTGACCACCGCACCCCTGTTGCTGTGCTCTCCTCTGCAGCTCTGAAGCTTCCCCCTCCACAACCCGCAGCCTCTGTCTGCAAAGGGGCTTCTAGTGTGTGGAAACCTTTCCTCCTTCACGGCTCCCTCCCGCTGGCGCAGGTCCCGTCCCTATTCTTTTGTCTCTGTTTATACTTTTTTCTTTTGCCCTACCCAGGTACGTGGGGAGTTTCTTGCCTTTTAGGAGGTCTGAGGTCTTCTGCTAGCATTCAGTAGGTGTTCTGTAGGAGTTTTTCCACGTGTAGATGTATTTCTGCTGTATCTGTGGGGAGGAAGGTGATCTCCGCGTCTTACTCTTCTGCCATCTTCCCAACCAAAAACTGAAGCATTTTTTAATTTTATATATTTTCTGTGTGCAACATCTTGAACTTGGTAATTTTACAAGAGCTGACCATTCTGTTCCACTGGACTGCTATCCACATGGCATCAAGCAGGGCTTTATCTTCACTAACTCACTCATGGGCTATATGAGACCAAAAATTGTGGCATTAACTGGCAATGTCTCCTCTGAAGTCTTTGGTTTGCACTCTGAAAGACTTGAAAATGTGTTTTTAATCAGTGTGACCAAGGAAACACCAAAAACAAGAGCTGTTTCCATTTCTGCCTTATTAACTCCCCCCCCCCGAACAAATATAAAAAATACTGCTAGCAATACTGTTTTAAGAGTTTCAAGATGATATTCAACTGAGACATGAACAAAATTATTTCCATAAAGAATGAAGATTGAGGCATCGAACAATCATAGAAGAGGCAATAACTTTACTGAATCAAAAATTGACTCGGGCTTCCCTGGTGGCGCAGTGGTTGAGAGTCCGCCTGCCGATGCAGGGGACACGGGTTCGTGCCCTGGTCTGGGAAGATCCCACATGCCGCGGAGCGGCTGGGCCCGTGAGCCATGGCCGCTGAGCCTGCGCGTCCGGAGCCTGTGCTCCGCAACGGGAGAGGCCACAACAGTGAGAGGCCCGCGTACTGGAAAAAAAAAAAAAAAAATTGACTCAATGAGAAATATATGACTTGCTCCGACTTATGAATAATCATTCTATTCTCTTTGACATACCAGTACATTTAGTAAAATTGTTTCCTTTCATACCAATACACTTAGTAAAATTGTTTTTTCTTCTTATTTGTGATTTGCACTACGGATTCCAACTGGTACAGAAATAAATGGGATATGTGTACCAGGACCTCCCCATGATCCCACGCTGACTCATGTAGTCCTGTCAATGAAGGCAATTATAATTCTAATGAATATGATTGATGCTCACTTACAAGGAAACTGAGCTCAGAAAAGATTTTTGCCTTTTTGTTTAAATATACAGACCAACTGGCTCCCAAATGAGTCTCATACAAATGTCCTCCATCCTATTTTCAAAAGAAATAATAATAGTACCAGGAGCTATCAAATAAAAGCTCTTTCTCAGGCATGGAGTAATTTGAAGGGATTACAGTGTCCAAGGGCCACATACCTGTTTTTGTGCAAAAACTCAGGCAGGCACAATGAACCAATATGTAACACCTGTCCAGGCTAGAGGCAGCAGGATTTACTTATCAGACAATAATGTCCATAAATCCCAGCACTTCCCAGATCTTCATTTTTCTAGGCACAGAAACCTCAAGGACTAACTTTTATGACCTGGATTCCAGTAGACTGAATAATGACCAAAGATATAGGTCCTAATTCCTAGAACGTATTAAAGTTACCTTATAAGGAAAAAGGATCTTTGCAAAAGTGATTAAATTAAGGCATCTTGACATGAGAAGATTATCCTGACTCATCCAGGTGAGCCCTAAATGCAATCACAAGTGTCCTTTTTAAGAGGGAGGCAGAGGGAGATTTGATACACAGAAAAGAGATGTGAAGACAGAGGCAGAGACCGGAGTGATGCAGCTTAAGTGAAAGAATTCTGGCAGCCACTACATGCTGGAAGAGACAGACTCCTTCCTAGGGCCTCTGGAGGGAGCGAGCCCCAGCCGGCACCTTGATTTCAGACCAGTGAATCTAAAGTTGAACTTCCGGCCTCTAGGACTGTGAGAGAGTAAACTTCTGTTGTTTTAAAGCACCCAGTTTGTGGTGATATGTTACAGCAGCCACAGAAAACTAATATATGGACCCAAATCGTCTTTCTTTTTCTGCTTCTCTTTAAGACCCCAGAAGCCAGCCAAAGTGAATTCCCTGTTCCTGTTTTACACCCCCATGCTATGTGTCCATGCTTTCTTGACTAGAACATCCTGCCTCATTTCTCTAAAATAAACCCTATTCAGTCCTCAAGGAATAATTCAAAGGTCACATTCTCCACATTTTGGACTTGAATTTCAATGTACCAATGAAGGGTTGTTGGCTTTTTCTTTTTTTCCTCATAATAAATAGATTTACCCAACAACCAGGAGGAAAGACAGTTTCTATGCTATTTCTTACATAATTAACTTTTACTTACATGCACATTATATCCACTATCTATCTCTGCCCAGTTCCTAAGAAATTTCCAGTTGGTCTGGTTCACTTCCACCGTGGGCAGGAAGAGCCTGTCCTGTCAGAAGCCCACCCTCACACAAATTGACCAAGTCCTCTCCAGCCTCTGTTTCCTGCAGTCTGGGGAGGGTCTGAGCTATTAGACAGTGACCTCCCATGATGAGTCATTCAGAGGTCCATGCTCTGGTGTGGCTTGGTGACAAGTCATGTTCACACCTCTTTCTGATATTGTGATGGATGGTCCTTCTTCCCCATCCACTTTGAGGACCTCCCATTCCTTCCACTCCATGTTTAGAAACACTTTCCATGCCTTCTCCCCTCTTCTTCCAGCACTGGTCTTAATCTATAGTTGGGGAGCAAACATTCATGTTTCACACTGAGACCAGTAGCTTTTTGTTTTATTCTATGTCTTGATTTTTTTAATACCATTTTTAAAATTAACCTTTCATTATATAAGCAAACCATGTACATGATAAGCAAGAAATTTAAACAGAATGGTATAAAATGAAACATAAAATTGTCCTTTTCATCTCTCCCAACTTCTCCCTCTAAGAGAGTTGACAGTATTTCTTCAATCTTCCAAATATTTTCTATAACTATATTACCATGTATGATATATACATTGTAAAGTGTTCTTCTTTCATATTTTATTTTATCTTTTATTATGAAATACAGCACATGAATAAGGAGTATAAGGAAATATGTATGTACAGTTTAAAGAATACTCATACATATAAACTCACCAACCAGTCAAGAGAACATCAACATATACCTCAGGAGTTCCTATATATTCCTCCCAAATTGCATTTGTCTTCCAGTCTCTCAAAGGTATCCTGATTTTTATGGAAAATATCTTTTTGGTAGTCATTAGATTTGTTCATAATTATTCCAGCTCTATCCTTCTGGCCACTTGGTAGAACTGTGCTTGCCCACACATTTGAAGTCGGTTTGGCCATGTCAAATTTTTGGCAAATGAAATGTGATCAGAAGCGACTGGATAGACCCTTTAAAAGTCAGTGTAAGCTGTGCTACATTCTTTTTCCATCTGTGTCTGGCAATGTTCTGGATGATGGTTTTCCATCAGCCTGGATCCTCAAATGAAGACAGCAACAATGTGAAAATAGAAATAAAACTGTTATTTCAAGCACTGAAGCGTGGGTTGTTGATGACCGACCAGAGCAGAACACAGGTTTCCTGACCCAGTCCCTGTGCTTCTTGCCATAGTTTTGTCACCATGATTACAACATGAAATAAAATATAGGGACTTCCCTGGTGGTCCAGTGGTTAAGACTTCACCTTCCAATGCAGGGAGCGTGGGTTCAATCCCCGGGTCAGGGAGCTAAGATCTCACATGCTTCATGGCCAAAATACCACAACATAAAAGAGAAGTAATATTGTAACAAATTCAATAAAGACTTTAAATATGGTCCACATCAAAAAAAAGTCTTAAAGAAATTTTTTAAAAATTTAATAAAATATACTTGCAAATGGATGCCCTTGAGCTTAGTTGCTGTAGTCAGGAGAGGTTTGAAAATGGGAAAGAGGAAAGAGCTATGGAGGCCAGGGAGAAACTGGTAAGAAGTTTCAAATCAGGTTTTTTTTTAAAATTAACTTTGTTTTTATTGAAGTATAGTTGATTTACAATGTGTTAGTTTCAGGTGTACAGCAAAGTGATTCAGTTATACATACATATATATTTTTTTCAGATTCATTTCCCTTATAAGTTATTACAAAACATTGAGTGTAGTTCCCTGTGCTATACAGTAGGTCCTTGTTGGTTATCTATATTATATATAGTACTGTGTATATGTTAATCCCAAACTCCTAATTCTGACTGGAGAGTGATCTTTGTTTCTTTCTCAGGCTAAGGAGACTCTCAAATCCCTCTTATATCTCTGGCAGAAAACATGATAAGAAAGACACTTTCAGGTAGCTTTGAACTTAAAGGCCAATAGAGAGTAATCTCTTTAGCATTTTAGCCTTATTAGAGCCAGGGAAATTTGGTTAAGAAAGTATTTGTAATGGAAGAATATAGGAATAATGGTGAGGCTGATGACAATGTGTAAACCATAATTTTCATTTATTGAGCTCTTATTAAATGCTGGACACTTAGCTCTTCACATTTCCTAGGATGATTCACTTAATCCTTCCAAGACATTCTTAGAGGCTCAGACCCCTAATCTCTTTACCTATAACTTCTCACTTAACCTCATTAGATCTTTGTTTTCCCATCTGAGAAATGGGGGGCAGTAATTTTTACTTCTAAAATTGTTGCAAGGATTGTGTGAGATGATGGACAGAAAGCTCTCGGCACAGTGTCTGTTATGCAGCAAGTATTCAACAGAAGTGGTATTCCCTTTGTAACTTTTACAGGAAAATGTCCTTAGCCCTGTGTCCAAGGGCTTTCATGTCCTGCCCCACCCCATGTGCAGGTGTGTTTGTCACCCTTCCTGGAATCCTGTGTCACACCAGGTGGCTTCCCCAGCTGTCCCCAGTTGTTACTGGTACAGTGTGTGTCTTTCCTTCTAGTCTCAGCCCCTTAGGCTCCAAAGTGACAGAGGACATTCCCTAGAAAAATCATGGGAGGTTTTGTTGACTCCCTGAGATTTGTCACACCACGTGGATAGGAGATACCCTAATCTGTGCCTGAGGGAAGCCCCCAGCTTCTTTTATAAGTCCTGGTGTTCTAATATCTTCTCCAGCAGTCCCCCACTTTCCCTGCCCTCAATTCTTTGGTGACTAACATCACAAAGCAGAAAAGGGAACAGTTTCAGATGCATTTCTGTTTTAGTCAGTGTTCTCCAGAAAAGAAGACCAACAAGATATATCTTTTTGTTGTTGTTGTTGGAGTATAATTGCTTTACAATGTTGTGTTAGTTTCTGCTGTACAACAAAGTGAATCAGCTATATGTATACATGTACCCCCTCCCTCTTGGACCTCTCTCCCACCCACTCCCATCCCACCCATCTAGGTCATCACAGAGTACTGAGCTGAGCTCCCTGTGCTATACAGCAGGTTCCCACTAGCTACCTATTTTACACATGGTAGTGTATTTATGCCAAACCTAATCTCCCAATTCATCCTACCCTCTCCTTCTCCCGCTAGGTCCACATGTCTGTTCACTACGTCTGCATCCCTATTCCTGTATCTTGAGGGAGAGAGTGAGAGAGAGAGAGAGAGAGAGAGAGAATATATGAATATACTCTGTCCCTCAATATATATGTAATATGTATATTTATGTTTATTTATTTTAAGGAATTAGAAGGAATTGGTTCACATGATTATGGAGGCTGACAAGTCCCAAGATCTTCAGGGTGAGTCAGCAAGCTAGAGACCCAGGAGAACCAATGGTGTAGTTCTTGTCCATATGCCAGCAGGCTCAGGAACCCGGAAAAGCCACTTTGAGTCTAAAGGCAGGAAAAAACTAATGTCTCAGTTCAAATGCAGCCAGGCAGGAGGAGTTCTCTCTTACTTGGGGGAAGTCAGCCATTTTGTTCTATTCAGGCTTTCAGCTTGGATTGGATGAGACCCACCCACAGTAGGGAAGGCAACCTGCTTTACTCAATCTACCCATTAAAATGTCATTCTCACCCCCAAAACCCTCACAGCAACGCCCAGAATAATGTTTAACCACATATCTGACACCCTGTAGCCCAGTCAATCTGACACATAAAATTAACCATCACAATATCTCTTCTTGTCTCTTTTGAAGCCCTCATCCTGCCAGCAAAACTGCATTTTGCTTAAAGGTCCCAAGTTATTTAAATTTCACCCATTAATGGGGGTGAGATTTTATCTAAAGATAGAGAGGGAGATGGGGTAAGGAAGTAATGGCAGAGTAATGAAAAGTAATTGTTATAACTAAAAGTAATTGTTATAATTTTGTTAAACCTAATTGGTAATAAGTAACAAGGAGAAGGTCATCATGCAAGTGCATGGCTATTGTGTTCCACTAGAAGTAAGGATATCAGAGCAGAGAATGGGTCCATTTCTACTAGTCAGTTCCTTGAAGGTCTGTTCATTATACTTCCTCATCAGTAACACCTGGTCTCCACTGCGTCTCTATGATCTTAATTTGTTAATTTTTCTCAACCTACTCCAAACAGGCTCTATTCAAGGTGACCCCGACCTCTAATTTATGCTGCTTGCATCTCCGTCACCCAACTATTAGCATCCTTCAATGTACAGCTCAAATCCCATCTTCTCCTGGTTGCTTCCTGTGACTCTCAGTCTTCATCATCTTCTCTTCACTCTGCTTTCTTTTCTTCTAGACTTTTCTGTACACTGACTGCTGTCCTTTGGGCAGTTAAATCTGTATGAACTCATTCTATTTAGTGGCTGTTTTTCCCCATTCTCTCCTCATCGGCATAGCAGACAACCTCAGGATGAAGCTTTGCTTCTTCTGTGTCTCCTTTAGCACCCACAGGAGTTCTGAGAATAAAGAGTTGCTCAGTCAGTACCTACCAATTTGATAAGTGATTCGAAAATGGAAGTCAGACCCCATCCCTTCTCTGGTGAAAACTCTAATGAATTTTCACCTTACTCGCAGTAAAAGCCAAAGCCCTGCAGCAGTTGACAAGGGGCAGCTTGATCTACTCCCTGGTCCCCTCTGTCTCCCACTATTTCCCCCCTTGTTCACTGGAGTATCACCTAGAACAAGCTGTGACTCTCCCCTGCCAGGAAGATACCTCAGGTGTTGGGGTTCCCACATACCATAAGGACAAATTTAAATAAAATAAGACACTTAATTTCTCTGCTGAAAATAGGGAAGAGAGCTCATTTTTCTTAGACCATTTAGTTTAGAAAACTTGTAATTGTCAAATTCTTTCTCTGCATCTTTGAAACATATGTAAATCTTTTTAAAAGCTAAATAAGGCTCTTGTCAGCTTTATGACCCAGGAATGTCTTTCTTAAGTGCCCCATCTCCAAATTTCTGTGAGAGGATGGGAGTCTAACTTTGGCTGGCACCTCACTCCAAAACTACCTCCTGTCATGAAGATGTGAGAAGTTGATATTTTTTCCTTTGAATAAAGCCAATTAGCTAACACAGATGACTAATTAACAGGTTCAGTTACCAGGTGAATCTAGGATGATCTATGTGGGACCAGTGGTGCTGTCAGGAGGAGTAGAGGAGTAATTACTGTTTATCTTGAGACGGTGCATGGGATGGGTGGTATCTGCTTGGCTGTATGAAATGGCTCTATAAAATGATGTCTTTCCATCTTTGCAATTTCTTCACAGATCATCAGTGATACATATGCACCCCATTCTGGTTTAATGCTTATTCAATGTAAAATTGTTTTATTTCTCTTCTAGATTTGTGGAGAGGTTGTCTGGGTTGGGAGAGATTTAGCTTTTAATTATATTTCTCCAACAGTACCTGGATATGTCCATATGTCCCCCATGCTATAGACTTCTACCTTGAGAAGGGGAAGATGAGTACTTGTGTCTTCAACATTCCCCTCTACCCTTTCCTTTGATATTTCATTGCACCAAGTAGTAGGTTTTCCTTATATTATATCCTCTTGCTTCTAGGCTGCACTAATCTCCACAGATCAGACTTAATGAAAGAAACTACGTCCTCTGAGTCTATGAGTCTACCAAGTTTTTTTTTTTTTTTTTTTTTTTTTTTTTTTTTGCTATGGGGAGCTCTTTAGTTTGGATTCTCACCAAAGCAGATGCTTAGACAAGGATTTGGGTGCAAGTAGTTTACTTGAGAGGGGCTGGGAACACTGGCAGAGGAGTGGGGGACTGAGAATGGGAAAGGGAGATGGCCAATAAAGGGTGAATTATTAAGACAGTTGTTGTAGTGGGTGATGGGAGCTTAATCTCACATGGAAACTTGAGGAACTGTGTAAAACACACGCATCAAAATGATATCACTGAGAGGCCAAGAAGTTGGGGCATTTCTTCACTCCCAAAAGTCAATAATTAAAAGCTGCTGGAAGATGGGGGTAGGGGGGGAATTTTCAACTGGTCTCTCTTGTGAGCAAATCTGCTTTCAGTGGTTCAACTAAAAGCTGGCAGTTATATCGGTTCTAACTGTGGGAGGGCTGCCCACAGTGGAGGTCTGGGCACTAAAGGCAGGGGATGGGCAGCCTCTGCAACAGGAACCCGAGGTAGCATGTGGAGTTGGCACCGGGATGCATTGGCGGACTTGGATCCCAGCTCTGGGAATATGGTGGGCACACAGCTTTCAGCTGTATCCCCTCTAGGACCGGCTTAGAGGTGGAGACACACCCAAGGTCATGCTCACATCCAATGATTGATCAATATAGGAGTAAAAAGGCCAGGCCACCTCGACCGTACTTGGCACAATGCTAGAGGGTCACCCTAGCTGCAGAGACTGCTCAACTCTGCTTCCTGCTGCTCCCACCCTCAGAGCCATCCGACGGACTCTTCTTAATAAACATTATAACCTTCAAACCTCTTTCCCAAGTCTGCATCCCAGACAGCTCAACCTACTTTAATGTGGAAGCAGGGATTCCCAAGAATGAAAGCACATTGGCTCAATATCCTAAGATTATTATCCCTGCTAAGCAACTATAAAAAATCTACAAATCCCAGTTTCTCCAGAATAAGCCATAGTGGGTCTTCATAAGAGCAATTGTAACAAGGAAGAGCAAAATCCAACTCCATGCTGAATCTGTTTCTTTTACTTTAACCTTTGCTTTTCATTGCTTTTGTTATTATAATCATTAAAAGGATGCTGTCTATAGCTGTAAGCATACATAATGGCCTGCCTCGAGGAACCCTGACCCTCTGCCTCTGCCTGAATGTTAAACTAAAGTGCCTTTGTTCAGCTCACAGGGAGGCGTTCTGCCCACCTGTGAACAGCTGCAGAAAAGAAGAAATTAACACATCCCATCCCTCAATGCTGGCCAAGCCAGGAGATATTTTGCAAGACTAATGGCCTTTTTTACTTTACTTCCTCACCTCCTCCACCTATTTGTTCTGTAAAAGAAACTGGCACCCAGACCCCAATAAGATGGTACTCTGGGACGCCAGTCTGCCATCTTCTTGGACACCCAGCTTTCCAAATAAAGTCACTATTCCTTGCCTCAACACTTCCTCTCCCAATTTATTGGCCTGTCATGCGGTGAGCAGAGCAAGCTTGAACTCGGTAGCACAATGATAATTTTTAATCAATGATTATCTCCATTTCCTCAGAGAAAATTCTCTTCCAGTTTGGGTTGTCTTCTTTGTGCCCAGCAAGGTTCTTGCATTGGGGTCTCTTTTTCTTCAAGGACCTCATTAAGGCAGTTCTAGTCAACCACTCAATCTTTATCAACTTATTTCTAAGGAAATATTTATTGCTCGGCAGTATCTGCCAAAAGCTTGCTGCCTCCTTAGGGAAATGTTGGCCCCAGACTGCAGCTCTGGGTCTCACTAATCTCTGTTCTTCTCTTACCAGCTGCATTTGTTTTTCCTGCTGTGATTGGAGTTCTGTTTGCTGTGGAAATAAGAGGGGTGTTTGAATTCCTTTCAGTAGGAAAGAAATACTTCCTCCTTGGTGTCTAGGCTGAAGACACACCTCCCCACTGTAGAGCATCAGGGCATGTTCTGTGTGACACTGTGAGTCAACCCCCTGGCAGAAGCAGCTCAGAGGTAATTTTTCAGGCACGATTCACACAAATTATTGAAATATACTAGTGTTAATAAATATGTTTTAGAATAAAATTCAATATCCACTCATGATAGAAACTCTCAACAACCTGGGTATAGATGGAATGTTTCCCATTATAATAAAGGTCATATATATGGCAAGCCCACAGCTAACATCATATTTAATGGCGAAAAGCTGAAATTTTTTTCTCTAAGATCAGGAACAAGACAAGGATTATCAACTCCCACCACTTTTATTTAATGAATTATTGGCAGTCCTAGTTAGAGAAACTAGGCAAGAAAAAGAAATAAAAGGGATCCACATCAGAAAGAAAGAAGTAAAGCTCTCTCTATTTGCAGATGACATGATGTTATATATAGAAAATCCTAAATAGTCCACCCAAAAGCTGTTAGAACTAACAAACAAATTCAGTAAATTTGCAGGATACAAAATCAGTATACAAATACTGGTAGTGTTTCTATACACTAATAACCAACTATCAGAAAGATAAATTAAGAAAGCAATCCCACTTACAATTACATCAAAAAGAACTAAATATGGAGGAATAACTTTAACCAAGGAGGTGAAAGACCTGTACATTGGAAATTATAAGACATCGATGAAAACATTGAGGATGGCATAAATAAATGGAAAGATATTCCATTCTCATAGATTGGAAGGATTAACATTGTTAAAATGTCCATACTACCCAAAGCAATTTATAGATTCAATGCAATTTTTTTAAGATTCCAATGGCATTTTTCTCACAAATAGAATGAGCAAGTCAAAAATTTGTATGGAACCACGGAAGACCCTAAATAGCCAAGGCAAACTTGAGAAAGAACAAAGCTGGAAGTATCACACGCCCTGGTTTCAAATCATATTACAAAGCTATAGTAATCAAAACAGTATGGCATTGGCATAAAAACAAACACATAGATCATTCAAACAAAAGAGAGAGCCCACAAATAAACCCGTACATATATTATCAATCAATTTATGACAAAGTATCCAGGAATACACAATGGGGGAAAGGAATATACAGTCTCTTCAATAAATGGTGTTGGGAAAACTGGATAGCCACAGGTGAAAGAATGAAACTGGACCCCTATCTTACACCATAAACAAAAATTAACTCAAAATGGAAATCAAAATGGATAAAGACTTGAACAAGTTTATGTTCAAACTTCTAGAAACAGTAAAGCTTCTAGAAGAAAACATAGGCAATAAGCTCCTTGATGATTTTTTGGATTTGACACCAAAAGCAAAGTCAACAAAAGCAAAAATAAACAAGTGGGATTACATCAAACTAAAAACTTCTGCACAGCAAAGGAAATCATCAATAAAATGAAAAGGCAGCTTATGGAATGGGAGAAAATATTTTCAAATCATATATCTGAAGAGTTAATATCCACAATATATAAAAAACTCATACAACCAAATGCCAAACAAATAATCTGATGCAAAAATGAGCAGAGGATCTGAATAGACATTTTTCCAAAGAAGACATACAAATGGACAACAGGAAAAGGTGTGCAACATCACTAATCATCAGGGAAATGCAAATCAAAACCACTATGAGATATCACCTCACACCTGTTACAATAGGTATTACCAAAAAAGTAAGAAATAACAAGTTTTGGTGACGATGTGGAGATAAGGCAACCCTGTTCACTGTGGATGGCAATGTAAACTGGGGCAGCCCCTATGGAAAACAGTATGGAGTTTCCTCAGAAATTAAAAATAGTACTACCATATGATCTAGCCATTCCACTTCTGGGTATTTATCTGAAAGAAATGAAAACACTAAATCAAAAATATACCTGTACCCCCTGCTCATTGCAGCATTATTTACAACAGCCAAGACTTGTAAGCAACTTAAGCGCACATAGATGAATGGATAATGAAATTGTCAGATATATATCAGGATATTGTTCAGCCATAAAGTACATAAGAAAATCCTGCCATTTGTCACAATATGGATGAAACTTGAGGGTACTATGCTAAGTGAAATAAGTCAGCAGAGAAAGACAAATACTGTATGATCTCAATTTTTTAAGGGATCTAAAAAAAAAAAAAAAAAAACCCTCATAGGTACAGAAAGCAGATTGGTTATTATCAGAGGCAGGGGGTGGTAGTTAGTGAAATATGGGAAGGTAGTTAAAAGGTACAAACATCCAACTGTAAAATAAATAACTCTTGGGGATGTAATATTCAACATGGTGACTATAATTAATAATACTGTAGTGTATATTTGAAAGTTGGTAAGAGAGTAGATTTTTTTATATAAATTTATTTATTTATTTTTGGCTGTGTTGGGTCTTTGTTGCTGCGCATGGGGTTTCTCTAGTTGCGGCGAGCAGGGGCTACTCTTCATTGCGGTGTGTGGGCTTCTCATTTTGGTGCCTTCTCTTGTTGCAGAGCACGGCTCTAGGTGCATGGGCTTCCGTAGTTGTGGCACACAGGCTCAGTAGTTGCAGCTCGTGGGCTCTAGAGCACAGGGTCAGTAGTTGTGGCACACAGGCTTAGTTGCTCCACAGCATGTGGGATCTTCCTGGACTAGGGCTCGAACCCATGTCCCCTGCATTGGCAGGCAGATTCTTAGACACTTCACCACCAGGGAATTCCAAGAGAGTAGATCTTAAAAGTTCTCATTGCAGGAAAAAATATTTGTAGCTATATGTGGTGATGGATGTTAACTATATTTGTGGTGATCACTTCACAACATATACAAATATCGAATTATAAGTTGTACAAGTGAAACTAATATAATGTTATATGTCACATATCTCAATTAAAAAAAAATTTTTATAGTCCAGTGGGACTTGTGAATGCAAGCCCCGTTAGCTATCAGAGCTAGGTGATTTGCAGGCCTGTCCCTCAGGTGGAAGCCATAGTAGGTGGGGTGCTAGATGTGTGGACAAGCTCCTTCCAGGGAGATACTGATGGCTTGGTTTTATTGTCGGAATGAGCCAGAGGGAGAAGATGGGTAAGTGTCCACTAGTTCTTTCAGGCTCCAGGGGAGGATTGCAGTCAGCATCTGGATGTATGCTCATTAGAAAACTGGATCCTTAGGCAGCAGGTTGTAAAGTATGTGGTCAAACTCCTTTCAGGGAAAGGCTGGGAGATGGGTGTTTCTGTCTGCTCCCTCTATGCTGAGTCCCAGGGAAATCGCTGCATTAAGTGCTCATGCTCGCTTTAAGAACAGCTTCTTTGTTTTCTATAGTCAAGTTCATGAACATAAGCACCATTGTCCTTCAGAGCTTGGTTTTTGGGGTGTCCACCCGCAAGTGGGAATCTTAAAAGTTGGGGTGCTAAATGTTCAGTCCAAACCCTTCACTCTGAAAATGAATCCGGCCTCTGTACCCTGACACTGAATTAAACCTCAGAGACAGAGTTTTGGTTGAAGTAGAAAAAAAAAAAAAAATAGCTTTATTGCTTTGCCAGGCAAAGGGGGCCAGAGCGGGCTAATGTCCTAAAACTGTGTTTTCCCCCTTGGAGAGGGTAGTGAGAAGTTTTATAGTAATGGGTCAAAGAGGGCATAATCAGTTCATGGACATTCTTCTGGCTGGTTGGCTGTGAGGTAAGTAGGAATCAGCATCATCAACCTTCTGGTTCCAACCAGTCTGGGGTCTCTGTGCTTGTGGGCAGCATACCATTAACTTCTCCCACCTTGTGGGGATTTCAGTATCTGCAAAACAGCTCTAAGATACTGTTAAGTATGTCCCTTGGTGGGGAGCCAAGACCCTGCCCCAAGGCTGCACTATTGTTTCTTTTTTTTTTTTCCCCCCCTGCGGTACGCGGGCCTCCCACTGCGGTGGCCTCTCGCGTCGCGGAGCACAGGCTCTGGACGCGCAGGTTCAGTGGCCACGGCTCACAGGCCCAGCCGCTCCGCAGCATGTGGGATCCTCCCGGACCGGGGCACAAACCCGTGTCCCCCGCATAGGCAGGCAGACTCCCAACCACTGCACTACCAGGGATGCCCTATTGTTTCTTTTGACTGCTCCTCCCTTGTCTCTGGATCCCCCCCTTTCCCTGATTAGCAACTGTTTGAACCTGCCCTTAGATCTCGGGTTCATGGAGGCTGAATGAAGCCTATTTCCTGTAATCAAAGAAATGAGGGACACAGAAAGGATTTTGTGCCCAGGAGGCCCACAGGGTTCTGCTCAGTATCAACTCTTCAGGGAGAAACTGGGAGTTAGGGGTTCTCTCCAGATTGTATGGCACTGTGCTACAGATGGGGTTTATGGCACAAGTATCACCTTGTTCTGGAGTCTCTCAATTTTCCACTCTAGAACTTTTGGACTTATTTTTGCTGTTTCCTCTTAGAGTTACATCTCTTAATCAATGCAACAAGCATCTTGACTGTAATCTCATTGAGAATAAGTGGATGTTGCTTCAAGTTTTCACTTGCTAATTTTATCCCTTTGAATTCCAGCGAAGAGGAAAGGAAATGCCATTCAGCATACAGATCAGAAGTCAAAATTAGGAAGCTCACCAACAGAGAAAGCAAAGGAGAATTGTCATTCTTCCATTATGAAAATGAAATACCTCTTGCTTTTACCCATGTTCATACCACATCCATAAAAGTGTAACAAAGAGGGTGGTACAATGGAAAGTGAGAGATGGAGATGAAAGGTTCTAGGTTCTAGGTTCTAGCCTGGGCTTTGCCATTCATGGGGCTATTTGGAACACTATTCTCTAAGTCTTGGTTTCATTATCTGTAAAATTAGAGTGTTAAACCAGTTTTTATATTATAAGATTCTATCTGAAACCATTAATATTATATGATATATTTCTATTGCTGATATTTTTTAAATTAGTTTTGATATAAATGGCTAAGTAGGGTGATTCCAACCCCTTATCATGAGAATGTTATTGAGCTTCATTTTTAGAAAGAAAGAGTCATATCTAATTATTTATTTTAATTTTTTATTTTATAACTTCATATTTCTATAAATAATATATAGTTTCCTTAGAGATCAGAAAGATGAAGGAGGCCCAGAAATTGGAAAATAACGTGCAAATAACGTGTAAGGGAACAAACTTTGCCATTTAGTCTTCTTTTTTTCCTCTCGTAAAAAAATTAGTTTGGGCCTCTATGCTGCCACCGTCCTCTCAGCCACTCACTTCATGGGTTGGGCCCACTGGCACAGGGACTCCAGCTGCACTGCAGCTGCCCTCCGAGCCCTTTAGTCTGCCCGGGTCTTCTGGCCCGGCCCAACCCAGCCCATGAAGATGGTGGACCGCGAGCAACTAGTGCAGAAAGCCAGGCTGGCAGAGCGCTATGACGACATGGCCATGGCAGAGCTGAATGAGCCACTGTCCAATGAAGAAAGAAACCTCCGCTCAGTGGCCCACAAGAATGGAGTTGTGAAACAGAGAAGGACCCATGGGGCTCCTGGGCTCAAAAGCCTTTCTGTGTCCCCTATTTCTTTGATTACAAGAAATAGGCTTCATTCAGCCTCCATGACCTACCCTGAGTTCCATGGGCAGGTTCAAACAGTTGTTAATTAGGGAAGGGAGGGGGATCCAGAGACAAGGGAGGAAGAGTCAAAAGAAACAGTAGTGCAGCCTTGGGGCAGGGTCTTGGCTCCCCATCAAGGGATACACATCACAATATCTTAGAGCTCTTTTGCAGATACTGAAACCCCCACCAGGTGGGAGAAGTTAATGGTATGCTGCCCACAAGCACAGAGACCCCAGACTGGTTGGAACCAGAAGGTTGATGATGCTGACTCCTACTTACCGCACAACCAACCAGTCAGAAGAATGTCCAAGAGCTGATCACACCCTCTTTAAACCATTATTATAAAACTCCTCACTACGTCCTTCAGGCTAGGACACACAGTTTTGAGGGCAATAGCCCACTGTGGCCCCCTTTGGCAAAGTAATAAAGCTATTCTTCTCTACTTCACTCAAAACTCTGTCTCCAAGATTTAATTTGGTGTCGGGGTACAAAGACCAGATTTTGCTTCAGTTGAGGCACACCATTCTTCCTGGACGGTCATTATTAGCACTAAGCAGAAGACGTCCGTAAATGGTAATGAGAAAAAGATAGAGATTGTCCATGCTTACTGGGAAAAAATGGAGGAGTTGGAGGTGGTATGTCAGGATGTGCTGAGCCTGCTGGATAACTACCTGATCAAGAATTGCAGTGAGACCTAGTATGAGAGCAAAGTGTTTTACCTGAAGATGAAAGGGGACTATTACTGCTACCTGGCCGAATTCACCCCTGGAGAGAATAGGGCGACCATTGTGGAGTCATCTGAGAAAGTCTATAGCAATGCCCATGAGATCAGCAAGGAGAACATGCAGCCCACTCACCCCATTAAATTAGGCTTGGCCCTTAACTACTCCATTTTCTACTATGAAATCCAGAGTGCCCCAGAGCAAGCCTGCCACTTGGCCAAGACTGCTCTCGATGACACCATCACCGAGCTCTAGACGCTCTCAACAGGACTCCTACGGGGACTCCACACTCATCATGCAGCCCCTCTGCAACAACCTCTAGCTCTAGACAAGCGATCAGCAAGACCATGACCGGGGAGAAGGCAACAATTAAGGCCCCCAGGTGGACTGGCAGGGCACGCTGATGTTACTACTGCAGTCTTCATTTTTTACCATGAGTTGAGTGTTGGGTGGGGGAGGGTAAGGGAGGGATGATCTTCCTAGGGAGAAACTCATGACTTGTGCTGTCTTTGATCGCCTCTTTGACATTTTTGCTAAAATTCCACTAGTGGAAAGTCAGGCTAGCTGTGCTTGTATTGGAATAGCAGCCTCACATTGGCATATGGGCTGTTATGTAGCTTAATGCAAGTGGAGCTGTCTTTAACTTATTGCTAGAGAACAGGGTTTTAAGATGAAAAGAATACTTAAATGGAATGGCCCTTATTCAATAAGTCTTGTGGTTCCAGTAAGGATTTTGGGTACTTTCTATCACATCTGTTTTAGCTGTGCATTTTTTTAGGGTATACTCTACCACAGGGGTCCCCAACCTTTTTGACACCAGAGACTGGTTTTGTGGAAGACAATTTTTCCACTGATGGGCGTAGGGAAGGACGATGGTTCAGGCGGTAATGAGAGCAATGGGGAGCAGCAGATGAAGCTTTGCTCACTTGCCTGTCACTCACCTCCTGCTGGGCAGCCTGGTTCCTAACAGGACCGGTACTGGTCCACGGACCAGGGCCTGGAAACCCCTGTTCTACCAGACATGGAATAGTTTAAAACCCAAGCTGATAGACTTATAACATGATGTATATTTATCCTTATGGTTTAGGCCTTGCGAGTTTTCACAAGTTTCTACTTAGTTGACAATATTAACACTAAATTGCCGATTTATAGTATTTCTACATTATAGCCATATGTAACATCAAGCCATTGATTGTGTATTTTTCTTTATTTTGGCTTTTACATCCTCCTTATTCAGCCTCATCCAGGTTGGTTTTACTGTTATCTATCTCCTAGGCCAGAAGGCTTGCCTGAGGAGAATCAAATCTACTTTTTAAAGGTTTTGGTTAATAGTGCTTGGCAGATAGCTGTGGAATTTTTGTGCTTCTTTCTTCTTAACTTAAATCCACCACAAAAATTGTTAATCACTTTAATAGAAACGTTAAACACCACAAAAATAGAGAAAATTCAGTTCTGTATCTCATTTCTTGTGTTGATATTTACACGGAAATCCTGATTTTTAAGCTGCCACAGCTCCTTCCTCTGGGATCACACTGCTGTTTCACTCCTCACTTGAGTCTTCCCCACTGTACCTTATCCTGACGGAACTGACTAGGGTGGATTGAAAAGCTGTTGGATTGTAGAAGTTGACAGTCATTTTGAGAGAGTTCATGGTGCAGTGTGTGAAAATTCAGGTGCTAGGAGCTTACTGGTAGAAAAATCCTATAGGAAGAGTTCATAAACATTCTGTCCAATTTCAGAGCCTTGTAAGCGTGTCAGTTTTTCCTCCCTGAAAACACTCCTTCCCCAAATAATTGTTGTAGGAAAATAAACTTAAATCATTATCAGATAATAAATACTTAACTCCTATTTGACCAAAACTTTTTCTATGTATTTTTTTTCTTCTTAATGAAAGCGAAGAAGCTGGAGATTGATTTCTCTTATGCCATCTGTGAATGTTTTAGAATTGTAGGAAACCACAATGCTATTTCCACAAGTTTGTTTCAGTGAGCCTTAGGTCCTTCCTTCTCATTTTGGATAAGTCTTTCTAAACACATGACCTATTGCATATGCGTTCAGCCTTTTTTATTAAGATCAGTAACAGCGTGCACTCCCGAGATAGGGAGTTACACCAGACTCGTTTGTCTCTTTGTTTTATTTAGGCAAGGAAAGGAATGAGTAATGATTGAGGAAAACCTGACAGCTGTTTTTGCTAATACCAAAATGGAGCTTCCAACTGTGAAATGCACACGCTGACCAGGATCCAGGTGACAGTGAAATAGAAGAGTGTGATGATATTCTGTCATGTGGCACAGTTTACCCAGCATGACTTTCCTTAGAAGGTCCCCTGCATATGCTAGAGAGAAAGTCCCAACCAACCAAACCTACCAGAAGAACTAGCAGAAGAGAGTTTTACAGCTTCTGTGCCCTAACAGGAGCATTAAGTCAATACCACGGATGGGAACAGATTTGGGGGGTAGGTGGGGCTTTCCTTAATTTATCTTCACGTCCAGTGAGAGGCCCACATACCGCAAAAAAATATATATATATATCTGAGGGCTAAAAATGAAGAGGGAATGGGAGGAGATGATATTTAAACAGTTTGAATGGTTTCTTTCCTTTATTTTTAAAGAAATGCGCTTGTCTATGATGATGTCTCTCCAGTGAAAGGATTACTCCTCCATTACTCTCTTGATACAATATTGTGCATGTTAGTGTTGTATGTCTATACAGTGGCTTGAAATTTATTAACTTATACTGTACATGTTTTGTATTCCTATAACAAAAAATTGTCTTCAAAATTTTTTAAGTTTTCTTTATTTAATTTTTCCTCTTGCGGGTAAAGTTTGCTCTTCCAAATAGTGATTGTAACAAATTGATCTATTTTGGAAGTTGCTACAGTGACATGCAGTTATATATTTTGTTTTTAAAGGGGAGGGGGAGTAAAAGAAACACCAGTGTTAGCTTAATCTTAATGTCTGGTGTTTGTCATGGTGAAATTACAACTATTACAGTGCAGGAGAACAATGAATATGTTCTCTGAGTGAGGCTTTGTGCTTTTTGTCAAGTTATGCAGTGAACTATTTCTAAGGTCTATTCAGTGATTATTTTTCCAACTCCGTGTTTCTCTAAGAAATTATTTCACACATGGACCATTCTTAGCAGTTTTCCTCAGTGGTGGAATATCATGAATGTGAGTCATTATGTAACTGCCCTACATTGAGCAAATAAACTTACAGATTTGAAAAAAAAAATTTTTAATTAATAAATAAATTTAGTTCTATGGTACTTTCAATTATGTTTTGTTGAATTTATCTGTAAGTGTTAAATTCTTCTATTACCTTGGATAACAAAGATGAAGGGGATAAATTCATGGGATTGGGAAGGGCAGCTCTTATTTACAATTGTATCTTTAGCTCCAAGCGTAGTACCTGGGATACATTAGATGGGCATTAACTATTTGCAAAATGAAAAAATAAGTAAAATTCGGAGATGCTGGGAAGGGGATTTAATGAAAGAACAAATTCTAGATGATGACATTGGATATTGTGATGTCTGATTATAGATCTTTAAATATAAAGGTCAAAGAAGGCTTTGAAGGTAGCATAATCACCCTGTAAAATCCAAACTGCACAGAAATCAAATGAAAACATCCATAATTAGTATCAGAAATTATCCTCAAGTTTTACACAATTAAAATGGATAAGATATGTTTTTCATGCAATTTAATCTACCTGGTGAGACTGGTGCACGTCTATGTGGTTTGCCCAACCCATCACTGAGGGTATATAAAAGTCCCGGGGAAGCTGGTAATAGTCATACTTAGGAAACTTGCACTTGATATGCAAACAACTCTACAGTTCCTAACATCATGAGTTACTATGGCAACTACTACAGAGGTCTGGGCTAAGGATATGGCTATGGCTGTGGCTAGAGAAGTGGCAGCTTCTGCAGACTGAGCTATGGCTGAGGCCATGGAGGCTACAGATACGGCTGTTGCCGCCCATCGTGCTATGGAAGATATGGATTATCTAGCGTCTACTGCAAGAGTGAACTCATTCTTCTAACCACAGGAATCATCATATCATCCTGATTTAGTTCTACGTTCATGTGCTTTTATCCCCATATATCAGTGTGTAGCTGCTTTCTTGATAAAACCAGTAGAGGATGACATGTGAGCTCTTCAAAATCAGGACTCAGTTCTGGCAGCAAACACCAGAAGCAGGAACAGCAGCAAAGGGAATGACCTGGAATCTCACCTTTCAAGCTGTTCATCCTTCTCTTTCCTTTTAATATACCAAGATGTTACGAACTCCCATATTTCAATAAACTAATTTCAATAGCAGAGCAAACATATAGTTTCATTTCCATTCATTTATTTTACAGAACTAGATCTAAGCTCTCTGGGGACAGGTGACTATGATTGCTTATTCAACATTGTATGCTCTGTGCTCATGACAATACCTAGTACGTATAAGGCAGTCAAAGAATGTTTGCAGATTAAGAAACTTGTTCATGGTTTTCTATAATATAGAGCCTTTTTTCTTTTGCGGTATGCCGGCCTCTAACTGTTGTGGCCTCTCCCGTTGCGGAGCACAGGCTCCGGACGCGCAGGCTCAGCGGCCATGGCTCACGGGCCCAGCTGCTCCGCGGCATGCGGGATCTTCCCGGACCGGGGCACGAACCCGTGTCCCCTGCATCGGCAGGCGGACTCTCAACCACTGCACCACTAGGGAAGCCCTAGAGCCATTTTTAATTTTCCCAATAATTATCTGGAACCTCATTCTAATTTTGGAATCATGACGTCTGTTCACTGACCCTATTTCTTCCCCCCTCACACGCACACATTACCGTTGAACATCTCTCCCCCAGGTATAATTTCTGTTTGTCACAGGAGCTTAAAAATACCTCAACAGTTCCATAGTTGAGTAGCACTGTATATGTTCCCCTTATGGAATCAGGCAGAATACCTTGCAATTTGTCAAAAAGCATAAGTTAAAAATTGTTTGCTGTCAAAGCAAGACATAGGGTAGGAAAAGATATTTGCAAAATATATCACTGGCAAACTTGTGCTCCTGGGCACCACTGGAAACAACCCAGATGTCTGTCAAGAGTAAAATAGAAAAATAAATTGTAGTATATTCTTACAAAAGAATACTACATGGCAATGACAATCACCAATCTAGAGTAACATCTAGAGCTTGCTGCATGTTCTGGAGCTACAAGCAACGATCTGGATAAATCTCACAACCACAGTTTTAGGTGAGGGAACCCAGGCATAATAGAATAGAATATGAACCTATTTATTTACATTCCTAGATAGAAAAACCTAGAACACAGGGTTAGCAGTCAGAATAGTGGTTACTCTTGAGGAAGTGGTATCTGGGAGAGGACCTGAGTGGGGTCTTCTAAGGTGCTGGAAATATTGCATTTTTTTAACCCATGGGTTTTTCAAGTGCTCTCATTGTGATAAGTCATTGAGCTGACATAGTTTTGTGTATTTTTCTGCATGTCTGTTATATTCCAATTGAAAATAGTTAAAAATTGATAACACTGTACGATTTAAAATGAGTCAGCTAAGAACAGGCAGTTCATATTATTTACCAGACTCTTTTTTGAATACCTACTCTGTATCCTTACAGGCTAGGATATATGGGAGTTTCAAATGACATTGCTTTTAGTGTTAAGACACTCAAAATCTAGCCATCTCTAGTAGGGGCATATGTGGGAGAGGGAGGCATGAGAAGGAGGTGATGAGTTCCTGCTCTAAAATCTAGGAGAGAATTAGGGAAGTTTTTCCTCATTACCCATGCTCCAACTTTAGGGTATCGACACATTGTTGGTATCTTTACTTTAGTCGCAGAACTAATCATACATGAAGGAATAAGACAAAAATTTAAACAGTAACTACAGAGAAAACGAAGTGAAGCACCTGAATTAAGAAACCTTCTTGCCTACCGGTTTCTCTTTTTAGTTTGTATTGCAAGTACATTCTGCTCAATGAATACTGATTTTATTTGCATGCATTAGTGTTCTGCTGGTGATATAAGTAGGGGATGGGTATTATTAGCTGAGAAAAAAATGTAGAAAAAAATTCTAGGGGGAATTCCCTGGCGGTCCAGTGGTTAGGATTCCATGCTTCCACTGCAGAGGACCTGGGTTCCATCCCTAGTCAGGGAATTAGGATCCTACAAGTCATACGGCATGGGCAAAAAAAAAAAAAGAAAAAAAAATTCTAGAAAGAACATTAGTAGAACTTCAATGGGAATTTTGATGCCTAAAAGTTGTTCTAGAATGATTTTTTAAATTATATAGTAGGCTAAATTGTCCTTTGATATTGTCTGAGAAAAGCTGTTATACTGTTGTGGAAGATACAAATATATTGAAGAAAATGGTGTTTGCCATTCTTTGAATTAACTTAGAGTAATTTATTCACTCTACTAAAGAGGTTTGGAAAAGTAAAGATATAAAGTTAATGTTCTTTGTGTTACTGAAAGCTATTTTAGTTAGGTATTAGTAATTTTTACATAAAGCCTTTAGTGTTTCCATAGTGTGCCTGATGGATTTGGAATAGCAGTTCAGAGCTTTAACAAACATGATGTAGATATCCAGCCTTCTGCATCCTATTGAATATGTCTGAAAAATGTATATGGAAAAACAATGACTTGGTAACAAAGAGTTACTCATGGGGGCTGTTGAACATGAAGATCAACAAAAATCTTGCCAGGCAGTTTCTTTTTTTTTTTTACCTTTTTTTTGGAGTATAATTGCTTTACAATGGTGTGTTAGTTTCTGCTTTATAACAAACTGAATCAGTTATACATATACATATGTTCCCATATCTGTTCTCTCTTGGGTCTCCCTCCCTCCCACCCTCCCTATCCCACCCCTCTAGGTGGTCACAAAGCACCGAGCTGATCTCCCTGTGCTATGTGGCTGCTTCCCACTAGCTATCTGTTTTACGTTTGGTAGTGCATATATGTCCATGCCATTCTCTCACTTTGTCACAGCTTACCTTCCCCCTCCCCATATCCTCAAGTCCATTCTCTAGTAGGTGTGTGTCTTTATTCCTGTCTTAACCCTAGGTTCTTCATGACCTTTTTTTCCTTAAATTCCATATATATGTGTTAGCATACGGTATTTGTCTTTCTCTTTCTGACTGACTGCACTCTGTATGACAGACTGTAGGTCCATCCACCTCATTACAAATAGCTCAATTTCGTTTCCTTTTATGGCTGAGTAATATTCCATTGTATATATGTGACACATCTTCTTTATCCATTCATCCGATGATGGGCACTTAGGTTGTTTCCATCTCCAGGCTCTGGTAAATAGAGCTGCAATGAACATTTTGGTACATGACTCGTTGAATTATGGTTTTCTCAGTGTATATGTCCAGTAGTGGGATTGCTGGGTTGTATGGTAGTTCTATGTGTAGTTTTTTAAGGGACCTCCATACTGTTCTCCATAGTGGCTGTACCAATTCATATTCCCACCAGCAGTGCAAGAGGGTTCCCTTTTCTCCACACCCTCTCCAGCATTTATTGTTTCTAGATTTTTTGATGATGGCCATTCTGACTGGTGTGAGATGACATCTCATTGTAGTGTTGATTTGCATTTCTCTAATGAGTAATGATGTTGAGCATTCCTTCATGTGTTTGTTGGCAGTCTGTATATCTTCTTGGGAGAAATGTCTCTTTAGGACTTCTGCCCATTTTTGGATTGGGTTGTTTGTTTTTTTGTTATTGAGCTGAATGAGTTGCTTCTAAATTCTGGAGATTAATCCTTTGTCAGTTGCTTCATTTGCAAATATGTTCTCCCATTCTGAGGGTTGTCTTTTGGTCTTGTTTATGGTTTCCTTTGCTGTGCAAAAGCTTTTAAATTTCATTAGGTCCCATTTGTTTATTTTTGTTTTTATTTTCATTTCGCTAGGAGATGGGTCAAGAAGGATCTTGCTGTGATTTATGTCATAGAGTGTTCTGCCTATGTTTTCCTCTAAGAGTTTGATAGTTTCTGGCCTTACATTTAGGTCTTTAATCCATTTTGAGCTTATTTTTGTGTATGGTGTTAGGGAGTGATCTAATCTCATACTTTTACATGTACCTGTCCAGTTTTCCCAGCATCACTTATTGAAGAGGCTGTCATTTCTCCACTGTACATTCCTGCCTCCTTTATCAAAGATAAGGTGACCATATGTGCGTGGGTTTATCTCTGGACTTTCTATCCTGTTCCATTGATCTATATTCCTGTTTTTGTGCCAGTACCATACTGTCTTGATTACTGTAGCTTTGTAGTATAGTCTGAAGTCAGGGAGCCTGACACCTCCAGCTCTGTTTTTCCTTCTCAAGATTGCTTTGGCTATTCGGGGGTCTTATGTGTTTCCGTACAAATTGTGAAATTTTTTGTTCTAGTTCTGTGAAAAATGCCAGTGGTAGTTTGATAGGAATTGCATTGAATCTGTAGATTGCTTTGGGTAGTAGAGTCATTTTCACAATGTTGATTTTTCCAATCCAAGAACATGGTATATCTCTCCATCTATTTGTATCATCTTTAATTTCTTTCATCAGTGTCTTATAATTTTCTGCACACAGGTCTTTTGTCTCCTTAGGTAGGTTTATTCCTAGATATTTTATTCTTTTTGTTGCAATGGTAAATGGGAGTGTTTTCTTGATTTCATTTTCAGATTTTTCATCATTAGTGTTTAGGAATGCCAGAGATTTCTGTGCATTAATTTTGTATCCAGCTACTTTACCAAATTCATTGATTAGCTCTAGTAGTTTTCTGGTAGCATCTTTAGGATTCTCTATGTATAGTATCATATCACCTGCAAACAGTGACAGCTTTACTTCTTTTCTGATTTGGATTCCTTTTATTTCCTGTTCTTCTCTGATTGCTGTGGCTAAAACTTCTGAAACTATGTTGAATAAGAGTGGTGAGAGAGGGCCACCTTGTCTTGTTTCTGATCTTAGTGGAAATGCTTTCAGTTTTTCACCATTGAGGATGATGTTGTCTGTGGGTTTGTCATATATGGCCTTTATTATGTTGAGGAAAGTTCCCTCTATGCCTACTTTCTGCAGGGTTTTTATCGTAAATCGGTGTTGAATTTTGTCGAAAGCTTTCTCTGCATCTATTGAGATGATCATATGGATTTTCTCCTTCAATTTGTTAATATGGTGTATCACGTTGATTGATTTGCATATATTGAAGAATCCTTGCAATCCTGGAATAAAACCCACCTGATCATAGTGTATGATCCTTTTAATGTGCTGTTGGATTCTGTTTGCTAGTATTTTGGTGAGGATTTTTGGATCTATGTTCATCAGTGATATTGGCCTGTAGCTTTCCTTCTTTGTGACATCCTTGTCTGGTTTTTGTATCAAGGTGATGGTGGCCTTGTAGAATGAGTTTGGGAGTTTTCCTCCCTCTGCTATATTTTGGAAGAGTTTGAGAAGGATAGGTGTTAGCTGTTTTCTAAATGTTTGATAGAATTCACCTGTGAAGCCATCTGATCCTGTGCTTTTGTTTGTCGGAAGATTTTTAATCACAGTTTCAATTTCAGTGCTTGTGATTGGTCTGTTCACATTTTCTTTTTCTTCCTGATTAGGTGTTGGCAGGTTGTGCATTCCTAAGAATTTTTCCATTTTTTCCAGGTTTTCCATTTTATTGGCATAGAGTTGCTTGTAGTAATCTGTCATGATCTTTTGTATTTCTGCAGTGTCAGTTGTTACTTCTCTTTTTTCATTTCTAATTCTATTGATTTGAGTCTTCTCCCTTTTTTTCTTGATGAGTCTGGCTAATGGTTTATCAATTTTGTTTATCTTCTCAAAGAACCAGCTTTTAGTTTTATTGATCTTTGCTATTGTTTCCTTCATTTCTTTTTCATTTATTTCTGATCTGATTTTTATGATTTCTTTCCTTCTGCTAACTCTGGGGTTTTTTTGTTCTTCTTTCTCTAATTGCTTGAGGTGCAAGGTTAGGTTGTTTATTCGAGATGTTTCCTGCTTCTTAAGGTGGGCTTGTATTGCTATAAACTTCCCTCTTAGAACTGCTTTTGCTGCATCCCATAGGTTTGGGTCGTCATGTCTCCATTGTCATTTGTTTCAAGGTATTTTTTAATTTCCTCTTTGATTTCTTCAGTGATCTCTTCATTATTAAATAGTGTATTGTTTAGCCTCCATGTGTTTGTATTTTTTACAGATCTTTTCCTGTAAATTGATATCTAGTCTCATAGCATTGTGGTCAGAAAAGATACTTGATACAATTTAGATTTTCTTAAATTTCCCAAGGCTTGATTTGTGACCCAAGATATGATCTATCCTGGAGAATGTTGCATGAGCACTTGAGAACAATGTGTATTCTGTTGTTTGGGGATGGAATGTCCTATAAATATCAATTAAGTCCATCTTGTTTAATGTATCATTTAAAGCTTGTGTTTCCTTATTTATTTTCATTTTGTATGATCTGTCCATTGGTGAAAGTGGGGTGTTGAAGTCCCCTACTATGAATGTGTTACTGTCGATTTCCCCTTTTATGGCTCTTAGTGTTTGCCTTATGTAGTGAAGTGCTCCTATGTTGGGTGCATAAATATTTACAATTGTTATATCTTCTTCTTGGATCGATCCATTGATCATTATGTAGTGTCCTTCTTTGTCTCTTGTAATAGTCTTTATTTTAAAGTCATTTTGTCTGATATGAGAATCGTTGCTCCAGCTTTCTTTTGGTTTTCATTTGCATGGAATATATTTTTCCATCTCCTCACATTGAGTCTGTATGTGTCTCTAGGTCTGAAGTGGGTCTCTTGTACACAGCATATATATGGGTCTTCTTTTTGTATCCATTCAGGCAGTCTGTGTCTTTTAGTGGGAGCATTTAGTCCATTTACATTTATGGTAATTATCGATATGTATGTTCCTATTCCCATTTTCTAAATTGTTTTGGGTTCGTTATTGTAGGTCTTTTCCTTCTCTTGTGTTTCTTGCCTAGAGTAGTCCCTTTAGCACTTGTTGTAAAGCCGGTTTTGAGGTGCTGAACTCTCTCAGCTTTTGCTTGTCTGTAAGGTTTTAATTTCTCCATCAAATCTGAATGAGATCCTTGCTGTGTAGAGAAATCTTGGTTGCAGTTTTTTCTCCTTCATAACTTTAAATATGTGCTGCCAGTCCCTTCTGGCTTGCAGAGTTTCTGCTGAAACCTCAGCTGTTAACCTTACGGTGATTCCCTTGTGTGTTATTTGTTGTTTTTCACTTGCTGCTTTTAATATGTTTTCTTTGTATTCAATTTTTGACAGTTTGATTAATACGTGTCTTGGTGTGTTTCTCCTTGGATTTATCCTGTATGGGACTCTCTGTGCTTCCTGGACTTGACTAACTATTTCCTTTCCCATATTAGTGAAGTTTTCAACTATAATCTCTTCAAATATTTTCTCAGTCCCTTTCTTTTTCACTTCTTTTTCTGGAACACCTATAATTCAAATGCTGGTGCATTTAATGTTGTCCCAAAGGTCTCTGAGACTGTCCTCAGTTCTTTTCATTCTTTTTTCTTTATTCTGCTCTGCAGTCGTTATTTCCACTATTTTATCTTCCAGGTCACTTATCCGTTCTTCTGCCTCAGTTATTCTGCTATTGATCCCAACTAGAGTATTTTTAATTTCATTTATTGTGTTGTTCATCATTGCTTGTTTCATCCTTAGTTCTTCTAGGTCCTTGTTAAATGTTTCTTGCATTTTCTTTATCCTATTTCCAAAATTTTGGATCATCTTTACTATCATTATTCTGAATTCTTTTTCAGGTAGACTGCCTATTTACTCTTCATTTGTTAGGTCTGGTGGGTTTTTATCTTGCTCCTTCATCTGCTGTGTGTTTTTCTGTCTTCTCATTTTGCTTATCTTACTGTGTTTGGGGTCTCCTTTTTGCAGGCTGCAGGTTCGTAGTTCCCATTGTTTTTTGTGTCTGTCCGCAGTCGCTAAAGTTGTTTCAGTGGGTTGTGTAGGCTTCCTGGTGGAGGGGACTAGTGCCTGTGTTCTGGTGGAAAAGGCTGGATCTTGCCTTTCTGGTGGGCAGGTCCACATCTGGTGGTGTTTTTTGGGGTATCTGTGGACTTATGATTTTAGGCAGCCTCTCTGCTAATGGGTGGGGTTGTGTCTCTATCTTGCTAGTTGTTTGGCATAGGGTGTCCAGCACTGTAGCTTGCTGGTCGTTGAGTGAAGCTGGGTTCTGGTGTTGAGATGGTGATCTCTGGGAGATTTTTACCGTTTGCTATTACGTGGAGCTGGGAGGTCTCATGCGGACCAGTGTCCTGAAGTTGGCTCTCCCACCTCAGAGGCAAAGCACTGACTCCTGACTGCAGCACCAAGAGCCTTTCATCCACACAGCTCAGAATAAAAGGGAGAAATAGTAGAAAGAGAGAAAGAACGAAATGAAGGAAGGAAGAAAGGAGGGAGGGAGGAAGGAAGGAAGGAAAGAAAGAAAGAAGGAAGATAGAATAAAATAAAGTTATTAAAATAAAAATAATTACTAAGAAAAACATTTTTTTAAAGAATTATAAAAATAAAAACAAACAAACAACAAAAAAACAAATGAAAGAAACGGACAGATAGAACCTAGGACAAATGGTGGAAGCAAAGCTATACAGACAAAATCTCACACAGAAGTATACACATATACACTCACAAAAAGAGGAAAAGGGGAAAAAATAATAAATCTTGCTCTCAGAGTCTACCTACTCAATTTGGGATGATTCGTTGTCTATTCATGTGTTCCACAGATGCAGGGACATCAAGTTGATTGTGGAGTTTAACCCACTGCTTCTGAGGCTGCTGGGAGAGATTTTCCTTTCTCTTCTTTGTTCACACAGTTCCCGGGGCTCAGCTTTGGATTTGGCCCCACCTCTGCATGTAGGTCGCTGGAGGGCGTCTGTTCTTCGTTCAGACAGGACGGGGTTAAAGGAGCCGCTGCTTCGGGAACTCTGGCTCACTCAAGCGGGGGGAGGGAGGGGCGAGCCTGCCGCGGCAGAGGCCATTATGACGTTGCACCAGCCTGAGGCGCGCCGTGTGTTCTCCCGGGGAAGTTGTCCCTGGTTCATGGGACCCTGGCAGTGGGGGCTGCACAGACTCCCCGGAAGGGGCATGTGGATAGTGACCTGTGCTCACACACAGGGTTCTTGGTGGCGGCAGCAGCAGCCTTAGCGTCTCATGCCTGTCTCTGGGGTCCGTCCTGTTAGCCGCGGCTCGTGCCCGTCTCTGGAGCTCCTTTAAGCAGCGCTCTTAATCCCCTCTCCTCGTGCACCAGGAAACAAAGAGGGAAGAAAAAGTCTCTTGCCTCTTCGGTAGGTCCAGACTTTTCCCCGGAATCCCTCGCTGCTAGCCGTGGCGCACTAACCCCCTGCAGGCTGTGTTCACGTCGCCAACCCCAGCCTTCTCCCTGCGCTCCAACTGGAGCCCGAGCCTCAGCTCCCAGCCCCGCCCGCACGGCGGGTGAGCAGACAAGCCTCTCGGGCTGGTGAGTGCCGGTCGGCGCCGATCCTCTGTGCGGGAATCTCCCCGCTTTGCCCCCCGCACCCCTGTGGCTGCGCTCTCCTCCGCGGCTCCGAAGCTCCCCCCTCCACCACCCACAGTCTCCGCCCGCGAAGGGGCTTCCTAGTGTGTGGAAACCTTTCCTCCTTCACAGCTCCACCCCACTGGTGCAGGTCCCGTCCCTATCCTTTTGTCTCTGCTTATTCTTTTTTCTTTTGCCCTACCCAGGTACGTGGGGAGTTTCTTGCTTTTTGGGAGGTCTGAGGTGTTATGCCAGTGTTCAGTAGGTGTTCTGTAGGAGTTGTTCCACGTTTCGATGTATTTCTGGTGTATCTGTGGAGAGGAAGGTGATCTCCACATCTTACTCTTCCGCCATCTTCCCAGGCAGTTTCTTTTATGACCCCACTGCTGAGTAATATCTTCTACTTGACAGAAAAAATTTACCTCACATGAGCCTCTCCCTAACTTCAACTTTCCCTGAATTTTTGCTGAGATTTATCTCACATAAGGTGGATTAAACTTTCAAGGCTTGGAAAAAAAACTGTGCATTCATTTCCAACTTACCAGCTAAATAGTGTGCCAATCTCATGTCATACTGGAAAGGAAGGCTTCAAGGATCATTCTGATGCCCCAGGAAGGTGTAGCATTCCATGCCACCACCCAAGATGCTAAGACTGAGGCTTTAAAACCACCCTTACATGCTCAAATTGAAATTGGCATTAATCATCTGGGCTATAATAAGTTTCAGGCCACCTGTTAGGAATAATTTTTCAGCATTCCTTGTGAATTTGGAAGGTGCTTAGAAGTAGTAAAAAAAAGGAAACTATGTGTTTTGCAAATGCCTCTGATTTATTGGTTATTTTCTTATCTATTATAACTGGACTATAAATGATAAATACCTATAAATAAAGAAGTATGCTTTTGCTAGGTCTTCTATAATGTCTAATTTGTGGTAAGACCATTGAATCCCAGTTGACTTCAGATCAAGGGCTATTTGTGACTTGAAATAATGTTTCTGTATTAGGATAGCTAGACTATGCTGCTGTAACAAATACACCCTCAACTCTCAGTGGCTTAATCCAGTAAGGTTTATTTATGAGTTTTGTCTCAGTCTTATACATGTCAGACAGCTCTCCTTGGGGTTCTCCGGCAATTGCTTAGGGATCTGAGCCTCTTCCATCTTGTATCTTATTGTTCTAGTCATGCTGAAGGGAGAGGAGAGAACATGGAGAAGTCAGAACTTCTCTTCACTGCTTGGGATGGGATGTAACACATTAGTTCTGTTCACTTTCCCATTGGTGAGAGCTCAGTCACATGTCTCTATGTATCCAGGAATGGGTGACTCAGTAGTCTCTGCTGTGGCCACTTTCCTCAACCAGAGCTGGATTGTTTTGCACATCTAAGGGGGCCCTTTTCTCCATTCTGAAACTAATTTCTTGGTTTAACCCAAATGTAAATGTGATGGAGAAACCTTGGGTTCTGTCATCCAAAGCTTGGCCCAGCTTTGTTGCACTTACTTCTTTAATGTACATTTCTTATATGTCCTTATTCATTGATCCAAGTCATTTTCGTCAGTTCATTGACCCAAGTCAATGAAAAACAAACAAACAAACATTGGCAAAATGGAGCCAAATATAGCTTTATGGTATGTGTTGGAGATGACTTTCAATGTTAGCTACCATTCATTCAGTTAGTCATTCATCCTTTCAAATAATATTGAACACTGACATGTCTTGACACCATGCAAAGCATATGGGAAGTGGTTATTAGAACTCCCTGCTCCTAAGTAGATGGCAATCTAAAGAAAGTAAAGCTTAGGGAGATTTAGCAACTTATCTCATTTTAAACACAGATCCAGTCAAATTACAGAGCTGGAATTTGAAACCAAGTCAGCTTCACCAAAACCCATGCTCTTAAATTTTATGCCCTACTTCCTCTGTGACAGGCAGAATTTCTGCAATGGCCTACAGAAAAATATTCTTCCCTGAATCCGTGGAAGCTGGCAATTTGAGGAAATATCACTCCCATGATTGTGTTATGCTGTGACACAGTTAACCTTATTTGGGTGGGCTAGACTAATCACATGACTCCTTGAAAGCAGAGAGTTTCTAGACAGGTAGCAGAAAAGGAATTCTGAGATTCAATGCATGAGGGAAATTCAATACAGCTGCTGGCTTTGAAGATAAAAGGGGCCCCATGTGAAGAAATGTGGGCACCCTCTAAGGAGCAGATAGCAGCTCTTAGCTAACGGCCAGAAAGGAAACAGGCGCCTCAGACCTATAACCACAACCTGATTGAGCTTGGAATTAGTTTCATATCCTGAGCCTCCAGATAACAGCTCAGCCAGGCTGACTTTGGTCTTGCAAAATCCTAGGTAAAGAACCCAGTCAAGCTCACTAAATTTCTGACCTACAGAATTGTGAGATAATAAAATGTGTTGTTTAAGCTGCTAAATATAGAGTAACTTGTTTTACAGTAATAGAAAACTAATGTATTCCCTCAGATTTAAAAAAAAATCCATCATTCTACCTTCTTTGGGTAATTTGATCAATCAATTGTGAATTGAAACATGTCGTAGATGAACAGATGAAGAAGATGTGGTATATACATCTTCTGTATATATTCAGTATATATAAAACAGAATAATACTTAGCCATAAAAAAGAAGGAAATAATGCCATTTGTAGCAACATGGATGGACCTAGAGATTATCATACTAAGTAAAGCAAGTCAGAGAGAGAAAGACAAATATCATATGATATTACTTATGGGAATATTCTAAAAAATAATAATACAAAGAAACTTGTTTACAAAATAGAAATAGACTCACATAGAAAACAAACTTATGGTTACCAAAGGGTAAAGGTGGGGGTGGGAGGGATAAATTAGGAGTTTGTGATTAACAGATACACGCTACTATATATTGGGGAACTAGGAATGGTAGGTGTCTCTGAGCCCTTTGCCAGCGAGGAAACAGAAGTCCAGAGGTTAGGAGACTTGCATAATGCCACATAGAAAACTAGTAATAGATTTGGGTTGTTTAAATGTGTTTTTATTTACTTAAAACAATCTTTCCTTTAGGAAGCATGATTCCTAAATCTTACTCTTTGGGGCAAAATTACCTCTAAAGATGGAGCTAATGTCTGACGCAGTTCTGACATTTACATAGGGAAATGTTTTACAGTTTGTTTTTCTACTCTCATTTTTAGACATATTTCATTATTATAACCTCTTGGATTTTGCCAACAAAATGTCTTTTAGGGACGTCAGTTATATGCTCTTGATTTGTTTAAACCATGCCATTTCCATTTCAGTAGTGACCCAACTGGTGGGCATTTGCTAGAACCTCACACTCACTGTTTTATAAATAGACATTGAAAATCACTTTGATGTAGAAAAAGAAAACAACTAAGTTTAGGTAACTAAAGAACTCAAACTGGGGACTTCTCTCGTTGCGCAGTGGTTAGGAATCTGCCTGCCAATTCAGGGGACATGGGTTCGAGCCCTGGTCCGGGAAGATCCCATGTGCTGCAGAGCAACCAAGCCCGTGAGCCACAACTACTGAGCCTGCATGCCACAACTACTGAAGCCCGCATGCCTGGAGCCCATGCTCTACCACAAGAGAAGCCACCATCATGAGAAGCCCACGCACCACATCGAAGAGTGGCCCCCACTCGCCACAACTAGAGAAAGCTCACGAGCAGCAATGAAGACCCAAAGCACCAAATATAAATAAATAAATCAGTAAATAAATAAATACATTTATTTATTTTTTAAAAAAAGAAAACTCAAACTGAACTCTTTGACCCTGAGCCCCAAAGAGCACAGTATAAATGCTGGGCAAACTATTTTTGTCCTCTGCTTTATAAATGAGTTATTTTCTTTTTCTGTTGACTATTGTCTGGCACAGCTGCTGTTTTCAGAGCATAAAAAAGATGGGAATCATGAAAACAAGGAAATAAAACCTTTCCTAAAATATCTTGGCCTGTAAATCATGGCTGGTCTCCTCTGTAAAATGTGTATAACCACTAAGTAATTTATGAATGAAGGAGCATAGGTTAGTGGGGGCATCAATAAAAGCAGTTAAAACAGGTGAATTCTATTTCTGGTTCCAAAATGATGATAAAATGACTTGAGAGAAGTCACTGTAACTTCTTTCAGAGTCTCTACCTGTGAGATGAGAAGAAAATAAGAAAATTCTTTTTTTGGAAGATGATATAAAGACCTGCTTAACCTCTCTCATCCTGGCAGCCTTCTGATTCTCACAGCTGGATTCTCTTAAGAATCTCCTTTACATTCAACCCCACATACTAGCTCAATAATATATGCTTTTTCTTGGTGGGGTAACCCAGGACAATAATTCAATGTGGCTCAGTTTTAATGCTACATCACTTAGAGTTCTGAGCCCTAATTGGGTTCTGGCTTAATTCTTAGGGATCCAACCCTTTCTTATAACCTCATTCTAGTAACTGGATCCCCAGCCCATTTTCCTACATCTGAGCCTCTCTCCTGGTTTTCTGTCTTCTGTACCACCACTTCCAAGGCTGAGGTTCTGCAGCTGACTCTTTTGATTGTCCTGGCATATTTCAGCCAGAATATACACGTTCCAGCTATCTGTCCCACCAACACTTGTGAACTAATTCTTAAAGATTATTCTTTAAAAATAAAAAAATGAAATAATGCCATTTGCAGCTACATGGATGGACCTAGAGATTGTCATACTAAGTGAAGTAAGTCAGAGAAAGACAAATATCATATGATATCACTTATATGTGGAGTCTAAATAAACATACAAATGAACTTATTTACAAAATAGAAACAGACTCACAGACTGCGAAAAAAACTTATGGTGGAAAGGTGGCGGGGTGGATAAAGTGGAAAGGTGGGAGGGATAAATTAGGAGGTTGGGATTAACATACACACACTACTATATATAAAATAGATAATCAACAAGGACCTACTGTACAGTACAGGAAACTCTACTCAATATTCTGTAATAACCGATATGGGAAAAGAATCTGAAAAAGAATGGATATATGTATATGTATAACTGAGTCACTTTGCTGTATACCTGAAACTAACACATTGTAAATCAAATATACTCTAATATAAAATAAAAATTAAATTTAAAACATTTCTCTTAAATATTGAGATAAAAATACTGGCGCAGTGGTTGAGAGTCCGCTTGCCGATGCATGGGACACGCATTCGTGCCCCGGTCCGGGAAGATCCCACATGCCGCGGAGCGGCTGGGACCGTGAGCTATGGCCACTGAGCCTGCGTGTCCGGAGTCTGTGCTCCGCAACGGGAGAGGCCACAACCGTGAGAGGCTCGCATACTGCAAAAAAATTTAAAAAAAAAATCCCATGAAGATTTTTCTTTGTAGCAATTGACAAACTTATCCTATTAAAAAAAAAAAAAAAAAAAAAAACTTGTAAAATATACACAAAATATAAAGACTAATAACACAAGACTATTGAAGTATTCTACCCAGTTACCACCACCAAATATAATTACTGTTATCTTTGAAGTCCCTGTCCCATCCCCTCTCACTCTACTCAGAGGAAACCACTCTGCTGAAATTTATGTTTATCATTCTCTCTCACTCTTTCTCTCCTTTTAGTTTTCCTAGATGGTAATTTCCTAAATAATATATTTTCCAGTGTTGCGTGTTTTGAACTTAATATTGACAAAAATAGAGTGTATGTCTTATGCTACTTGCTTTTTTAGTTCAACATTATGTTCCTGAGATTTATCCATGTTTTTACTTATCTTTGTAATTCATTACTCTTCACAAGAATACAGTGTTTTAGTGTATGCCTATCATGCAGTTTATTTATCCCTCCTATGGTTGATGGACATTTGAATTGTTCCTCTTTTTCCTTCCATTACAAAAAAGTGCTGTGATGGATATACACTTGTCTTCTAGAAGTACTTGCTGGGTGATGCAATTTTCAAAGATGTTTGCCTTAATTTATAATCCCATGAGAAGAGTAACTCCACATCCTTGCCAGCTTTAGATTTTGCCAGTATTCTTAACTTTTACCAGTCTGGTAGTTGTAATATAGTATCTCATCGTGGTTGAAATTTTCATTTTCTTGATGACTGACAAGGCTGAGAATCTTGCTTATATTTGTTTGGACATTTGGATTTACTCCCTCTGAAGATCTGTGCAAATCTTTTTTTTCAGTTTTCTATCCATCATTTGCATTTTTTCTTAATGGTTCATAGAGGTTCTTTGTATACTCTAGATACTATTCCTTTGTTAATAATTCATATGGCAAACACGCTCTACCAGTCTGTGGCTTGTGTTTTTACTTTCTTTTTCATATCTTTTTGTGAATAAAAGTTCTCACTTTTACTTTAGCTAATTTACCCATATCTTCTTTTATTATTTACAGTTTTTGCTTAAGAAATTTTTCCTTACCCCTAATGTCACAAAGATGTCATCCTATGTTATGTCTAAAAATTTATAGTTTTGTCCTTCATATTTAAATCTTTAGTAAACCTAGAATTGGTTTTTGTGCATGAGGTAAAGTAGGGTTTTGATTTCATTTTTTTCCACACCAATAACAATTGCTCCAGTCATGTGTATTAAAAGTCTATACTTGGGGAATTCCCTGATGGTCCAGGGGTTAGGACTTTGTGCCTCCAGTGCAGGGGGCACGGGTTCCATCTCAGGTTGGGGAACTAAGATCCCACATGTGCAGGCAAAAAAAAAAGTCTATCTTTTCCCCACTAACTTGCAGTGCTTACTCTGACATAAATCACATTTCAAGTGTGTTTTGAATTCTTTGTTTCATTCATCTATTTACCTTTCCTGATGATAATATGATAGTGTCATATTTATCAGAGCTTTATAAGAATTCTTGATATCTATAAGTAAGCTTCAATAACTTTCTGTTCTTTTAGAGTGTCTTGGTTATTCCTGTCCCAACGATCTTTCATATATATTTTGAAATTTTTTTTGATAAGTTACATATACACATACACACAAATTCATTGCAATTTTAATTGATAATGCATTTAATCTATAGATCAATTTGCAGTGATCTGACTTGTTTTGCTATTGCTTCTCCCAATTCATGAACATAGTTTATTTTGTATCTCTTCATTTAATTAGAACTTCTTTTAATAATCAACATGTCTATAAAGGTCTTAAACATATTCTGTTATATTTATTCCTAGGAACACCCACATACACACACACACACACACACACACACACACACACACACGCTATGATTAATTATTTGAATATCCTCTTTTGAGAAGACTGATCAGATCTAATTTTTCTACCTCCTCTCTAATTGGGTAGTATTTCCTTTTTCTCATTGACTAATAGAAAGTTTTTTATTTTTTATTAAATCATGGGTATAAGTTTTTGTCAGCTACATATGTTGTAAATATCTTTGTCCTCTAATGGCTTACTATATCATTCTTTTTTATTTCTAAGTGAACCATATTTTATATGTGTATGAAATTGTTATTCATGAGTGAGTCGACCTGTAGTTTTTTATACAAGATTATGCTAAAATTTCTTGGGACGTGTCTCTTCTTTTCTTAGGAAAACTTTTTAACTGATTCAATTTTTTTTAATGTTAATAGCACATTAATTGTTTTTTATTCCTGCTTTAGGCAATTTTGTAAATTATATTTTTCAAGGATCTGCCCATGTCATCTAAATTTTCACATTCATAAAATTCTTATTATCTTTTTCCTATTACCATTCCTTTCTATTGCGTATTTGTTCGCTCTCATTTTATGTTCTTATCTTTATATTTTCATCCTTTAATGTTCTCTGGATGCTTAGATAAGTTTTCAACCCTTTTACTTTTCTATTATAATCACATTACACTACAAATTTCACCTAAACACTGCCTTGCCTTTCTTTCACAAGGTTTATGAGATGTGTACTATTTTTGTTATTATTCTAATTCTAAATATTTTACCATTTCCCTTATGATTTCTTCTTTTACCTATGAGTTGTTAAATTTGTGTTTTTAAATTTCTAAACATATGTGGATTTTCACTTATATTTTTGTTATTATAAGTAATAATTACAAAATTGCTTGTAGTTAAAAAAGGATCTATATAATACCAATTCTTTGACACTTTTTAGGACTTACATTAACTGTACTAAGTGGTCCATTTTTATAAATATTTTTCATATACTTGAAAAAGTTGTGTATTCTGAGGACACAGTGTACTAGATAATGTGGATTAGACACTGTTTTGTGTATTGTTCAAATCTATATCCTTACCAATTTATTTTGTGCTTGATCTATTCTTGGGAAAAGTATGTTAAAATATTGTACTATAATTGCACGTATTTCCTATATTTCTGTCCATTTTTGCTTTAAATGTTTTAAAGCTATGTTACTTAGTGTCTTTTTGCATCTAGGAGAATTGAGTTAATACATTTGGGTAGACCAGAGTTAATTTTCAGCGAGAAATCTTCAGCTCTGCCAAAGATCTTTCCACTGTCTAGGAATTTATATCAATATGCGCTTTAGGTGCACAAATAAAAGAAAGCATTAGATGAGTGGAATGTGTAAATAACACCAGCAGGGGTTGTGCAAATTATTAGTTTTGGGGGTTTTTGGTGGTGATGGGAAAGTTGAATTTGTACTCCTCTTGTTGGAGGAGGATTTAAATAGGTTTAATATTACTTCTTTTCATATGTGGTGCATTAATTTGTTCATAACTTTCTGGGTCTTTTTATCCCTTGAGAAGAAAAACATGATTCTGGGGGCCATGAGTCAGTGATGGGAGGAAGATGAAGGAGGGAGCCACAGAAAAGGACCCAATTGGTTAATTGGGTTAATGGTTAACTGGTTAATTGGTAATTGGTTAATGTCTTATTAGTCTGGAGAGTCCTGTCAGCATCTTTCTTCCCCTTTGTAGCTTCTTGGCTCCTTAAGAACCTGGCAGGAAGGAGATGGGCTTTTAGAAAGTTTCACTTTCAAGGGAAATACTGCTGCCCCACTTTCAACTGCCACACAAGAACTCATTAAATAACATTATACAGAGTGTGGATGTGAATAACATTAAACGTTGGACACCTAGACCAGCATTTTTGAAATCTTAGTTAAGTGGCACCATTTTATAAAATCCAGGTTACCTTCAATCCTAAGCATATTCAGAATATGATAGCAATTACCCATCATTTTTAGAGATATGCAAGAACAATACATTTTTGAACTGACAGAGCCTAGTTTCTTTTGAAGTGCTTTATCAGAAATGAAAATGATGAAGTGTGCTGAGAATATGCAAATACATTCAAGTGCACACAATTAAAACCCTGAGATATATTTGATGATAAATCACTTCACTGTGGTTGCAAGTATTTGCAATAGGAATTCAAATTGATAATTATGAATATGTGATTCTTAGAATAGCTAACAGTTTTCCATTTTTATCTGCTCTTTGAAATAAAAAGAGAAATATAATACCTTAAAACCACTCTCTAACAGGCAGATTGCATTTCAAACATATGAGAACTTTTTCTTCTCTCTGGCTGTCGTGTGTCAAAGTACCTAGAAAAAACCACAAGTAGAAAAAAAAAAAAAGCTGCTCCTATCCCCATCTCCCACTCCCAACTTCAGAATATATTTCCAAAGCTCGTTCCAGTTCCCAAATTACCTCCAATACAGGCCTTAAAGAATGAGGGCAGATGCCCAATACGTCCCTTATAATGCAAATGTGTTGTAGTGGAATTTAAGCCACCTTCTAACCCATCCCTTCCCTGAGCAAGCCCTGAACTGATGGAACAAACTTATGATGGGAACATGTGTGAGGATGTGTTAGAGGAGGACTTTTGTGATTTCTTTTTTTTTTTAATTAATTTTTATTGGAGTATAGTTGATTTACAATGTTGTATTAGTTTCAGGTATACAGCAAAGTGAATCAGTTATACATATACATATATCCACCTTTTTTTTAGATTCTTTTCCCATATAGTTGATTACAGAGTATTGACTAGAGTTCCCTGTGCTATACAGACTATTGTGATTTTTTATTTAGACATTTATCATCAGCTGGGCCAGTTCTTCTCTGCTTTTTGTAGCTGTTTCACCTTGGAGGGATGAGTCAAGCTGAGCAGAAAATCTTCCAATTCAGAAATCACGTGGATCGCAAATGTGATGATTATGGGGAGGTACAGGAGGGCTAGCTCAGACATTAAGATCATTGGGAACTTGCTGTAGGGCTGCTTTTGTGTAGGGAAATCAATTCATTTCCTCCTGGCAGAGGATCTACCCTTAAGAGGAGACTGTTCTGCAATTCTCATCCTCATCTTTCATCTGCCTGGTCCCAGTTTATCTTAATTTTCAAATGTGCTTATTTTAAAATGTAGGTTTTATTATTACTCAGGTCAACAGATCAGGAGACAATTACCATTGACAAGACAGTTTGTTGCTCAAAGCTTCCTAAAGGAGGGGGTCACTAAGGGTTAAAGGAGAAGTACCAGGGTCAGTCAGGGGGCAGAAGAAGCAAGAGGAAAACATGGGCAAGAGCCTTTATTGTGTTTTCTGCATGAAGGAATGGGTGAGGCAGTGTTAACAGGCTTAGGATTGGCTAGTTTGAATAATTTCAGTGGGCTTTGGGCCATACAGGCTGTCCTTAGTTGTCTGGTACCTGGCCCTGGTGTGATTAGGCCAGGGGAATAGTGGTCTGATAAAAGGGTAAGAGTCTGATAAAAGAGGTAGTTAGGGGGTAGGAGATGGGTCAGTTGGTTTGCCTACGAAAGGCATGCTTGTAGGGTGAGTCTTTTACTACCTTTAGGAACTGGCTAGCCGTGGGAGAGGCAGGCCCTCCAGGGTCAGCAAGACCCCAAGATGTCAAAGCATCAGATTCACATATTTAACACAGTGCTGTAATAAACAGGTGTCCCCTTCCTGCAGATACTTCTCAAGGCTTCACACAATGCTCTAGGAGTGACTGGACTCCAGGTTGTCCCATGACCTGGATGAGAGAGCCTGTATGGACTGCAAGAACATCATGTCAAAGGTAGGACTCACCTTCTTTCCTCCTACACCTTCCCAGGTGGTGGGCTCTGCTGTGGACTTTGCTTAAGACATCACTTAACCTCTCTGAGTTTCATCTGTGAAATACAGACAAGAGCAGTCTTATCTATGGAAAATGAATTAGAAAACAAACATGAAAAGGGATTGAAAAGCACAGTATACAGTACTGTCCAAGTATGGTTCACAATTACTTAGTAGAGAAAAGAAGCGGATGCCTTGAAAGAAGCGTAAACTAAGATGGAAAAAACACACTACCAACAATGAAATAAAATCCATCCTTTTGAGTTTGATTTACAGCTTACATGGTAAGCATGAGCTCCATTTGGCACTCCTAAACTGAGAGTTTGGGCTCTGAGTTGAGGTAATTCAGAGAATCTTGCAGTCCTGTAACTCACTCTGAGGTGTTGACCAAGTCTTTTGCAGTCCTTTATCAAATTATCACAGCGTGGTATCTGTGTGTTCTTGCCTGTTTCTTTTGAACTAAGATTTGGGAAATTTCCCTTTAGGCCACTAAGCATTTCATGTTTCCTCAGAACAGTTAGTTCTCCACAAAACTGTTTTGCTTTATGTCTGGTACAAAATCCTAACGAGATCTTGATTATACTGTTTGCCAATCCAGTTAAGTAGAATTTTTTCTCTTGACTGTCCGAGGATTCTACCTGTAAGCTTTTTTTATTTCCTTACACGCCTGGTATATAACTAGTTAGGAGCTGCCAAGTGTCCCAGATTTTAAGATAGAAAGTGGTGAGACTTTCTATAAGATTACTGCAGTTCTCAAGAAGCATATCTAATCAAGGTGTAGAGAGATTATTACATTTGTGTTTTGAGGACCTCAGCAAGCAGACACAGTTGGAATATACCATCAACAGGAAAGAAGAAGAGATGTGTGGGTTTATAAAGCAGGATTAAAAATAGAGTTACCTGAATAAAAGGCAGGAAGCTGGGAATTTACATGTTCAAGTACCAGCTCTGTTGAGGATATGCCTGTTGTTTCCATTTATAATTTGAAATGTAGAATGAGCCATCTCATTGTATAAGAAGACCACATGTACCAGCCAGCTGATGACACTGAAACCCTCAGAAGCTTCAGATTTCTCTAGAAATTCAAGAAAATGCTCTTTAATGGAGATAGTAAAATAATTATGATTGATGATAAAAATTTTTTAAATACATTATGAAATTTAATCTCTGGAACAATGTCTCCCAGTGGAAAGTGTAATTCTCGGTAAACAGGAAAACTGAAAATATAAAAACCAGGGATGAAACTTACCTTGCCCAAGGAGGAGAAAAAATATTTGCAAATGAAGATGAAAAACCTCATTCCCTTTTTCTGGAAATATTCCCGAGTCCCCACACAGCATATCTTAGGCTGTGTGGAGTTCTAGACCCTCGCACCACTATTTTAAAATTGCTCATTTCCCAGTGTTTGCCCGGCGTGTCTTCGAAAGTTCTTAGTCCTGGTTTTCATAAGACTTTGGAAACCCTGAATTAAGCAAATATTTGATAGGGGTAGTTTCAGGCCTCTTGAGAGATTTGGGATCCTACTTGTTTTTAGAGAGCCTATGGAGGCTCATATAGTTCAGGTCCTGGGGTGGATGCTGGCACAGGGTGGGTACCACTGGGTTTAATATCAGATCTGGCTCTCAGCAGAGTCAGGACATGTGGGCTCTCAAGTGATATTCATTATCACCTCCAAGGGCTTTAGCAGACCTGAAATTCCAGACTTTCGTCTTCCACAACCCCTCGTAGTCTCGTTCCTGCTAGACAGGCCCCTCATCCTCTTTGGAACACATGCTCCTGCAGTTTCTCACCATTGTCAGAGTTCTGGGCTCCATTCTGCCTCCTCTGCTTCTCTACCCAACTGGACCCCATGGCCTAGATTGCACAAGTTCCCCATCGGCACTGGTCCCATCCATATCTGGATAGAAACCCTTTCTCATGCCATTCCCAGGTGCCAAGAACTGATAGAGGAAGTTGAGAAACAGTGCTGAAGGATTGCAGATGAGTTCAAGTTATCTGGATGCCTGGCTTCTTCTGCTGCTCAGCAACCCTCTGAATCAGCTGTCAATCCTCAGCTCTCCTCGTCCCCCAGAAAACTCTCCACTCTCACCTTGTTCAGATGATCAAGTCTATCCAACAGGAACCCCTCTCATTTTTAAAGTTCTCTTAGTGTTGGGATGCTATTTTTGAGATATTAACAACCTATGTCAACTTTTTTTTCCTTCCATCATTTCTTCCTTTTTCTTTCTTCCACCATTTCTTCCTTTTTCTTTCCATGCACAGAAGCAATGAATTTGCTCCAGGTTCATTGTATCAGAGGGATAGGACAGGGTGGGTTTTAGTGGCTTTGGTTTCAAAGAATCTGGGCTCTTAGAAGGAGGAGAACCAAGAATCAACACAATGTTTGGATGAAACACAGAAGAGGAAGGATTCTTGTCCCCACCCCACCCCAATCCTTCCCTAAACTAGAAGATTCTTCTGGAATGGTGGTGAGAAAAGAGACTCTCTGAGTCCTGGAGAGAGGAAACCCACTGCCTCTTGCCTAACAGAATTGCAGAGAGAAAATGGAGTCACAGTGTCTGAGCATATGAGCCTTTAGCGTTGCAGAGATTACTGTTCTCCTGGCAGAGCACAAAGACAGCAAGACCCCCCCCTGCCACTGGCATGATATGGAAACAGCAGGAAGAGCCACCAAACCTGAAGGCAGCATGTGCAGAAACAAGCACATCTCAGTAGAAACCTACATGAACCAAAATCAGCTGCGCTTTCCACCTCCCCAACCATGTGTTAGTACTCTGTAAGTACCCTGGAACCTTGATGGAACTCTGAGAATGGAAGAGGGGGTGGACAGCAGAATCAACTGGGATAAAGTCTCCAGCAATTCAGTGGGATGAGGGCATATAATACAAATTAGGCTGAGTTATAGAAAAAGACAATTCGTATTTATTGCTCAGTCAGGTTAAAGCCTGAAATTCAAACCCACCTCATCTGTGTCCTCAACCATCTTCTTTCTTTCACGTTAACAAAAAGAGGTGTTCTATTGCCTTTTATTCCTTCTTCACTCCAAGTATACCATGCTGCCATTCTCAACCACTGTTTTGATACTATCCAACATTTACCAAGCCTTTGCTACAACACATCTCTTCTTGTGTTAGGTAATTTTAAGTCTCAAGGAATGGGTGTCTAATTCAGAATACCTAAGACAAGAAGGTGGATGGGCTGACTCATGGAATCCAAGGAAACGTGGATAAACCACCAGAGAGGCATTAACATAGCTGTGCCTCAGAAATAATTGGAACTAGGGTCTAGTTGCCCTTAGGATTATTTCTCTCCATTTCTCAAATCTACTTTTCTCTGAAAACTGGAGTCATTATCTTTTTTCGCAGACTGGCTTATTCCAGCAGAGGAGAAATATGACTGCTGACAGTGTCAAAGTTTTTCATTTTAAAATTCTCCAATGGGGAGAAGACTGACTCATGCTTTCTCTCTGATTTCACACTCGAAAATCCATACATTCCTCATGTCAGCTCTAAGTTTTGCTGTGGGGGTAGAAATAGTTTCCAGAAAGGGCAGGGGATGGAGTGAAACAGACAAAACAATAGATGTCTATGACACACATCTATAAGGGAGATTGGCTGTCATTTCAGTGGCCTATAAGCTTGCACATTCAGTCACAGAAAGTAAATACTCACAAAGGAATAGGAGTGTATTATCCTTACTGCTTCCACTTCCTTACCATTTACTCTCCTCAACCTCTTACAGTCCAGCACCCCTAAAGAAATTCTCTTACAGGTTTCTGTGAATGACCTCATCATTCTCAAGTTCAACTACCTTTTTTTCTTTTTTTAGTAACCATCCTTTTTTTTTTTTTCTTTTTTTTTTTTACAATAGTTGACTCTGTTAATGGCCTTATTTTGCCAAAACCTTTCTTAGCTCAGATCCATGTGCTGGTTTTTTACCTGGTTCTCTTCCTATGTCCTAGATATGCCTTCTGTGTCCTTTGCTGATTTTTCCTTTCTCCTTTTGCTCCTTAATTATAGGCAATCATCACGTTTCTGACCTCAATCCTCTTTTTCCTACTCTCTCTCCTATAGTGGTTTTAAGCCTTAAGTAGCTTTTTATTTTCCACAGCATAAAACCAAAAGCACTAAAAGCTGCAAAAAGCTAATGTGAAGTTAACATCCCACAATAATAATGTGATGAATGATAATAAGAACAGCAAGAGTTGACAATTACTGAGCACCGACCACTGCTCTAAGCCCTTTCCTTGAATTAAGCCATGTGATCTTCATCCTATGAGATGAATGCTTTTTCTATTATTCTCCTTTTGACAAAATAATAAGGAATAAAAAAGAAAAGGGAATGTACAGAGGTTAAAGACTTATCCAGCATCAAATAATGAGAAAGGCATTGTTCAAAGGCTTCCTGTGTTCTTGCTTCTACTCCTGGAGATTGACCCCCATACCCTACTCCATCATTCAACATTTTACCCCTTTTTCAAGAAGTTCCCAGATTTCCCCTTCCCAGTGGCTTGCTGAATGGATTCTTTCCCTCTGTTGTACTCCCATGGAGTCATATTTGTGCCTTGCTTATAAATTTATGATTCTATTTTCTACTTCATTATTTAAACATATGTCATCTTGTTCAATAGACTGTAAACACCTACAGGTTTGTGAGTCCCCCCACCATAGATCCTCTCAGTTCTTTGTTCCATCATGGATGCTCAATCAATGTTTATTAATTGAATAGATGAACCATTTGTCAAACAATAAATGCTTATTGAGAATCTTTTGTAAGACTCTATAGACCAGTGCTGCTTAAAGTATGGCCTGCAGACTGGTACTCTTCCTGAAACCATTTGTTATGATAAGAAAGGAGGTTGTACCAGAGGGTGAATCAACGCATAGCTTCTTCATTAAGAAAGTCCTGCTAAGAAAAAAATCTGGGTTGAACTAAATAGTGTGCTTAGTGACATAGTTGATTTACCACGTGGTTGAAATACATTTTGGTGCCATCTCCTGACCTCATCAGGGATCAGTTTGAGGACCTGTATTTTGAGTAGCGGTGCTATAGGGAATGTAAAGCAGGTATGAATTCTGCTCCTGGGAACTCACATTCTAGTTGAAGAGATGTAATGTGATATTTTAAAACAAGAACAGCAACAAGATGATAAGCATGCAGTTCAGTAGAAAGAATAAAAAAATTAAAGTGCCTCCAAACTTTTAGTCCAACTCTCCAATTTTTGCAGATTAAAAAACAAAGGCTAAGACAGGTCATTATAAGTGAGTCTTAATAATGCAAAATGCTTCCATGGGAACAGAAAAATTAGAAATACAGTTTAAAATATAACCAGATGTTAACCATGATACGAACATTCTCAACACTTATAGGTGGGCATGGGTACCACAAGAAATTTTTTTCTGATCTTTATCTGTAGATTTAATAAAATCCAAAAGTTTGCATGATGAAACATGACAATTAGGAAAAAAAGTTATTTAAAAGTGTATTTTTGCAGTCAATACATAATTGCTTTCTTAAAAATTCTGATTTATTTCTTCCTATAAAAAAATTGTAAATACTTAAGAATGCACTTTCTGAGTGGCTATATTTTCTTTGAAGGGCTTTTAAATGTAGATGATGTGCAGCAAGATTTTCAAACGTTTGTTTGTTGATTACAAATACAATTTTAGGTCGTCTGACAATCACCATTTTCGGGGGGAGGGTTATCAACAAGAGTAGACTCACTGAACCAGACATTGTGCCAAAAGTAGAACTGATTACAGATATTGGGTTGAATGTGCCAGATTTCTGGAAGAATCACTTCCTAGAGACATGTGAGTTAAACCAGCAGATTGCTATGGAAATAGAAAAAGAAATGAACACATCCTTAGGAACAGCATATGAGGTCTGACAGTACACATTTATGCTGTCACAGGGAAAGGAAAAAAAAAATCTCTACTCCAAGACAAAGTCAATACTTTTGTGATTCATGTGCTTCCTGACAAAATATTTGATCTGCTTGGGCACACATGAGAGAAGGTACAGCTGGCAAGGGATAGAGATAGATTCTAGCACAGAAATATTACAACACATTCTTACAAAAGTGTTATGAAAACCATCTGACTTACAATTCTGTCCTCTACTAGCTCCATCCCTGTCACTGAACTAAGGGAACACGCACTAGAACTCACACATCAAAATGAAATCCCAAGGAAACCTAAGCAAAATGTAAACAGAAAAAAAAACCCTGAAAAAATAGCAAGTTCAATGTCACAGTGAGAAAATGTTGGGTTATTTGTCCAAAAGTTATTGCTTTGTTCAATTGTACTTTGAAATATTCATTTAAAACAACGTCTTTGGTCCTTTAAATATTCTTTGAAAGAAATCTATTTAAAGATAAACAGAGCGGATGAAAAAGGGGGGGATAAAGATGGAGAGATTTACAAACTTGTCACCGTGATCTTTGTTCTCCCCTCCAAATTCATATATTGAATCCCTAACCTCCAATGGGATGGTATTTGGAGATGGGGCCTCTGAGGAGGCAATTAATTTTAATGAGGTCAGTGGGTGGGGCCCTTATCCTTATAAAAGGAGAGAAAGACACCTGGGATGTGCTCACACAGAGCAAAGGCCAGGTGGGGACACAGCAAGAAAGCAGCCACCTACATGCAGAGGAGAGAGGCCTCGTGAGAAACCAAATCTGCTGACACCTTGATCTTGGACTTCCAGCCTCCAGAACAGTAAGAAAAGAAATTTCTGTTGTTTAAGCCACCCAGTCTGTGGCACATTGCGACAGTAATCCTAGCAGACTAAGACAAATCTAGAACTGTCTACTCAAAGTGTGTTCTGTGGACGAGGGCCAGGCTATGAAGTGTTTGTTAGCAGACCATGATAAGTACTGAAATTGAGAATAAGATTAAGAAACTTTTTTTTTTTTTGCGTTACGCAGACCTCTCACTGCCGTGGCCCCTCCCGTTGCGGAGCACAGGCTCCGGACGCGCAGGCCCAGCAGCCATGGCCCACTGGCCCAGCCGCTCCGCGGCATGCGGGATCCTCCCAGACTGGGGCACGAGCCCGTGTCCCCTGCATCGGCAGGTGGACTCCCAACCACTGCACCACCAGGGAAGACCCAAGATTAAGAAACTTAAAAAAAAAAAAAATTGATAATTTGCTTTATGACTCTAAAATCTAATAATATAATATGAAGACTAGTATTCTGTATACTTTTTTAAAATTTCACTTTCCTAACAATTCATTTTTACTGTATTTTACAAAACTATCGCTCTGTGATGGATTAGAAAAATAATCTGATCCTTCACCTTAAGCTCAGATTTAGAAGGAAACTAGTTCCCTCACTTTCCCTTTGTTTTGAATGAGACAGATGATTAAATTCTGTGGTCTCTGAATTGCTGTAGGTCCCAGAAATGAAACTGAGATTGACTGGCATCTTCCCCACTCAGATTTTCATTTAGTAATGGCCCAGAATTTGATGATCATATATGCTGTATTAAACTGTCTCTTCCCTATGTTCAAAGGGTACCATGTGTGAATAAGAGGCTGATTGGTTTTCTTTTAGGCCAGGTATTTTGAGGCTTCTCTTTGCCTCAAAGTAACAACCAGCTGAACTCAATGGAAGGATTCATTGCAGGATTATTTCAAGCCACAAGGAGAGGGAAGCTCTAACAGGAATTGGTTTCAGCTGCATATATCAAACAACCCAAATAACAATGACTCATATAAGACAGGTGTTATTATTCTAATAACAAAGAAATCTTGATAAGTAGCCCATCACTGATGGAGCAGTTCAAGGATGTTAAGATCAATATCTGTAATTTGGGGGTTTTCTCTTACTGTCAGTTGTAATATGACTATTGCAGCTCCAGCCATTACAGCTGTTTTTCAGGTAGGAAGAAAGAGGTAAGCGCAAGGGGCAAACATGCTGTTTGCCAGCTGATTCTACTCCCGTTTTAAGGTGCTTACTGGAAGCTCCATGTTCTTGCTCATCACTGGCAAGAACAGTTGTCATGTGGCTATTTCCATCTACAATAGATGCTGGGAAATCTGTTTTCCCAGAGGGATTCTGTTTTTGTTTGGTTTTAGCTAGGCTCATTGTAAAGAAGAGAGCAGAGCTCAGAAGGCAGCCAGCACTCTCTGCCATAGATTAAAGCAAATAACATGAGTGCATTTTCCAATTCAAGAAATGAGCAGCTTGACTGAGTTGCTAAAGAGAAATTTTCCTTTCCTGGTTACCATTAGATAGGGCGACTTTGATCGAGAAAGGAGAATCAAGATGTCTCTTCACAGAAACCAGCCTACAGCAGGAAAAGAGTGTTCTGGAAATTCCATACTTTGATATAAGAGTTTTTGCCATGATGTGCCTCGGTGTGGTTTTCTTCGTGTTTGTTTTGCATGTGGTGTATAGAACTTCTTGAGTCTGTGGCTTAGGGTCTTTCACCAGTGCTAGGAAGTTCTCACTTATAACCTCTTCAAATATTTCTGTTATTCATTCTCTCTTCCCTTTCCTTCTGGGACCCTATTTATACATGTTTTAGGCTTTTTTACCTTGTTCCACAGAGCTGTTCCACTCTTAAGTATTTTCTCTTTTTTCTTTTTTTTTCTTCTCATGCTTCAGTATGGCTATTTTTCTACTGAGCAATATCTTTCAGTTCATCAATCTTTTCTGCTACTTATCTAATCTGGTGTTGACTCTATTTCTTTAGTTATTAATTTCAGCAAGTGAATTATTTTATTTCTAAAATTTCTATTTTTTCCTTAATAAATTTCAGTTCTCTGATGAAATTCTCCATCTTGCCATCTATATTCTTGAACATATCAATCACATTTATTTTAAAGGCATAATGAACTTTGTGTTTCTACTGTCTATTTTATCTTTTTTTTTTACAATCACTTGGTTCTATTTCTTGGCATGCCTAGAATTCTTTGATTGTTAGATATTACATATAAAAAATTATAGAGGCTTTGGATGATCTTTCTTCAGAGAGATCTACCCTTTTTCTGGTAGGCAGGTATAGTAGAAACAAATCATCTTGATCCAGATCAGTCAGTCCTAACCCAGGTTGGATCTAACTCTGGATACCCTTACTCCCAGGGTGTAGACTTTCAGGGCTCATGCAGCCTTGAACTCTGTATTTTGTCTTTATAGCGCTTTGAAACAGACAAAGCCCTGTTTAGCTTTTTGGACTCTTAGCTCCCAGTTTATGTTTGGCTATTTAGCTTTTTTTCCATGCAACTGAGAAATTGGCAACCACCTGTAGGAGAAATGTGGAAGAGACTATTATCACATCAGTGCATTTCCTTTCTCTCTAGATCTTGACCCCTCAAGTCTTGGCTTCCTTGCTTGATCCTTCATGATTTAAACAGCTTCTTTAAACAAAATTCAGCTTTTGTCATTTACCCCAGGGGAAGTTTTTTTAATGTAAGCTGTGCCATCATAGTCAGAAGTTGAAATTTCACAATTTCATTTAGCTTTTCTTGCGGTGAATATCATCTGTCCTCAGAGTAACTCAACTGCAGAGAACACATGTTAAAGCAACTGAGAGTGCATAGAAGTCCCTCTCACCAGGCTTGAGATGGAGAAGGCAGCACCCTCATAATCCTCTCAGTGGGGGAGGGTAGTCAACTGAAGCATGGCAGCAGCTCTTGCCAAAGAAAACTTTCTTCTAAATTGCCACCCTCTTTAAACTTTTCAGATTCTTGAAATTGGTGAGTCTTGGAACAGGTCTTCAATTGTCATTGTAAATTTCCTTTGTGGAGGTTTGAGTCTCACAATCATGAGAATTTTTTGGTGGTGCCCAAATCAATCCTGAGATAGGAGAAGCCCCAATTTAATGACCTGTTGCACTTAATATGAAAACATTCACATCTGTCTGGCACTAAAATAAAAAATGAGGATTAAAACATTTTTAAAAAATTATTTTCCCTTTTGAAGTACATGAACCCATGTTTCTAGCACCTCAAACTCAGCCTGCTCTTTTGAGAATGGTAGTTCACTAACATTATGGATTAAATAGGTTTTTTTGGACCTGCCAAGATTCTGAATTTCCTTCATACTATTTTTACTATGGGAAAATGCTTCGTAACATAGCCAATTTATAAATATGATCCAAAACATAGTCCATGTGATAGGTGTGGATTACCTTTGTTAAACCTGTTATTCAGAAAGTTAAAGATTTGGGAAAAGGGAATTGGACCCCTTTGGAGAAAATTGTGCATTTTCTGAAGGCATTTTCCTTATAACCACTCAAATAAGGCATTTGAGAGTACTGTGCCTTCCTTGAGTTGCAGCTATATAAGTGACATAAAAAGAAAAGTACATTTTAAAAACCTATTTCATACAAACTTCTGGAGCTCACACAAAGAAATAGAAAATATGTTCTGGTAGTATAATGGTTAATTGTATGTGTCAACTTGACTGGCCACAGGGTATCCAGATGAAACATTATTTCTGGGAATGTCTGTGAGGGTGTTTCCAGATGAAATCAGCATTTGAATCAGTGGACTCAGGAAAAAAAAATGGCCCTTCCTAATGTGGGTGGGCATTACATAATCAACTGAGGGCCTGAATAGAACAAAAGGTGAAGGAAAAAGGGATTAGCCCCTTTCTTTCCTGTCTCACTGCTTGAGCTAGGACATCTCATCGCATCTTCTCCTGCCCTCAGATGAGGACTTATACCATAGACTCCCTTGGTTCTCAGGTCTTCAGATTTAGCTTCCCTGGGTCTCCAGCTTGCAATTGGCAGATGTGGGATTTCTCAGCCTTCATAATCACGTGAGCCGATTCCTCATAATAAATCCTGTATCCATCTATCTACCTATCTATCTCTCATCTAACTTTGTGTATAAAGTTATATGTCTATATATATCTATACAAAGGAGCACACTGCTTTTGTTTCTCTGGAGAACCCTGACTAATCCAGGTAGTAGTAAAGGAAAACCAGTTTTAGAGCTGCGAGGGCCAGTGTCTTTGAGCTTATCCTCATAAAGAGTCATATCTGAAATCCGGAAGTCGTCTGGGAAGTCAGAGTTCCTAGGACTTCTTGGTTCTGATGCGACTGTGTAGATGAGTGAGTCTTTGAACTGTACTCACTTTTTAAAGGTTATTTATGCTGATGCTATTTGTTTGAGCCTACTGGGAGATATTATTGTAGCCATGTCAGTCTGATGGAAGATCATTTTGCCACATGCCCTGAATATGACAGGACAGAGGTAAATGAGAACAGATTATATATATTAATACAATGTTCGCTGGGGCTTCTGTACCAGAGAAATTTATTGTCTCACAGTACTGGAGGCTAGAAGTCTGAGATCTAGGTATTATCAAGGTTGGTTCCTTTGGAAGTCTGTGAAGGAGACTCTGTTCCAGGCCTCACTTCCAGGTTCCAGTGGTCTTCTGGCAATCTGTGGTGTTCCTTGGTGTGTCAATGCATCACGTGATCTCTACCTTCATCTTCACATGGCCTTCTCCCTGTCTGCATGTCTGTGTCCTAATTCCCCTCTTTTCTAAGAACACCAGTCATATTGGATTAGGGGCCCACTCTACACCAGTATGACCTCATCCTAACTAATTACATCAGCAATGACCCTACTACCAAATCAGGACATGATCTGAGGTACTAGGGGCTAGGACATTAGTATATGAATTTGGGGAGCATATAATTCAACCCAAAACACTTCTTCTAACTTGAGATTTTCAGACACTGTGCCCCAACCTCCTGTACCTCATCAATGAGAGTTAAGAATCTTTGATACAGCACTTTGCTTAATTAGCTATTATAATTCATTCAAGGAGTGAGAAGTTAGTTCATAGACTTTTCTGGTAATAGGAGGGTTAGTCTATTATGCAGTAAAACTGTCTTGAAGGCCACAGTTTCTTGGAACAGTTGAACTGCTGTTGGAACCCTTTATCAGGTGTGCACAATTGTGTTGATTGATCTCTTTAGAAACTAGCATTTTACAGCCATTCATTTTCAATCTGGTAATCAGGCTGATTAAACTTTGACAAGCATAAAGAAGAGAAAAAAATGAAATAATAACTCTTCTGCTAAATTTTAACTGGAGAAGAAAGCTGACAGCCCGAAGAGGAAGAAATGATGGGTATTTAAAAAATAAAATTAAAAAAACACAATGGGCCTCTGGAGGGTACTTGTTAAAATAATTTGTGATAAGACTTTGAATATAATCATTGCCAATTTTTTTTCAGCTTGATTAACGTGAGTAAAGTGCCTTAGAGTGTTACATGAGGTGTTGATTTTGACTATTAGGGTTTGTTGTTGGTGTTTGTTTGTTTTAGTTTCAGCACCGCACCTCTAAGTTTAGATGATGTTCTTATCACTTGACTCTTCTCCAGTGGATCTCAACTGGGGACACTTTTGCCCCCAGGGGATATTTGGGAATATCTGGAGACATTTTGATCGTCACAACTTGGGTGGAGAATACTACTGGCATCCAGTGGGTGGAAGCCAGGGATGCTGCTAAATCTCCTGCCATGCACAGCACAACCACCTCACAACAAGGAATTATCCGCCTTAACATGTCAATAACGCTCAGGTTAAGATCATAAATTTTTCCCACATGGGTCTAGACTGGGGAGCCTTCATTCTGTTATTGAACTGTTCTAGCTATAACCCAGATATCACCCAAGATTCACTCTGTTCTTGGAGAGAAGATAACAGTATATTGGGGTCAAGCTAAAACTCTGAGGAAGGTGCAATGTCCCCATCAAGATTTTTGCAAATGTCTGGGAGCTCATGTTCTCAAGGTCACTCAGGTTTGGTCTTCTTCTCCTAGGAAATTGACGTATTTTAATCCCATCTTCCCTCCTACTGTTATTCCCTCTCTGCTCACCTTCAAACCAGATGTGGAACTTGACCTCCCTGCCTTTTTACGTTCACAAAAACCTTCCCAAATAAGGCATCAGTGTAACAGACTTTGCTGAACTTTTCTTTTTGGGGGGGAGGGGTGGGTATATTTTGTGAGGGTATTATTTTTCATAGTC
>NW_006772359.1:2101174-2134345 GCF_000442215.2 Lipotes vexillifer | reverse complement strand
AAAATTCCTTTAGGCCTCCCTACACGTTGCTTGACCATCCTCTTTCTTTCCTACAACTCTCTTCTACAGTTTTACAGGCCCTCAACCCTCAGGCTCCCCAGTGAAGGCAATTCCTCTGTGCTTGAATGTACATAGTTATTTAGAATTCCAGCTCCATCTCGGCTCCAAACCTCCCTTTGCATAATTTGGGATGCATTACTGAGCTCCACTCTGCAGTGGACCATCCCCTCTAGCTCCTGCTTTAATGCACACAAACATCAGGTGAAGGTGTTAATGTTCTGATTTCCTCCTTTCTTGCTCCTCAAACCAGTCCCTAGAGGAGAATATGGAGAATTATGTTCCCACTCAAGTGATGGAGCCCCACTTCTCCAGACTCCACTTAGAAATTAGACTTGACTTTCCTGCCCTTCCTCTGTGTCTCTCTTGTTTACAAAACTGTTTGATCCTGGGCATGTCACTCAATTTAGAATCACAGAAAGTAGAGCCTGAAGAAACCCTGGAACACATCTATTTTAAGTCTTTCATTTTAGAACTAAGAGACTTGTTCAGGATTAACCCAAGGTTAATTAATGGTATTTGGTACCTAAATCCAGGCACCTGTTTTCTGGCCCTCTCATCACAATTGACAGGGAGGAAAAAACCCAAATCCTAGTTCTCAAGGAAATCACTTTATTGAGCCTCAATTTCCTTGTTAAAAAATAGGAAGGGGTTAAATGACATGGTCTCCAAGGTTCTTTTCAACACAAGCAATCACGTAATTATCAAATGTTGGTTGGATACTCTCTGAATACCCCCCAGTTAATAAAACAACAAAAACACTTTTCCAACCATGTTGAAAAAGATTCACTTTTTCACCCATATGACATTTTTAAAGAGACATAATGGGTAAAAGCACAGACATTAAAGCTAGAATGGGTGAGAATCCAGGCTCAGCCTCTTACTAGATAAACTGTTTGATCTCTACCATGCCACTTAACCTCTCTGTGCCCTGTTCCATCACCTTTAAAAAGGGGGACTATGGGCTTCCCTGGTGGCGCAGTGGTTGAGAATCTGCCTGCCAATGCAGGGGACACAGGTTCGTGCCCTGGTCTGGGAAGATCCCACATGCCGCGGAGCAACTAGGCCCATGAGCCACAACTACTGAGCCTGTGCGTCTGGAGCCTGTGTTCTGCAACAAGAGAGGCCGCGATAGTGAGAGGCCCGCGCACCGCGATGAAGAGTGGCCCTCTCTTGCTGCAACTAGAGAAAGCCCTCTCACAGAAACGAAGACCAAACACAGCCAAAAATAAATAAATAAAATACTGAATACATAACTACTTTAAAAGAAAAAAAGGGGGGGATTATAATCATAACACCTAAAATAGTTTGGGGGAGTAATTGAGTTCGTAAAAGCACTTAAAACAGTAACCGGCATATTGTAAGTACCACGTTAAGTGCTAACATCTATTATTTCTGACACGTGCAATTAGTAGGCTATGGATCATGAAATAAAATAATTAGGTTCAAATAGGAAGATTTCAGGGATACACTCTTCATTTTATATCCACTTTTTTTCTTTCATTTTAAGAACCAAAGAGTAACTGAGTCAACTCAGAATCTCACAGTATTATTTTTGGACTCTTAGGAGAAACTTTTAATCATACTTGCATTTGGATAACAAATTATTCATGTCATGAGAACGAATCAGTTACTGAGGGTGGGCTGAGAACATCAAGACTGTGCCATGTAAGCACTCTGGCTTGTGCTGCTGGGTGAGATTCTTTGTAATGTGTTACAATTTATATTTCCTGCAAAAATTCAGAGGAAAACCAAATGCTTGAAAATGGCTTGATAGCATTGGGTGAGGTTCTTTGTAATGTATTGACAATTTATATTTCCTGCAAAAATTCAGAGGAAAGCCAAATGCTTGAAAACTGGGCTTGATAGCATTGGGGTTTTTTAATGTAATTTTTCTTATTCTTGCAGTCAGAAGGGATGTGTTTTGCCCTGGGAACCTCACCTGTATTTAAGTTAAATTATTTTTAATTAGCCTCACATTATTTTCCTGGAAGGTCTTAATCTTGAAAATTCTTCTCTCTCTCTCTTTATCTCATTCGGGAGCATCCAGTCAGAGCTACTGACCCAACCTTAAGCAAGAGTTTATCCCAAAGTCATTTGGTCTTAGAACATTTGCCAAATGAGATGCAAAGGTGTTAACAGCTTGGGGATAGTTCTGGAACAGAAGTCCCCCTTCAAGGACCCTGCCTGATCCAACTCCCAGTGACTGTTTTCGTCAGATGTGATGATGGAGGTGCCCGTGTCTCCCTCTCTTCCCTCTGCCTCTTGGACATAAAATCTGGGAGGGGCAGCTGTGGGGAGAGGAGCGCTTACCATTAGCAGCCTCAACCTCTGCCAGCAAGTCGAGGGGTGAGCGAGGAGGCACTGTGAATAACAGGTGCAGAGTCACCAGGCAGGCAAGAAAGAAAGGTTTCAGGTCTTACTGGGGGCTCTTGTTGACAATGAAGGACAGCCAAGTCACAAGGTGTCACCTGTTATGCTGAGACAATTTATACATAAATCAGTCTCCGTTAGGAGTGAATATCTGGTGGGAAAATGTGCCAGGCCGTGGAGTCTGCTCAGTGCTGTGCCCAGTGTGAACCTGTGGCTTGAAAAGAAAAATCAAAGCAGGCAGAGAAATGTCAGAGCAAAAACAAGGTGGCTCAGAGGGAGGTCAGGGCTTCCTAAATCTTCTGAAGACTCCTCTTTCAAATGTTCTTTGGTGTGTTATTTTATTTGGGAGGAGGGGGTTTTCTTTATTTTAATTTTTATTGTGGTAAAAAAACAACATAAAATTAATTTTCAATCCAAGACCTCTTCTGAGATTCAGAGGCACATATCCAACTGTATACTAGGTAACATGGATGCCACAGAAGTGCCTTTTTTTTTTTTTTTTTTTTTTTATTATATCTTCGGCTGCATTGGGTCTTTGTTGCTGCACATGGGGTTTCTCTAGTTGAGGCGAGGGAGCTACTCTTCGTTGCAGTGCACGGGCTTCTCATTGTGGTGGCTTCTATTGTTGTGGAGCCCGGGCTCTAGGTGCGTGGGCTTCATTAGTTGCGGCACACGGGCTCAGTAGTTGTGGCTCATGGGCTCTAGAGCACAGGCTCAGTAGCTGTGGTGCATGGGCTTAGTTGCTTTACGGCATGTGGGATCTTCCTGGACCAGGGCTCGAACCCTTGTCTCCTGCATTGGCAGCTTGATTCTTAACCACTGCACCACCAGGGAAGCCCCAGAAGTGACTTTTTTTTAATTTTTATTTTACATTGGAGTAGATTTACAATGTTGTGTTGGCTTCAGGTGTACAGCAAACTGATTTAGTTATATATATATCTGTTTTACTCAGATTTTTCCATATAGGTTATTACATAATATTGAGTAGAGTTCCCTGTGGTATACAGTACGTCCATGTTGATTATTTTCTATAAAGTAGTGTGTATATGTTAATCCCAACTTCCCAAGTTATCCCTCCCCTGCCACCTTTCCCATTGGGTACCATAAGTTTGTTTGCTAAGTCTGTGAGTCTCTTTCTGTTTTGTAAATATGTTCATTTGAATAATTTTTTAGATTCCACATATAAGTGCTAACACATGATATTTTGTCTTTGACTTACTTTATTTAGTATGATAATCTAAAGTCCATTCATGTTGCTGCAAAATGCATTATTTAATTATTTTTTATGGCTGAGTAATATTCTATTGTATATATGTACACATCTTCTCTATCCATTCCTCTGTCGATGGACATTTAGGTTGCTTCCATGTCTCGGCTATTGTAAATAGTGCTGCAATGAACATCAGGGTGCATGTATCTTTTGGAAGTATGATTTTCTCTGGATAAATGCACAGGAGTGTGATTGCTGGATCATAAGGTAGCTCTATTTTTAGTTTCATAAGGAACCTCAATACTGTTTTCCAAAGTGGTTGTACCAATTTACATTCCCACCAACAGTGTAGGAGGGTTCCCTTTTCTCCACACCCTCTCCAGCATTTATTGTTTAGATATTTTGTTGACAGCCATTGTGACCAGTGTGAGGTGATACCTCATTGTAGTTTTGATTTGCATTTCTCTAATAATTGGCAATGTTGAGCATCTTTTCATGTGTCTTTTGGCCATCTGTATGTCTTCTTTGGAGAAATGTCTATTTAGGTCTTCTGTCAATTTTTTGTTTGGGTTGTTTGTGGGGGTTTTTTTTATATTGAGCTGCATGAGATGTTTGAATATTTTAGAGATTAATCCCTTATTGGTCACATCGTTTGCAAATATTTTCTCCCATTCTGTGGGTTGTATTTACATTTTATTTATGGTTTCCTTTGCTGTGCAAAAGCTTTTAAGTTTAACTAGGTCCCATTTGTTTATTTTTATTTTTATTTTCATTACTCTGGGAGGTGAATCCAAAAAGATATTGCTGTGATTTATGTCAAAAACTGTTGTGCCTATGTTTTCCTCTAAGTCTTTTATAGTATCCATTCTTACATGTAGGCCTTTTATCCATTTTGTGTTTATTTTTGTGTATGGTGTTAGGGAATGTTCTAATTTCATTCTTTTACATGAGGCTGTCCAGTTTTCCCAGCACCACTTATTGAAGAGACTGTCTTTTCTCCTTTGTATATTCTTGCCTCCTTGGTCATAGATTAATTGACCATAGGTGTGTGGGTTTATTTTGGGGCTTCCTATCCTGTTCCATTGATCTATATTTCTGTTTTTGTGCCACTGCCACCCTGTTTTGATTACTGTAGCTTTATCATATAGTCTGAAGTCAGGGAGCCTGATTCCTCCAGCTCCATTTTTCTTTCTCAAGATTGCTTTGGCTATTCAGGGTCTTTTGTGTTTCCATGCAAACGTTAAGATTTTTTGTTCTAGATCTGTAAAAAAAAAAAAAAAAAAAATGGCATTGGTAATTTGATAGGAATTGCATTGACTCAATAGATTACCTTGGGTAGTATAGTCATTTTGACAATGTTGATTCTTGAAATCCAAGAACATGATATATCTTTCCATTTGTTTGTTTTGTCTTCGATTTCTTTCGTCAGTGTCTTATAGTCTTTGGAGTACAGGTCTTTTGCCTCCTTAGGTATGTTTATTCTTAGATATTTCATTCTTTTCATGCAATACTAAATGAGATTGTTTCCTTAATTTCTCTCTCTGATCTTTTGTTGTTAGTGTGTAGAAATGCAACAGATTTCTCTGTATTAATTTTGTATCCTGCAACTTTACCAAATTCATTGAAGAGCTCTAGTAGTTTTCTGGTAGCATCTTTAGGGTTTTTCTAAGTATAGTATTATGTCATCTTCAAACAGTAACAGTTTTACTTCTTCATTTCCAATTTGGATTCCTTTTATTTCTTTCTCTTCTCTAGTTGCCATGGCTAGGACTTCCAAAACTATGTTGACTGAAAGTGGCAAGAGTGGACATCCTTGTCTTATTGCTTATCTTAGAGGAAATGCTTTTAGCTTTTCACCATTAAGTATTATGTTAGCCATGAGTTTGTCATATATAGCCTTCATTATGTTGAGGTATGTTCCCTCAATGCCCCCTTTCTGGAGAGTTTTTTATCATAAATCAGTGTTGAATTTTGTCAAAAGTTTTCTGCATCTACTGAGATGATCATGTGGTTTTTATTCTTCAATTTGTTAATGTGGTGTATCACACTGGTTGATTTGTGGATATTGAAGAATCCTTGCATTCCTGGGATAAATCCCACTTGATCATGGTGTATAATCCTTTCAATGTATTGTTGGATTCAGTTGGCTAGTATTTTGTTGAGGATTTTTGCAACTATGTTCATCAATGATACTGGCCTGTAATTTTCTTTTCTTGTGATATATTTGTCTAGATTTGCTATCAGAGTGAGTGCTTATGGCCTCATAGAGTGAGTTTGGGAGTGTTCCTTACTCTGCAATTTTTTGAAACAGTTTCAGAAGGATAGGTGTTAACTCTTCTCTAAGTGTTTGCTAGAATTCACTTGTGAAGCCATCTGGTCCTGGGCTTTTGTTTGTTGGAAGTTTTTTAATCACAGTTTCAATTTCAGTACTTGTGATTGGTCTATTCATATTTTCTATTTCTTCCTGGTTCAGTTTTGGGAGATTGTACCTTTCTAAGAGTCTGTCCATTTCTTCTAGCTTGTCCATTTTATTGGCATATAGCTGCTTATAGTACACTTTTATGATCCTTTATATTTCTGTGGTGTCAGCTGTAACTTCTCTTTCATTTGTAATTTTATTCATTTGAGCCCTGTTTTTTTCTTGATGAGTCTAGCTAAAGGTTTATCAATTTTGTTTATGTTTTCAAAGAACCAGCTTTTAGTTTCGTTGATCTTTTCTACTGTTTTCTTTATCTCTATTTCATGTATTTCTGCTCTGATCTTTATGATTTCTTTCCTTCTGCTAACTTTGGATTTTGTTTGTTCTTCTTTCTCTAGTTGCCTTAGGTGTAAAGTTAAGTTGTTTATTTGGGATTATTCTTGTTTCCTGAAGTAAGATGGTATTATTATAAACTTCCCTCTTAGAATTGCTTTTGTTGCATCCCATAGGTTTTGGGTCATCATGTTTTCATTTTCTTTTGTCTGTAGATATTGTTTGACTTCCTCTTTGATTTCTTTGGTGATCCATTGGTTGTTGAGTAGCATATTGTTTAGCCTCCACATGTTTCTGTTTTTTACAGTTTTTTCCTGAAGTTGATTTTTAATCTTATAGCATTGTGGTCAGAAAAGATGCTTGATATGATTTTAATTTTCTTAAGTTTACTGAGGCTTGCTTTATGGCCCATTATATGTTCTATCCTAGAGAATGTTCTATGTGTATTTGAAAAGAATGCATATTCTGCTGCTTTCAGTTGAGATGCTCTATAAACATCAATTAGGTCCATCTGGACTAATGCATCATTTAAGGCCTGTGTTTCCTTATTGATTTTCTGTCTGGATGAACTGTCCATTGAGGCAAGTGGGGTGTTAAAGTCCCCCACTATTATTGTGTTACTGTCAATTTCTCCTTTTATAACTGTTAATATGTGCTTTATATATTGAGGTGCTCCTATTTTGGGTGCATATATATTTACAATTGTTAGGTCTTCTTCTTGGATTGATCCCTTGATCGTTATGTATTATCCTTCTTTGTCTCTTTTAACAGTGTTTATTTTAAAGTCTATTTTGTCTGATGTGAGTATTGCTACTCCAGCTTTCTTTTGATTTCCAATTGTATGGAATACCATTTACCAGCCCCTCACTTTCAGTCTGTATGTATCCCTAGATCTGAAGTGGGTCTCTTGTAGACAGATATATATTAGTGTTGTTTTTGTATCAATTCAGCCAGTCTGTCTTTTGGTTGGAGCATTTAATCCATTTACATTTAAGGTAATTACCAGTATGTATATTCTTACTGTCATTTTGTTCATTGTTTTTGATTTGTTTTTATAGGTCTTTTTTCTTCCCTTCCTCTTTTGTTCTCTTCTCTTGTGATTTGATAACTAACTTTAGTGTTGTGTTTGGATTCCTTTTCCTTTTTTGTGTGTGTATCTATTGTAGATTTTGGTTTGCAGTTCCCATAACATTTTGATATATCAGTCTATATATATGCAAGATTGTTTTAAGTTGCTGGTCTCTTAATTTCAAATGCATTTCCAATATCCTGCATTTGTATTCTCTTCTTCTCATTTTTGGTTTTGATATCATATTTGTGTGTGGATGGTTTCCTACATTTGCTGTATGTTTGCCTTTACTGGTAAGCTTTCCCATTGGTAATTTTCTTATTTCTAGTTGTGGCCTATGCTTTTCCACCTAGAGAAATTCCTTTAGCATTTGTTGTAAAGCTGGTTGGGTGGTTCTGTTAGCTTTTGCTTGTCTGTAAAGCTTTTGACTTCTCCACTGAATCCGAATGAGAGCCTTGCTGGCTAGAGTATTCTTGGTTGTAGGTTTTTCCCTTTCATCACTTTAAATATATCTTGACACTCCCTTCTGGCCTGCAGAGTTTCTGCTGAAAAATCAGCTGATAACCTTATGGGGATTCCTTTTTATGTCATTTGTTGTTTTTCCCTTGATGCTTTTAATATTTTTTTCTTTGTCTTTAGTTTTTTTTTTTCAGTTTGATTAATATGTGTTTCAGCATATACCTCCTTGGGTTCATCCTGTATGGTACTCTCTGCGCTTCCTGCACTTGAGTGAGTGTTTCCTTTCTCATGTTAGAGAAGTTTTCAGCTATAATATCTTCAAATATTTTCTCAGGTCCTTTCTCTTCCTCTTCTTCTGGGACCCTTATAATGCAAATGTTAGTACATTTAATGTTGTCCCAGAGGTCTCTGAGACTGTCCTCATTTCTTTTCATTCTTTTTTCTTTATTCTGTTCTGTGGCAGGATTTCCATCATTCTGTCTTCCAGCTCACTTATCCGTTCTTCTGCCTCATTTATTCCTTCTTGTGTTTTTTTCATTTCAGTTATTGTATTGTTCAACTCTGTTTGTCTTTTATATCTTCTAGCTCTTTGTTAAATATTTCTTGTATCGTCTTGGTCTGTGTCTCCATTCTTTTTCCAAGGTCTTGGATTACCTTTACTGTCATTACTCTGAATTCTTTTTTAGGTAGATTTCCTATCTCCACTTCACTTAGTTGTTCTTCTGGGGTTTTATCTGGTTCCTTCCTCTGGAACATACCCCTCTACCATTTCATTTTGTCTTTCTGTTTGTGGTCCCACAGGCTGACAGACTCTAGTTCCTCTTTCTTCTTGTATCTGCACCCTAGTGGGTGAGGCTGATCTAAGAGGTTTATGCAGGCTGTCTGGTGGGAGGGACTTGTGCCTGCTCACTGGTGGATGGAGCTGGGTCTTGTCCCTTTGGTGGGCAGGACCATGTGAAGTGGTGTGTTTAGAGGTGGCAGGGGGCTCAGGAAGACTTTAAGCAGCCCATCTGCTGATAGGTGGGGTGGTGCTCTTGCCCTGTTGGCTGTTTGGCCTGAGGCCTACCAGCACTGGAGCTTATGGACTGTTGGTTGGGGCCAGGTCTTGGCATTAAAATGGCAGCCTCCAGGACAGCTCAAGCCAATGAGTACTCCCCAGTTCCTCCGTCATCAGTGTCCTTGTCCCTGTAGTGAGCCACAGCTGCTCTCCACTTTCCCAGGAGACCCTCCAAGATCAGCAGGTAGATCTGGCCCAGGCTCCTATGCAATCACTGCTTTTTCCCCTGGTGTGCACAACACCTTGTGTGTACCCTCCAAGAGTGGAGTTTCTGTTTCCCACAGTCCTGTGGAGTTCCTGCAATCAAGCCCCACTGGCCTTCCAAGCCAAATGCTCTGGGGGCTCCTCCTTCTGATGCCAGGCCCCCAGAGTAGGGAGCCTGACGTGGGACTCAGAACTCTCACTCCATCTCATTGTGGCTTCTTCTTTGTCTTTGGGAGTAAAATATCTTTTTTTTTGTAGGTTCCAGTCTTTTTCATCAATGGTTGTTCAGCCATTAGTGTGACTTTGTTCTTTTTGTGAGAGGAGGTGAGCTCAGGTCCTTCTACTTCTACTCTGCCATCTTGTCTTTGGTCTGAGATCCTCCTTTTGTGTTTAAATTGGTGTTCCACTCCTTTCCTTACCTCACCAGTCTCATAGGATGACATTCTTCCCCTCCATTTGAGTCCCTGCCAAATTGGTCTTTAAAATTTTCCCAAATATTTAATTTTCTTTCCAGCTACAGGAGCCTTCTGCAGGCAGTGGGTTTTCTCTTTATTTTGATCTCTATTAGCCTTCCTTAAGCCAAAACCCCAGGGAACTTCAATTGTGCTTGAGATCTGGAGCACTCTGCATCCATCAACTTCCACGCTCAGAGGTCTGGAGCTGGTATGTTAATTTGTAGAGTTTGTTTCTTTCCTAGGCCAATGGCTTCATCTTGCTGGTATATCAGTGTTCAATCTCTTCCATAGTGACTTAGCGGCTTCACATCTCAGGCCCTTTCCCCTCAATGCCGACCTCCTTTCTACCTTGGGCCTTGAATTTGATACTAGACCCTTTTTTGCAATGGCATGAGGAGGTCATCGTGACTCTGTAGAAACATTGTTAAGTCCCAAAAGGTAAGCCTCTGGTCTAGAGTGAGCCTCCAAGGACACTCCTGGAAATAAATTGCTTTTCTAAACTTAGATTCCATGGGAGTTTCCAAGGCTTTTCTGGAGAGGGTGGTCTCATGAAGAGGCATCAGGAATCAGACTCGATGTAAGGGAGAGCCATGAAACACAATGAAAAACACAGGGGCTGTGGGAAATGAAATCCTGAGGCAAAAGAAAAGGAAGCCAAGTAGGGCAGGAGGTTGATTTGAATACTTGCAGGAAGTCCCTGGAAGAATGAACTTGAAGGAGCCCAGGCATTTCTGGAGGTTTTGATTCTCCAGCAGATATGCAGACAGAATTCACGGTCTACTCCCTAGGTCCTTGGCTGATGGACATGATGATAATAGGTTCCCTCCCTTCTGAAGAATATGGCAGTCAACTGTCCTTGACTCGACCCCTGCCTCCCAGACAACTTGCTATTCTCCAGTCCCTCCATCTCCACAAAGCCTCCTAGGTGGTCAGTCACTGCTCTGAGGGCACCTGCCATGCTCAGCTGCCCCTTGCACTGTGCCTGGCATGAAGTAGGTAACATTTGCTTGTTAAATAAAAACAAAGTTCTTTCTAATTTCCCATGAAAGTTGAGGTCTAAATCAGCTAAATTAATAACAAGGCAATTCACTTTAAAATTAACATTTATGGGCTTCCCTGGTGGCGCAGTGGTTGAGAGTCCTCCTGCCGATGCAGAGGACACAGGTTCATGCCCCGGTCCGGGAAGATCGCGCATGCCGCAGAGCAGCTGGGCCCATGAGCCATGGCCGCTGAGCCTGCGCGTACCGAGCCTGTGCACCGCAACGCGAGAGGTCACAACAGTGAGAGGCCCACGTACCGCAAAAAATAAATAAATTAATTAATTAATAAATAATAAAATTTACTTTGAAACTCTATAATTTTTTTAAAGGGCAGGGATGATAGATAGATTTAAAACCTACTGAATGCCTGATACTGTGTAAAGTGCTTTACACACATTATTTGATTTAATCTTGAATTTAATATCTAGGAATTATCTGCAACATTTTATAAATCAAAACACAAGAATAGAAGTGGCATACCCAAGTAAGTCAGAGAGTTCAATTTCCAGCCTAGTTCTGCTAACTCCAAAGACCATTTCCTCACAGTGTTGTAAAATGAAGAGTTTTCAGTATATGATTTATTAAATCCCAGATTAGATTTTTCTCTGTAATTGAGCAGATCCTAATTTCTAATTCTTATAAGAGCTGGTTTTAAGCATAAGAAACTTAATATGTGTGTACCATATATTTAAAAAACTAATGCATCTACTGAAATTCATGACTAAAATCACAAAGCTAGGGTGCTTTCTAAATAGAGTCCTTGTTCCCTCTCTGTTTTTTGTTTGTCTTAATTTTTCTCTAAGCCAAGTTAAAAGTAGAGTAAAAGGGAGGAACTTAGTGGTAGACCATTCCACTGAGAAGAGTGATTTGTCTTCATTAGTATTCCAATTTTTAGTATGCAAATTATATGCACTTTTACTTTCTCTTATTTATACCAGTGGCAAATTATAATTCACTCCCACTGAGGGAATGCCACTGAAAATGAAAAAAAGCCTAATCTTTAAAATTATCCAGACTTCCTTTGATTTGGGTGAGAGTGTAGGGGCCTGCCTGAATGCACATGGTCAGCTAAAGGACTTTTCAAAGTTTTTTCTAGTCTAGGAGCCATTTAATTATTGTTTTCCTGATTTTCCCTCCTATTTTAATATTTCTGAAAGCAGGAAGCACTTTACTATTGAAACAGATATTTAAAGTTTTGATATCTCTTTATTTTACCCCATTTTGGGGGTTGCATCTCAAAGTTGATGGTATCTCTGAATTGAGTGAATCTAGGAATGTTTTGGGGGAAGTTCAGGAGCTGTTCTGATTCCCTTTAACTCTTCCCCCTCCACCCCAAGAAATGGGGGACTGACTGGAGTCCAGGTTGTCCTGATAATATTTCCTTCCAAAGGTTCTCCTAGTTGGGTAATGTCACAATCCTCTAGCATCCGTTAGTTCCTTATCTATAACATAATATATCACGATTACCTGCTGTTCCTTATGTTTTGGGATACTCTTCCTTTGTTTAATATGTAAAATCTATGTAATTTGGAATGTTTCTGATCTAAGCAGAAAGAATCCAAATGCCAAGATGTAGAGGTGAGCAGCACATGGTCTCCTGGAGCTGTCAAAATGAGTTAGGAGGTGCCAAGTGCAAACATCTCCAAATTAGTGCCAGCCTGACTCCCCCTGTGGTCATGGAGATTAAATCAGGAGGATGTGATGGGATAAAGATTTTTCTTTCTCTCCTCTTTCTGATGTGAGCCTGGCTCAGGTGGTTCACTTTAGAGCTATGCTAAGTCTGGTCATCCCCAGCTCCCTGAGAGGGACTTTGTGACAACCACATACTCTCCCCATTTGTATGAACAAGACTGATCTTCTCTTCCTTGTATGACTGCAGAACCCCAAAGGGCCAAGGGGTCTGGGTAAGGTCTTCACAATGCTTGCATGTGATGGATTTATTTCTCCTTTATGTTTTCTTCCTACCATGACTGCTCTGTTTTCCAAGTGTCCTTTTTGAATTTTCTTTCATGGTGCCCACCCAGCTGAGCTGCTATGTATGCAATAATGTCTACCTCTTACCATATCTAGTGGGATACACTGTGGTCAACATCTCTAACTGCCAAGAGTTTAAACAATGCCATTTATAATACAACTCTACACAGATTAACAGAATGTTGAAGGTGACATTTCCCACGGTCAGGACTTTCAGCTAAAGGCCTGTAAAGTTAGTAAGTACTTCCATAGTTTAAAGGGAATGCTTGAAAGTAGCTAATCCCCCTTCCATAATTCTACCAAAAGAAAATAGATTATTCTGCTACTCCCACATTCTATGCATAAAGAAAACAAGAAGTTTCAGGAGAGCTCATTCAAGGGGAGAGTTGTAGAAGGGGGTTTTATGGAAGTAGCTGGTTCTTGATGTAGTAGAGAGCCTTAGGGAGGGAGGGAGTGCCCCCCCCCAGCATGCCAGGTGAGCACTAGAGCTCCAAGGTAACCTCTCAGAATCTGAGTTTGACCCCCAGAAGGGAAGCTGCCTCACTGGGTGGAGGCTGGCTGATCTGAGGGGATCCACAGGTCCATCCTAGTGCAGTGAGGGGTGGTGAGATCCTTCCTGAGAGAAACTGACCATGTTCCCTGTAGTTTGCTCATATACAGGAATGTACTAGCTTATCCCTCTTGTCTTTGTAACTGTGCAGGGAGAAGGCTGATAGGAGCAGTCTGTGATGTCTGGAAGGCTAGAGAAGGCAGCTAGGAGAGCTACACTCACCTTTTTGTGTGATACAATGTGAGCATTTCTATGGGGAAAATGAAGTCATGGGTGGTAACCTGGCAAAAATTGTCCCAAAGATACAAGGCCCAAGACGATTTTGGTGGTCAGGGAATTCCAGCAGTAGTAGTTGTGCAGATGGACCACCAGGGCAGGAGTGGGGACTGGGGCTGGGGCAAAAAGTCATCAGGGGGGCAGATCACCCCCAGGGCAGGGCTCCCCATGAGCTTTGGAAAACCCTTCTTGCACCCCAAGAAAGAGCCATCACATGGCCTTCTGCCCAAGGGGAAACCCAGCAGCACTTTGGATGAGAGACTTCTCTTTTTCTCTGATCCTGTTCCCACCTACTGGAATCTGGAGGTTCAGAAAGCAGGATGCAGAGGGAAGAGGAGTGTGGACACTGCACAGCCCCATTCAAGGGCCAGGCTTGTGCTGTGAAATGGACCTGAGGCTGAAGCTTACATTAAATTAGTAAGTCGGGTCAGCTGGGATCATTTTATAAGGAGGCTCTTCTAACTACTGAAACCGACCGAAAATCTCCATTATCTGTCTGAGACACCATCAAGAAGTGAGAAAAGAGCTCGAAAGAGGCAGGTTGGAAGTGACTGGAGAAAAAATAAAGCCTGTTCCTGATTGAATCTCAGCAAAGTTAGCTGTTCAAAAAGCTGGTTACTCAGCTTAGGTCACAGATGAAAACATTCGGGATGAGCTGCCAACATGCATTGCATTGCTCTCCTGGGCTGCCTCCACTCTTCAGGATTTGAGGGGCTGTGTTTTAATTCAAGGGTGCCTCTCCTTTGCTGGTAGGATGTTATTAATCTTTCTTAGGGTGAAGAATAGAATTGTAAAATAATGATAAGGAATTATTATAAAATAAAGATTATAATAAATTATAATAACAGCAACTAATATTTGACAATATCAGAAGGAGACACATTTGATTGCCCACAATGGGGTGGAGAAGGGGACAGATTCTACTGGCATCTAGTGAGTAGAGGCCAGGGATGCTGTTTAACATCCTACAGTGCACAGGAGAGTTGCTTCAACAAAATGTCAATGATGCTAAGGCTCAGAAACCCTGAATTAGACCCTCATCCCATTATCACAGGAATGTAACAATATACATATCTTAAAATAACCTTTTTTAAAAAATTTTAGAATAGTTTTAGATTAATAGAAAAGTTGCAAATACAGTGCAGGGAATTCCCATACACCCAGTATCTGTATCTTAGAATGGTAACATTTGCACAACTAATGAACCAATATTGATACTTAGTTATTAACGAAAGTCCATACTTTATTTAGATTTCCTTAGTTTTTGCTAATGACCCATTTCTCTTCCAGCATCCCATGTTACATTCAGTTGTCATGTCTCCTTAGGCCCTTTAGACTATGGCAAATTTTCAAGCTTTTCTTGGTTTGGAGGCCGTTGACAACTTTGAGGAGTACTGGTCAGGTATTTTGTAGACTGTCTTTTAGTTCAGGTCCATCTGATGCTTTTTCACAGCTAGACTGAGGTTATGGGCTTTTGGAAGGAAGAACACAGAGGTCAAATGTCATTCTCATCATAGCATATGAGAGGTACATGTTATTAACATGACTTGTCACTGTAGATGTTAACCTTTATCCTTCAGCTGAGCTAGCATTTGTCAGTAAAGTTATTCTCTCTCCACCCCTTCCTGTACTGTACTCTTTGGACAGAATTCACTATGTGAAGCTCACATTTAAGGAAAGGGGAATTATGCTCCATCTCCTTTCAGGGGGAGTATCTACATATATTATTTAGAATTTTAAGCACTGGAGATTTGCCTATTCCCTCCCATTGATTTATGTAGGTATTCAATCATGTGTTTACATCAGTGTAGCAGATTGAACGGCGGCCCCCCAAAAGATATGTCCACATCCTAGCCCTTGCAGCCTGTGAGTGTGACCTTATTTGGGAAATGGGTCTTTGCAAATGTAATTAAATAAGGATCTTGAGATGAGATCATCCTGAATCATCTAGGTGGGTCCTAAATCCAAGGACAAGTGTTCTTTTTCTTTCTTTTTTTTCCCTTATATAAGGAAATGATCATTAGATAGTCTTTTTTGTTGTTGGGGTAAAGTTATGTTACAACGTTGTGTTAGTTTCTACTGTACAGCAGAGTGAAGTGGAGTTCCCTATGCTATACAGCAGGTTCTCATTAGTTATCTGTTTGATACATATTAGTGTATATATGTCAATCCCAATCTCCTAATTCATCCCTAGATAATCATTTTTAATTTTTTTACATTTTTAAAAATTGTATATGATTTTTTTGAATTTTATTTTTTATAGAGCAGGTTCTTATTAATTATCTGTTTTATACATATTAATGCATATATGTCAATCCCAATCTCCCGATTCATCCTACCAGACAAGCGTTCTTATAATAGTAAGAAGACAGAGGAGAAGGCCATGCGAAGATGAAGGCAGAGATTGGAGTGATGTAGCCACAAGTAAAACACTGTGTGGAGCTACCAGGAGCTAAAAGAGGCAAAGAATAGATTCTCCCATAGATCCCATCACAGAGCATCGCTCTGCTGACACCTTGATTCCAGACTTCTGGCCTTTAGAACTTTAGAAATTCCTGTTGTTTTAAGCCACCTAGTTTGTTATGGCAGCCATAGGAAACTGATGCAATCAGTATGGGCTATGGATACTTATGCTTTTTATATATGGACTTTTGTATATGCAGTAAGTCCCCTACATACTAATGAGTCCCGTTCTGAGAGCACATTTGTAAGTCCAATTTGTTCATAGTCCAGAAAAGTTAGCCTAGGTACCCAACTAATTCAATTGGCTATGCAGTAAGTCCCCTACATATGAACCTTCAAGTTGCAAACTTTCAAAGATGCAAATGTGCCCCTGTAATGCCAGCTGTTGTACTGTACTACTGTACATTTCAAGGTAGAGTACTGTAAGAATTTAAATGTTTTCTTTATTTTTTTGTATTTGTTCGTTTGTTTTTTATGTATTATTTGTGCGAAAAGTATTATAAACCTATTACAGTACAGTACTATATAGCCGATTGTGTTAGTTGAACTTATGAACGCACTCTCGGAACAGAACTTGTTCGTATGTAGGGGACTTACTGTATAGTACTGTACAGTAATAGGTTTATAATACTTTTCACACAAATAATACATAAAAAACAAACACAAAAAATAAAACATTTTTAATCTTACAGTACGGTACTTTGAGAAGTATAGTAGTACAGTATAACAGCTGGCATACAGGGGAACGTTCGCATCTTTGAAAGTTTGCAACTTGAATGTTCGTATGTAGGTGAATTACTGTAATCCATATACAATTTTTATATATGAGCTTATTCATATAATCCAGTACTACGTTATTTTATTGCTCAAATTTTTCCAGCTCTGGTCATTGGGAACTCTTTCAGTCAGCAGCAGCAGTTTTTCCCAGGCATCCCTACCTCCCTGGTGTACTTTGCCAGTCCTTTGAGTACCCTCTCCAAGGTCCAGGGCCTGACCCTGCTTGGCAGAGCCTGAGTCAGTCCTGCCTGGAACCTGGCCATCTCCAAATCCTAAACCGGAAAGTGACCTTTAATGTTTTATTACTGTCTAATTATTCTAGCACCCATCAATACACCCAGGAATGTTAGCACTGCTTTCCAGAAGGCCTGCCACAGAGAAAAGAATTAAGCAAGAATGCTGGCACTGTGCAGGTTTTTCTATGCCCCCATCCCAAATTTTTCACATGTTTTAGCCATATCCTTGCATAGCATTAATGAGAGGAGACAGAAGCAAAAACATGCTGCCAGACAGCTTCAAAGTTGGCCTCCTTCACCGATATATTTTCATGAGAAGGCAAAGGTAAAGACAAGTTTTCTGTTGGCAAATTCGAAATTCCAGGTACTCTAGGTCAGGCATACATCTGAAAAAGCAGGGCGTCTTTAGATAGCTGAAATGAAAGCCAGTAGCCTAGCTTCCCAGAGGAATTTCCTAGAAGAGTTGAGGCTTTTACAATCACAGTTGTTCTTCAGATGTAATATGAAGAAACAAAAACTTCTTTGTAATTTTAGTCTTTCTCCTTCTGTCAGCCAGAGAGGACTGATATTCAGTTGCTACGTATCTTGTAGAATTATTGTCTTTCCCTCCTTCACAGCAGATCAATTTGTTCTGAGAACTGCTAGTGATGTAAAGAGTGGAGATGATTGAAAAATAATAAGGCTCAGTCTCTGATCCCCCCAAAACATGCACCCGCTTCAGAATTTCCCGTGTTCATAAATGCTCCTGATTTATTAGCCTAGAAGCTGGGTTGTCACCTTTGGTCACTTAATTTTTTCCCTTCTCCCTCTCTTTTCCTCCTCCTCCTTTACTCTCCCCTATCCCATTCAAACACCAAGTACAGCCCATCTTTACTTCTTGAAGCCTCCTGTATCTATTTGATAACTTTGCTTCTCACAGCCATCACCCTAATCCAGACCCTTATCACTTTATTTCTGGAATATTGCAAGACTTTTAATTACCCACTTTCAGCCTCTCCACTGTGTTCCCCAAAGTGCACTAATGCATTTCCTAAACACAATCTTGTGGCTTGTTATTCCTCACCCCATTATCCTTTAATGTTTCCTCAATGTCTGAACAAGAAGGTCCACACTCTTCACCGTTACTTTTAAGTTCTGCCAGATCCCAAGTTTAGCACGACTATACAACTGTAATTTCTGTAACTCAGAAATGGCATGAGGGACTTCCCTAGTGGTCCAGTGGTAAAGAATCCACCTTCCAGTGCAGGGGACGTGGGTTTGATCCCTGGTCAGAGAACTAAGATCCCACATGCCAAAGAGCACCTAGGCCCGTGCATCACAACTACTGAGCTCGTGCGCCTCAACCTGAGAGCCTACGTGCTGCAAACTACAGAGCCCATGTGCTCTGGAGCCTGCGCACCACAACTAGAGAAGAGAAAAACCCGCACACCACAACTAGAGAGAAGCCCGCGCCACAATGAAGAGCCCATGTGCCACAGCAAAGGATCCCCAGGTGCCTCAACGAAGGTCCCGTGTGCTGCAACTAAGACCCGATGCAGCCAAAAAAAAAAAATTAAAATTAAATAAATAAAAATATACCAGTCCCTAGGAATAACTTTAAAAAAAAAATGGCATGAAACTTTCATGCTTGCTGAACTGATTATTGGCCCTGGACAGATGCATATTCCTGCCTATTATAATTTTCTCCCATTCTTCCCTTTGTCTCGAGTGCCCTTTCTTCTTTCCACTAAGTTATCCATAATTTAAGTCCCCTGCCCTAAACATGAGCTCCCCTCTTAAGGATCTACATTTTATCTCAGCAACAAGTAATGGCTTCCATCTTTAAATTCTTGTGTTCTCATTGGCCATTCCATATTTTCCAAACTGAGTCCTGCAGAAGTGTGCCATGGCAGTGCTTCTCAAACTTTGGCATGTGTCAGGATCACCTGGAAGGCTTCTTAAAGAGAGAGATTGCTGAGCTCCCACCAGAATTTCTGAATCAGTAGGTCTGAGGTGCTACAGAATGTGTATTTCTAACAAGATCCAGGTGCTTTGGTTTTTTTTTTATTGAAGTATAGCTGATTTACAATGTTGTGTTAATTTCTGCTATACAGCAAAGTGACTCAGTTATATGCATATATACATTTTTTTTTTAATATTCTTCTCCTTTATGGTTTGTCCCAGGAGATTGGATATAGTTCCCTATGCTATACAGTAGGATCTTGTTGTTTATCCATTCTAAATGTAATAAGATCCAGGTGCTTTGGATGCTGCTGGATTATGTACCACACTTAGAGCACCACCATGGTTCCTATGGTTTTAAATTTTTTGTGTCTGTCAGAATCTTCTGGGAAGCTTGTAAGAAGCCTTGATTCCAGGGCACACACCTTTGTGGTCTGATGAGGTAGGTCTGGGTCAGGTCAGTCTTTTTTTTTTTTTTTTTTTTTTTTTTTCAAGCCCAGGGTAATTCTGACTCAGCTGTCTGCCTGAGAAGTTTTGTTCTGGAAAATGCAGGAGTTCTCATTTCTGATGATAGTGATCCTATTTGGCCCTTGTCACTTAGCGTCCCGTGGCCCTTACCTCTGAGTGTTTGGCCTATTGTTCTACTTAGAGTTAGTGTTTTGGGAAAAGTTTCTTTTTATTCTCAGTCTCTAGCACTGTTATTTCCACGGGAGAGAATACTCATATATTTTGGATATCACCCAGTTAGAAAAAGATAGTTCCTATGAATTATTAATTCCTATGAATTCCTTTGATGCACTGTGAAAGAAAGTATTGAATTGTGAGTGATGGTGGGTGGGAGGCCTCACGCTGGGCTTTATGAAAAGGCCTCAGGCCATTTTGAATTCCCAGGATTGGCCTCTACTTTCCCCAATGTGGGTAACTGAAGGCCAAGCCTCATTTTCCTCTATTGCTTGAGGTGAGAACTGAATTGTCATATGCCTGTGTTTCAGGCACATTCTGATTTCTAAGTTAAAACTAAGCCACTTTGTCCTGTACTTTCAGATAGTTTCTCATGAATGATTAGTGAATCCAAATGTCACTTTCATTTCAACTTTAAGAATAAAAGAGATTGGGCTTCCCTGGTGGTGCAGTGGTTGAGAGTCCGCCTGCAGATGCAGGGGACGCGGGTTCGTGCCCCGGTCCGGGAAGATCCCACGTGCCGCGGAGCGGCTGGGCCCGTGAGCCATGGCCGCTGAGCCTGCGCGTCCGGAGCCTGTGCTCCGCAACGGGAGAGGCCACGACAGTGAGAGGCCCGCGTACCGCAAAAAAAAAAAAAAAAAAAAAAAAAAAGAGATTGAGGGCACAGACGAAGTGAGGAAGATGAATTTTTACTTCTGTCTTGACTGATTGCTTAATGTTTCAGCAATGACAATGTGTGTGAGATAAAAGGGAGCTTGGGGCGGTGTTGCATGCATTTTCCCAGTGACTGTATGTACATGGTATAGAGAGATTGCAGTGTGAAGTTCTCTCTATTGCACTGACCAGTCTGGAGAGGTACCCCCACTTCTTAACAGAGAAGCTAGGGGAAGAGGTTAGGAAGTGATCACCTTCAGAAGAAAAATCAGAATTTAAAAAATTGCATATTTAGTTCAAAACAGCATTTTCCTAAACATATTTAATCACTATTAGCATTTCCCAGGACAGTGTTCCCCAGAACACCCAGTAGAAAATGTTTGTATAAATATATATATATATATATATATATATATATATTTCTGTGTCATAGTAATAGAAATATGCCAGAACTTTCAATCACTTATTGCAATTATTTTAAAGGAATTATAGAATTATGCACATTCCCTGTTAAAAAGGATGATTCTAGAATATTCTGATGCTCCTCAGGACTATCACAGTGTTTTAAAGTTCAAATCCAAAGTAGTTTTAAGAAACTCAGTTAAATAAATATTTATGAATTTTACCCAGAAAAAAGTTTTTTTTTAAAGAACTGGATTTTATTTTAAGTAAATTCTAAATTTTAAAGTGGAGAGAAGCTTACAGTGCAAACTGAGGGTCAGACAGATGAAGTGACCTGTGTAAGTGGAAAATACCCGAATGTTCAATGATAGGAAATATTGGGGGGGAAAAATTGTACAGCTATATAAGGGAATATAACACAGATACTAGGAGAAAGGAAAATTAATGATACAGTGACTTGGAGGAGTGTCCCTTATACACTGTTGAGTAAAAAAGAAGCAAGTTACAAAGTAATATGTGTTATATGATATCAATATTGAAAACAAAACAGAAAGCAAAAAGATATGTGAATAAACATCTTTTGATATGTTTGAGCTTAATAAAAAAACATGGAAGAGTACTCCAAAATGTTGACACTGGATAGGAAGGGGCAGGAATGAGTTCTTTTCTCTGGTTTTTCCTTAATGTCTCTGTGTTGTTTGCTTGGGGGCACTGACTGTATATTGCTTTTGTAGATAAATGGAAAATTCAATAAGATATTTCTTATCAAAAGCACTTAAAAGAGGAAGTCCTCAAAGTGTTCCAAAAATATTTGTTAGAAAAAACTACCGGTCTTTTCCTCTCCTTTAAGTGAGCCGTAGTGACCTGTCAACTGTGAAAAAGAAGAGAACTTGGGAAGTTCTTGAGCACGCTTGCTTTGTCTTCAGTTACTGAACTCTCTTCCCTGTGATGCTGTTGAAATGATTAACCTGAATTAAGAAGGAGGGATTTTAAAGCAAAGGTGAACTTCACTGCTGCCTAAATTATATTTTTAAAAATTGCTTGCAGGGTTCTGAATATTGAAATTAGAAATGTCCCATCAAAGGATCCCTTATTTTGTCAATTTCATCATGTAACTGATTCACAGTGAGAATTACTGTGAATCCCAGAAGGAACCCAAAGCAGCGCCCCACATATTGTCCTTGGTCTCTAGAGGTTTATCATGAAGATGAACAGAAAAGCCTAAATACGTATAAAAATTAGAGAATGTAATGAGACAAAAAAATCTCTCTGTGCAGTGCCCACCTTCAGCACTGTAGACATTCAAATAATGAACAAATGAATAAAGGCTGCCAGATTTCAATAAATGTTACAATGAAAATTTTTGCATAACTAGAAATAAACAAAATAAAATAAAAATTTGTCTCTGCAAAATGCCATGATTACTTCAAGGAAAATAATTCATTTAATAAAAACCAGAATATAAAGGAATTGGAATATTTTTTGTTGAAATTGTGCTAGAGGACAACATATGCCCTTTACCCTCCTCCTTGAATTAATTGTGATTATGAAAGTGGAAGCAAAGGTGGCTGACCCTTTGATATTATTTAAATATTTTCTCAGTTCCTTATTCTATGGGCTCTGAAGGGGGCCACTTTTATAAACCTACAAATGAGACTGCTGCTCCAAATATCCGTTAAAGAAATGTAATGATTTTTCCCTGGCAATGCTTGCATCTTCATTGGAGCTTTCAGAAATCAACTCAAGAGCTCTGTAGGCTTGCCTTCTTTTCTGGGCAGCCTTCCAGCCAGGAAAGGTATCAAAACATTTTTTGCTTAGCCCTTCGGACATTAGTGGTCTCCCTGCTGAGGCTACCTAGGACTAAACTGCATCCTGAATGTTGTGACTACCTAGAGAACCATTATTATTTTTTCTTAATATTTATTGGAGTATAGTGATTTATAATGTGTTAATTTCAGGTGTACAACAAAGTGAATCAGTTATGCATATACATATATCCACTCTTTTTTAGATTCTTTTCCCATTTAGGCCATTATAGAGTATTGAGTAGACTGCCCTGTGCTATACAGTAGGTTCTTACTAGTTTTCTGTTTTATATATAGTAGTGTGTATATGTCAATCACAATCTCCCAATTTATCACTCCCCGCCTAACCCCCGGTAATCATAAATTTGTTTTCTACATCTAGCTCTTTTTCTGTTTTGTAGATAAGTTCATTTATACTCTTTCTTTTTAGATTCCACATACAAGTGATATCATATATTTGTCTTTGTCTGACTTACTTCACTCAGTATCACAATCTCTAGGTCCATCCATGTTGTTGCAAATGGCATTATTTCGTTCTTTTTTATGGCTGAGTAATAGTCCATTGTATATATGTACCACATCTTCTTTACCTATTCCTCCGTTGATGGACATTTAGGTTGCTTCTATGTCATGGCTATTGTAAATAGTGTAGAGCACCATTATTATTAACAATAGGTACTCATACGGTCTTCTCCATTTGCAAAGTGCTTTATAATGGTATTACTTATTAGATGTTAATGCCTAATTATAGGACACCTTTGCCAAGCCTTAGAAGGGTTGTCTGGGTATGCTTGGCTCTGGGCTGGGGTGCCCAGCCCCTTTCCTCCCTACTGGGTTGAATGAATGTGACCTCACTGGTATCAGTTCATCAGCCCAGTATACCACCAGCCCCTTGTGTATCTGTGCCCCGAGGATAGGAACCTGGAGAGCAAACCAGGTAAATCCAGACCTGATCCTGGGCCATATTCAATCCTTTGGTTCCAGGTTATCATTTCTGCTATGAAGATTGGGTACTTATTTTCTCAGCAGCAAGGACCACCTCCTTCCTTCACTTTAGATCTGACAAACGTTTCTAGTTTCAGTCACTAGGAAATAATTCTCCTAGGAAAGACATATGGATAGTTTAAAGCGTAATTTTAATAACATAGTGGAGGTACTTATCATACTGTAATGTACATTGTGTCAGTGAATATATGTCATTTTTAAAATGGTGCCTTTTTTTCCTAAACAAAAACCATTCTTCTTGTCTTATTATCTATTGGCATGGCTTGTCAGAACTTCATAATCCAGCTAAGCAACTGAGTAAGCAAAATATTCCTCTAAGTTTCCAAAGCATTCTAAAGAAGTTTAGAAATACAGTCTTGAGTTTCTGTTTGATTATGAAAGAGAAACAATTAGAAACTGGATGGCTTTGCAGAAATAGAGGCACAGATGCAGAGAACAAATGTATGGATACCAAGGGGGAAAGTAGTGGGGTGGGAGGAATTGGGAGACCAGGATTGACACATATACATTATTGATACTATGTATAAAATAGACAACTGATGGGAACATACTGTATAGCACAGGGAACTCTGCCTAATGCACTGTGGCAACCTACATGGGAAGGAAGTCCAAAAGGGAGGGGATATCTATATATGTATGGCTGATTCATTTTGTTGTACAGTGGAGGCTGACACAACATTGTAAAGCAACCATACTCCAATAAAAATTAATTTTTTTAAAAAAGAGGGAAACTGGATGGCTTTAGGTTTTGATGAACCCCAGGCCTGTGAGGGTCCCTGATGGAGTCTGGGGCCTTGTAGTCCAAGGCCAAAGTCAGAATATTGGCTGCACATAATGGTGTTATTGATTAGTCTTCCGTATCTGGACTGGTTAGGAATTGATGAAAGATATTGCTGCTCTGACCGTCTGTAATTGTCTCATTGTTAGTTAGGGATGCTCCGGTTCTGGATCTCTTCCCTGTTGCTATGGAGTTGCCCGCACACCTCCCTTCACACACTTCATTGTTGGGGTAAACATGGACTTTGAGGTCTTTCCTCCTTTCCCTGGGACCTAACCCTCTTGCTGTCCTCTACTGTCTTCCTAATCTTGCCCAAACGGCCACAGCCCAGTGGAACTGGAGTGTCTGCAGCATGTGGCTGTGAAAGGGATGGGTGGAGCTGACCTCAACGTCTTTCTCATTGGTTTCAATTCTGGAAGAACTAGAACACACACAGAAGTGAAGTGAAGTGTTTTTTCCCTGTAAGATGGGGTTGACCGTGGAACAGTTATATGTTCCCAGAATTATATTTCATTATGCATTGTAATTTATTCCCTCTCTTATGTAAGAGTGATATCTGTGTTTATTTTACAACTCCTTGTGAAAAGGGAGGCACATCCAAGAAAGGATATTAGTCTCACATCTGAAAACCATCCCTATTTTGAAGAAAGTTTAAGATTTGGGGAAGCAGGACCTTGATTCTCATTAAGAGAGTTTATTTCAAGATGTTCTTCTGCCATTCCCTTGATGCTAGGGAACAGGTATTTGACCAAAGCTAAGCCTACCGTGTTCCTGCCTTGGACTTTGACTCTGGGGCGGTGGTACAAAGAAGCAGGGGGACATTCTCGAATTCGTCTTGGAGTGGTGGCAGTGGTTTCCACTATCTAGTGGCAGTGAGGTTAGTAGTCATGCTGTAATAATGGGGCCAAAATAGGGTCCTACATAGAGTTCCATTGTCATGATTTTGGCTGTGGTCTGGCCTTCCATTTATTTTACCCACTTTCTGTGCTTGATTGGTTAGCTTTGCCTGAACCCTGTGATTTACTCCACATCCGTTGGATAAATTGCTTTTTGCCATCAAGTAATCAGAGTTGGTTTCCACTACATGGCACCTAAAACCCTGAACATTACTCTTGTTCTGGGGCCCAGGACATTGAGGACAAAGGTTAGTAGAATCTATTTGGCCCAGTAGCTCTTTTCAATAATAAAAGAAAGTTTTCTTTGAACTTAGGAGTGAGTTTTTGTGTCGGCGAACATATATATTCTGAATTGTCTCTGCCGTACAGAGACCTTTAGCCACTGTGTTTCTATTATTTTAATGCTTTATGCTCTTAGTGGCTAACTGCACATTCCATACACATGCTGATGGTACAAACTTCCTCTAAATTCTTCTTGAGGTAGGCTCTGCTAATTTCTTTTGTAGATAACACTGCTGCAATCGCCTGTGAATTCATGTTGTGATGAGAGAAATTCTATAAATATTCTTGGCTTCAGGAGGGAAAATAATACCTTCTAGGAGAGAGTTATCCAAAGAATATCTTCACCATTATCTAGGAGATGTATTCTTTGATTTGTCTTGTCCCCAAATGTTTACACAGATTCAACAGTTAAAAACCATTTGTGTTGTTTCCCAACACATGTGCTGTTTGCTTCATACATATTTACAAATGGATTATATTTCCTTGTCATTTGTGGAACTATTTTCATAGTGCTAACTTCACATGACAGATTTCTCACTTAGTGAATGGATATTATTTTGGTCTATGTGACCCAAATTTCTGGATTGGTCTTTAGGGACAGGTAGCGTGTCTGTTGTATTTCATTTATGTATGTTGAATTCTTTACGTACTGCATAGTGATGTGTGCATGCAAATGCTTATTTAAATTAATATTACCATATTAAAATGTATCAAAATATCCAGAATTATGTTATGAATTAACATACATATGCAGCATGAAATGAAAAAGTAAACTTTCTGAATAAGTAAAACATTTAGTCAACCACTACTTATGATGGCATCTTACAAGGTACAAGGCCCTTTGAGGAGAGCAGAGGCTGATGTGGATTCTCCCCTTGAGGGATTATCTATTTAATGAAGGAAAGTCACAGTTTCACTGGGAAGTTTATACTCTAACGGCAACTGTGTGTTGGTAGTCAGCCACAAGTATGAACTCCTTCTTGGTTTACGTGTTCCTGACAAATCTTTGGAAGTAAGCATTTTGAGATGGAAAGTTCACATCCTTTAAAGGCTTCAGTCTCTAGTACAAAAGTCCCCAATATCTCTAAACTAATATTCTAAGGCCAACTTCTATTTTCGTAGTTATTCTTAATAGGATAAGAGTAAGATTTTGAAACTCTGAGGCCTGAAAGAGAATAAAGATAGAGAGGAGATCAGAGCAGTTTAGACCTGGAATGAAGCACAGATTAGCTGGTCCAATCCCTTTGGTTTACCAGGAGTCTAAAGAAGTTCAACTTTTAGATCATTTGTATGTGAGAAATGACTAAGGCAACTCCCTTGATCTTTTTGTTCCTTCTTCCATCTCCTCTCCCCACCTTATTTTATTCTTCTGGAGTACCAAAGAGACCTCCTGGGAGTGTTTTCATTTTGAGTAGAAGACAGAGATGCCAGTGCTAATTTGGAGACATCTACCATGGTTTTAGGAAGTGAATGGGAACCCAGACTACCCTTTGGTACTGATGCAGCTTCCTTGTCCATGGTCGTATTAATGATTACAGAGCAGTGTTGACAAATTTTCTCTGCAAAGCATCAGAATAAATGTTCTAGGCTTTGTGCACCCTTTGGTCTCTGTCCAGCTACTCTGCTCTGCCACTGTAGTGTGAAAGCAGCTATAGACAATACAAATGAGCGTGGCGTGGTTCTATTCAACTATGTTTATAGAAACTGAAACTTGAATTTCATGTAATTTTCACATGTCATGAAATATTTTTCTTTTAATTCTTTTCAATCATTTGAAAACAAAAATCATGCTTAGCTCACAGGTTGTATCAATTCAAAAACAGGCAGCAGTCAGATTTGGCTGGTGGCCCACAATTTGCCTATCCCTGTTGTAGGAAATCCTTAGGGAATGTTCCTTATATGCATCCTGATGAATCTAATCTAGTTAGATTTGGTGCTCAAAGAAAATCAGCATAAGGTGGACATAATTGCCTCAACCCTAGTTAGGATCCCAGAATCTGAGGAATTATTTTCCTTATCTCTCTATATTTCGAAATGATCAGGTGGTGGCCCAGAGAGATAAAATAACTACCCAGTGTGACCTGGGCAACCTCTCAATGTCAATTGTCAACCTCTCTCTTCTATGCTTATTCAGATATCCAGTTCTGCTGGACTGTGCCCCATATATATTTCCTTATTTTAAAAAAATTCTTTATTTTCCTTTCTCCTTATCTTTGGGATTCTCGTTGGGTGATGTCTGGCAGCACTTAAGGAAGGCAGATGCCTGTTTGTCTACTGACCTCCTCAATCATCAAAGAAGCTTCCCAGGGGGAGAATTGTGGATGAAGCTTGAGGTGAGGTAGTTGTTGGGAGGGCTTCAAACTGCTGAGTTATTGCTGTGTCATGATTTACAAGTTGCCATTTCTGTTACGAGGTGTGTGAATTTACACACAATTTATAACATCAGATTCAGGGATACATTTGCCAATAGCTTTATACAGGGTGGATCAAAGTAAAGAACAGAAGCCTAGAGACTGAGAAGAAAAATGAGATTAAGATTTCATCATGGCCCCAGATTTTAGCCATACATCAAAGATATTTGTTCTGTTGGCTTGTTTTAAGAACATGCTTAAATGGGTTACTGTATATACTTTATTTCTCAGAGTAAGGATTTTCAATGTTGATAAACTAGAGACATTATAAGAAAACTAATTTTTTTTTTTTTGGTATTCATCCTGAGATAAAAAATTCACAGGTACATTTAAATGTGTAGGACAAATAGTTTCTCTTTTACTAGGACTCTTTGCTGTCTCATTTTTGGTTGAGATTCCCAGGTAATAAGTCTCAACTATTCCCATATTCCAAAGTGAGAAACTGGGCCTCCTAATCAGGACTTGCAAAGGAGGTAGTCAAAATCCTGTTTTGTGACTCTTAGCTGGCTGCCTACCCCAGGCTATGAAAGAGATCATGGCATATGGGAGAAGAGCCTGGAGCTTGGAGAGAGGATTTATTTAGGAAAAGTTGGGACTTTGAGTTTCATGTTTCACCCAAGTTTCATATTCCTCTCCCTTGATCTCTCACCTCCCAACATTAAAGGGATTCTTCTTTCTCAAGTCAAGAGACAGGGCTTCAAGGTGGTCATGTGCAGAGCCTGAGCTGTAAATCCTGTAGTTTGTAACATATGCCTACAAAAAAGTCTCCAAGGGTGAGAGGCCGGCTGACCTAGCGTGTGGCAGCAGAGGACAGGGCTGTGTTTGGGAGGTGATGTGCTGTCTCTGATCATGGGTCAGAAGTTCCTGTCACCTGGGGCCAGATGAAGGCCACCTGTGAAAGCACCAGATTAGAGTTGTTTTAGATCCCGCCCCAAGGGCTTCTGGGGGAAGCAAGAAAGTGTCAACAAGAAGGGGTTGGAGATGCCACTAGATGCCAAGGCTGACAGAGGCATCCTAAACTATTAGCAAGAGGGTAAATTGACCCTCATCAAGGCAACTGCAGGTGAGAGATTCCCGACATGGATATGTTGTCTAAAGAACACACAAAGCATTCTACAACAGAATCAGCTTTAAACACCAGCTAGAACCAAAGCTAGATTACATCAGTGCCAATTAAGTGGTTTCTTTCCTCCTCTCCTTCCTTGGCTCCTGTCCTGGAGGGGTTAGAAGCCATAGCTGAGAGGGTGGGTTATTCAAGGCTGAGACACTTTCTCCCTTCACTTTTTTTTTTTAATTGAAGTATAGTTGATTTACAGTGTTGTGCCAGTTTCAGGTGTACAGCAAAGTGACTCAGTTATACATACAGTTGTATATATACAGTATATATATGTAATATATATTATATATATATTCTTTTTAAGGTTCTTTTCCATTACAGGTTATTACAAGGTATTAAATACAGTTCCCTGTAGGAGCTTAAGGAGCTTAAGTCCTAGCTCTTGCCTATCCACAACACACCCAGAGCTGTTGTTGCACGAACTTGTAAGAAAAACTTTCTAAGGAAAAAAAATAAATCCATTAGAATAATGCAAGGAGAAAACACTTAAAATAAGCAAGTAAAAACTACTGACATGAAGGCAACTTCTGATTTTATTGTTCTACTTTGCCTCACCAAAGTGTAAGAAAGATTTTCTGGGTGGTGAGGAGCATTGAAGATAGTGCTAGGAAGGGTTTGGGTGAGAAGAAATCATGATGGGAAAATTCTAAATGTGAATATTTTAGTAATAAAGAGTGAAAAAAATTACTTAGAAGACTAAGTATGGGATTATGGCCATTGAAGAAAGAAAACAAATTCTACTCAGGGGAACAAGAAGAACCCTGGAGACAAATGAGGGAGTGGGTAAGCTAGGTAAACTTATTTCATGGTTAATTTTTTTTAAATTTATTTATTTAATTTATTTATTTTTGACTGTGTTGGGTCTTTTTTGCTGTGCGCGGACTTTCTCTAGTTGCAGCGAGCGGGGGCTACTCTTCGTTGTGGTGTGCAGGCTTCTCATTGCAGTGGCTTTCTTGTTGTGGAGCATGGGCTCTAGGCACGTGGGCTCAGTAGTTGTGGCTCGCGGGCTCTAGAGCACAGGCTCAGTAGCTGTGGCACACGGGCTTAGTTGCTCCACGGCATGTGGGATCTTCCTGGACCAGGGCTTGAAACTGGATTGGCAGGAGGATTCTTAACCACTGTGCCACCAGGGAAGCCCTCATGGTTAATTTTTAATTATGTGGATTCAAAATTTGACTTTTAAAAGGAGGAATAATATGCAATGTGTTAAAAATGAGGGGAAAAAGAGCTTTAAAGTTCGTGGTGCAGGAGATTGAAATGGAGTTTCCTATACATTTTTAGTAATTTTTAGAATAAAAAACTGGACATCTATAATGTGACCTCAGATAATGTTTGATTATAATGAATAAGCAAATCCCACCCAATATAAAAAATTTAGTTTATAATTAAAATTTAGCCTATAATTTCAATGGTCTTCTTTGCTATATGTTTCCTTGAACTCCTCAGAAGGAATAATACTAAGCAGTTGAATATTATCTCTTGATTTTCCTGAATATGAATTGGTTCTTTCAAGACCTATTTGCACCTCCCTCAGTTCACTCAATTATTCTGAATTTTATAGAGCAAACTTGTTCTATAAGGGCCAGATAGTATGTGCTTTAGGCTTTGTGGGTCATTGGGTCTCGTTGCAACTATTGAATTCTGTCTTGTACCCCAAAAGCAGCCACAGACACTATGTAAATGAATGAGCATTGCTGGGTACCATTTATACTTTATTTAAGCACACTAAACATGCATTTCATGTAATTTTCATGTGACATGAAACAGTTTCTTCTTTTGATATTTTTTCAACCATTTAAAAAGGTAAAAGCCGTTCTTAGTTTGCTGGTCGTACAAAAACAGGTAGCGGGGGGCTTCCCTGGTGGCGCAGTGGTTGGGAGTCCGCTTGCCGATGCAGGGGACACGGGTTCGTGCCCCGGTCCGGGAAGATCCCACATGCCGCGGAGCGGCTGGGCCCGTGAGCCATGGCCGCTGGGCCTGCGCATCCGGAGCCTGTGCTCCGCAACAGGAGAGGCCACAACAGTGAGAGGCCCACGTACGCAAAAAAAAAAAAACAGGTAGCGGGCTGGATTTGGCCCATGTGCTGTAGTTTGCAGAGCTCCAACTTGGAAACAAAAAGGAAAAAACAATGAGTGAGTTTCTGCCATGAAACTGCCTTAAAAATTATTTTTTTGTCCCTGAAGGTTCAAGAGGGAGACTTTTTTTCCATGGCTATGATAGTAATAATAACAGCTAATACTTCTATAGCAGTTTCTATGTGCCTGATGCTTTTTGAAGTACTTAGCTCTATTTACTCACTTCATATTTAAGTCATTACCTTATTATGAGAACTATTAAATAATTTTCCCCCATCCTCAGTGTTAGTGAAAATCGTAGGTTCAAGATGCAAACCCAAATGGTCTCATTCCAGCATGGGTGCACTTAACTACAAGGCTAGTTTCTCACTTATGAGAGTCACATGCCCGGTGAAGCCTGCCATGTTGTTTTTGTGCTTGAGTGTTCTTCACCAGGTCTAGACAATTTAGCAGGGTGCTCTCATGTAGAACCTGTCTTTGAGGTGGTCTCTGAAGTCAGAGGGATGGAAAAATGCTGAGCAGTCTTTTATTTCAAGTCAATACCTATTTTTTTTTAAATATTGAATAACATAATTTTAACAGGCAAACTGATCATCACAGGAAGGCTTCCAAAAAAATTGTTTAATGAGAGTGAAGAAAGAAAGCTTTATTGATTGATGAGTTGATTGATATTAAAGATAGGGCAGGCTTCAAGGTTTTATATGTGTATTATTTGAATTAACAATAAAAAATGCTGTTGAAGTAGGTCCACTGGGGACTTGGTGGGTCTGACTGTCCTTGGGAACAATCTAACTTGCAAGTCACTAAGTAATCAAAAGAGGGACTATAGACCATAAGGAGAAAATTGGTCATCAAAGACCCCAAGTCTGTGAAAATCTTCTCAAATATGTGGCCGATTGTAATCAGTCTCTGAAACAAGTTACATCGTATGTATATGTGTGGGTGTTTGTTGGGGGAGGACCATAATTCATTTGTGTGGGGAGAACAAGATGTACCCTACAAGAGGCTGTGTTCTGCTGAATTCTAGCTGTACCACTTTTGCATTGATTAACATTTGGCAAATTCCTTTCCCTCTCTAGCATCCATTTACTTCTCTGAAAAAAAAATAAGGATGATAATATTACTAAATTAACAGGTTTTTTGGAAAGAGTAAATGCAATAATGTATGTGCATTGCAAACTATAAAAGAACCATACATATACTCATCTTTTTTAATAAAGCCAATGGAAAAAGACAAATTCAAGCTGTACATTTTGGCTTAAATGTAAAGGAAATCTATTGCTGCCTGCATCAGCAAATTAAGATAAGACATTTGCTTTTTTTTTTTTTTCAACAAGAGCTATTCTATTGCAGGCAGTTTCTGAGATATGTGAAAATACAGAGTTGGTGTCACTTTATAAATATCTTAGGGGATAGATTTTTGAAAATATTTGTCTTACATTCCTTTTAATGAGAAACATTTTCCCAGTTTTGGTCTGAACGTTTTATGTTTTAAAAGAAACTCAACTAAAGTTTCTAACTCTAACTAAACAACTCTAACTAAATACAACTCTAAATAAAGTTAGAAATGTGTGTGGTGGCCTCTTAAGGAAGGAGGCATGCTATTTGATAAAAATCTCAACACTTTTGGTTGTTCGTAGCTAGGGTTAGCATTCAAGAATAAATTGATGTTTCATCCTTCTGTTTTGTGTCATTTAAAACTGCCAATGTTATTCTTTCCAAGGTTAACCTTTATTGTTTTTAGCTCACTCTACTATCATCCAAAATTAAATTATTGGCTTTCTTCAAAATTATCTTATCTTTAATCAGATAAAATTTGCCTTCTTTGTGGTTTCAAGATGAATAAGGTGTACAGTGGGAATCTGGGAATCGGGCTTTGTGTTGATTGGAAGCGTAGCTCTTTGGCGGTAAGGATCTTGCTGGGTGATTTCTGTTACATGTAAACATATGCAGAACAGAAAGAGAAACATGTTACACATCCGTATGTCTTAGCTAAGACTACCATAACAAAATACCAGAGGCTGGATGGTTTAAACAACAGACAGATTTCTCATAGCTCTGGAGGCTGTGAAATCTAAGATCAAGGTGCCAGACGATTTGGTTCTTGGTTAGGGCTCTCCTGATGGCTTGTAGATAGGTGCCTTCTCATTGTGTCTTCATGTGGGGGAGGGA
>NW_006772359.1:2052695-2101035 GCF_000442215.2 Lipotes vexillifer | reverse complement strand
AGAGCGGGAGGAGAGAGAATGAGAGGGGGAGGGAGGGAGAGAGGGAAAGAGAATGAGAGGGAGAGAGAAGGAGGGAGATAGAGGGAGAGAAAGACACTAATCCCATCATGGGGCCTCCACCGTCATTATCTAATTACTTCCAAAGTCCCAACCTCTTAAAACAATCACAGTGGGGGTTAGGCCTTCAACATACGAATTTTAGGGGGAGTATGAATCAGTCCACAGCACTGTAGAGACTGCTTCTCTGCAGCAGATCCTCAAATGGGGTTATTCTTGCTTGCTTTGGAGACAAAACATAATTGATTATTCCAAAGCTAGCCAAACAGCCACTACAAATTGAACAGTTGTGGAGAAACTAAATAGAAATTCATCCATGACTTTTGAAAACAAGCAAAGTGGTCACAGGACTCCCCCTGGTACAAGGATGATTCCGGGAAGGAATTGCTTGTGAATGCTTGTAAAATCTCATTTCGATACATTTGAGAGAAATGGAATTAGCTCTGTTACATTCCAATTATATTTAAATGGAATGTATTAGAGCACAGAGGTGGTGTTATTTACTTGATTTTGTTTATCTAAATAAAACAGGCACTCTTTCTATGTCCTCGTTTTGCTATTTCTTCCTTGTTTTCAATAACACTTCTTTTTCATCTCCTTTCCTCTGTACCATTATTGAGGTACCTGCCTTGGAGATATTCTATCCCTGACCCCTAGTTCTGGCAATTTCCTCACTCTCATTCCTTTTCCCCCTTCTTTACTCCTCTGGGTCTCTAATATAACAATACTGTAACAGTAGAAAGCACTAATTCTGAACCATAACAGTGTTTTCATTAAACGGATCAACTGCTATGTGGACAGGGACTTGTGCACACATCTGTTCTACAGGATTTTTCATTTAATATAATTTTCTGAAACCACATCAGCAAAGTACTACTATGATAAACTGTCCCTGAAGACATGGATGTAGTTTTGCTAATCACAACTCTAAATCAAAATGCTGTATAATCCTGGTATTCTACTTGTATTTATTTGCTGCCTTCTGTGTATGAAGGTAAACTCGGAGCTGGTGTTATTTAGTTGTGGATTTCATGTCTTTCCTTGCCTAGTCCTGGAGCTGGGCCTCTGTGGAGTTGCCTGGATCCCTTGGATCATTTGGCACACAGTGGTAAGGCTGTTGGCCTTGGTTAGGAGGAACATTTGTGGAAGAACGTGCTTCTTTATGCCAAATTAACTATGAAGTGCTTCTTCAAAAATTGTACCCACTTTAACCTCATTTGATAAAGTTATGATGAAGTTTATAAGATCCAATAGCATGAATAATATTGCTCTAATAGTTTGCCATTGGTTGGCTTGATTGAAGAGGTTAACATTGTTCCCTGAATAATACTCCTTATTTCTTTTCCAAAGTCTTACGAAGTGCATCTGAGACCAAAGACACAATACAACTGTCTCTCTGACCCTGAATTTCAGATAAGTGAGACCCAAAAGGGATTGTGAGTATGGCAGCCCATACTGTGGACTATAATGCAGCTACCAAGGAGTGAGTTAGAGCTATGTGTCTTAATCTGTAAAGCTGTTAATGATGTATTAAGTGGATAAAAGCAAGTTATAAGTGATAATAATTATGATTATAGCCAGTCTTCATTGATAAGTTACTCTTATCCAGTCATTGTGCTAAATGCTTTAATTACATCATCCCACTAAATTCTTCCAACAATATGCGATAAACATTATTATTAATCCAACCTTTATATAAATGACATGAGGCATGGAGAAATTAGGTGAAGTTGCCTAAAATCACACAGATGGTAAGGCCTCCAGAGTTCACCTGAATTATCACCTCATACATATGCATGAAAACAATGATATGATACTAAAGATTTTATAAAAAGCAATGGTCTCACCTCTACCCCTTTCTAACCAGAAGTTCTACTCCCCAAAGAAAAGCCCTTGTAATCATTTTTGTTTTACTTCTGTTTAACTTCACAACTCCAGATAATTATTTGATATAAAAAAAATTAGGTGCCACTTATTGATTTATTTATTTCATGATGATAAAGGATTAGCTCACTCATACCATGTGATTCCCCCCTTCCCTTCCTCTCATTGTTTTTTTTATGTTATTATCATTCTACTTCTGTTGGTCATCGTTGCAACTTTATTTTCTTTTTTGAATTCTAAAGTTAATCTTTTTTTTTTTTTTTTTTTTTTTTTTTTTTTTTTTTTTTTTTTTTTTTTTTTTTTTTTTTTTTTTTTTTTTTTTTTTTTTTTTTGGCTGCATTGTGCCTTCATTGCCCCATGCAGGCTTTCTCTAGCTGCGGCGAGCAGGGCCTACTCTTCGTTGCGGTGAACGGGTTTCTCATTGCATTGGCTCCTCTTGTTGCGGAGCACAGGCTCTATGCACGTGGGCTTCAGTAGTTGTGGCGCATGGGCTCAGTAGTTGTGGCATATGGGCTTAGTTCCTCCACAGTATGTGGGATCTTCCCGGACCAGGGCTTGAACCCGTGTCCCCTGCAGACAGACTCTATTGGCAGGCAGATTCTTAACCACTGCGCCACCAGGGAAGTCCTGTCGCAACTTTAAATAACAGCGTAGTGCTTTGTTTTTTTCGTTTCCTAAATTTTATCACAACTCCCTCCCTCTGTATTCTCTATATTAACACCCCTGACTTTCCCCTTCTTGTTCCCTCCTCTCCTCTCTCACCATTGCCAGGATCTTTAACATTCATGTGGTTCTGCAAATATCATCAAGAGTTCCGCGGTTGTCTTGCAGTTGATGTGGAAAGTTGAAAACCGCTAGCTGGAGTTTACATAGCTGTGAGGGTGGGTTATTCTTGGGTCATGTAGGAACTAGATTGAATTTCCTTCTCTTCAGGCCCAGTATCTCCAGCCTTGAGTGGAGGTAGGTGGGTGACCAAGGTACAGGGCCCAGTGAATGCTGTTGTTCTGAGTAAAGAGCATTCGTGAATGCCCTATATTCAGCCCATTTCTCACTCTTGTTCCCTCTGAGCCCTGGTGTGCAGTCTCCTGTATTCCAAAGAGCTGATCCTCTCCAATTTTCTATGCAGTCCTTCACGGACTTTAATGCCATTAAAAACGCTGCTGAAATCTGTAAATATTTTATCTGCTTCTACTAATATTTGTTCACATTTTAATTACTTGAATGGACAGAAAACTGTGGTTAAGACAGCCTAGATCATAGCCTCTCAGAGGGAAGTTCGGATGTCTTTTTTCCCTGTGATTTATGAGCCTAGCACGGCCTCTTTTAACACTTTGGAGAGTAAGTTCCTCAGGATCCTTTTGATCTTTGAAGAAGCCTCCTAGGAGAGTTGACAACCACACTTCTAAGATTGCTGATCTTGGCAGCCATTAAATTAAAAGCTAGAGTATTCCCTTAAGATAGCGACGCGTCTCTTCAGAGCACTGCCAGGTGAAGGGAATCTGGCTCTGTATAGGAAGTCTGTAAAGTGAGAGCTTGGGAGTCACTAAGCATCAGTTCTGACCTTGGACCAGACTCCATTTAACCCATGTCATGCACTGGGAAGTGGGAGGATGTCACACCAGGAAGAGACTCCTCGGATCTTTTACCAGTTTAACTCTCAAAAATAGACAGGGTGTCTGAAACATTTCTCCAGGGCTCTGGGGAAGGAGGCTCGAGAGCTCAGCTGTCCTAAAGTGGACGGTTGTAGTCAGGGGAAGGGATTTAATCTGGCCAGGGAGATGTTTCTGTCCCTGTTCCTCTACTCCTACTTGCAAATAATGCTCTATAATGATTCAGGAATGTTCTGTCATAATTTTCCTGATATCAGCTAGCCTTGAATAAACCTGATTGAATGAATTTACTTTCTATTTAGAAAGATTTTCCAAAAGTTGCCTAATATATAGGAACTCTTTCTTCCCTGCAGGGAAGAAACTGACAGTGATTCTCTCCAAACAGACCTTTAGGATATAATGGTGGTTTACCTACTAGTTTATTTATCTAGACAACATATAGAAACCTGTCACAAACAAACAAAACCAAACAAAGAAACACACAAACAACAGAGAGACTTGAAGACAGCACACGTGACATGCTGTGACCATGCAGAGCTCTGGTCTCCTGTGAGGAGTCTCAGCTCTGGGAGCAGCAGGGGAGGGACTCTTGCTGAGCTCATGGAGGAGGGCCAGCTGCCACCTTGGGGAGCTGGGAACCCTCCAGAAACACAAATATGCCAGGGCCGGGTCCTCATTAGAAACCTCAGCTAAGGAGAGTTTATTACACCTCACAATCTGACCCTGTGCTCAGTTATTGTTTGAAATACACACCTGGAACATCCATCCATGGAACTTTCCAGAAGCGGCATTCATGCACCAACATATCTTCTCATTTTCCCTCCCCATTTTCTCTCTTCTTAGGTCGCAGTCCTTCAGGGGTGTTTTGGGACATACTCTCCAGTCACTAAAAATCTAGCGACAGGAGGAGGGGAAAAAAAGCAAAAATCTCTTATATTTTAATCTTAGGTTTTAACATCATCTAATTAAAAGACCCCTGGCTTTTAAAACCCATTTCTCCCATGTTCAAGGTCTAAGGTCCTTTTCTTAGGTTCCTAGAAAAGGAACTATGATAGAGCCTCAGAGTAGATAGCTGCCCTAATCTCAGTGAACACTCAAAGGAGAGCTTATGAGCTTTAACTCAAATTCAGTCCTCCTGATTCCACTTCTTAATAAGACCAGCCTGGCATGTCCCAAAGCAATAATATTCTGACCTGGTTGCATATCAAAATGACTTGTGGTATTAAAAAAAAAAAAGAATATAACCAAGACCCAGACCTACTGTATCAGAATCTCCAGCCTATGTGGCCCAGGAATCTGCATACTCTCAAACTCCCCTAATGATTCTGATGTAGTTATCCTAGGGAGGTGTGTGCAGGTCACTGTCTTAATATATATAAATCCCCGGTAGCAATCTGCTTATAAGCCTTCCAAAACCTGGATACAATTTGATGAGCTTTTGAATTTTATTTACTCTAAGCATGAGGACTGGCTTCATAACTTGCAGCACCTAGTAGAAAATGAACATATGGGGCTCCTTGTTTAAAGAATTATTATGACTTTCAAGATGGGGACAGCAGAGCACTAAACAAGTACAGGGCCTGGTGCTACTATGCAGGTGGTAAGCCTATGAACCCAGCTTTTCTCAGCATCTATTAGCTGGTGGTGATTATAGGGGACAGGAAGGCTGGGATTAACAAGATTTGATCAGTAGGGAATTTGGAAGGTAAAGATGATTTATCCACGGGTCCTTTCTCAGAAAATAGCTCCCTGCGTGAGACAGGAAAGTGGTTGGCCAAATCAGGCTGCCATGTAGAGCTGGGTAGGTCTGCTCTGCATAGGTTGAGAGAGCTTTATTTAGTCTGTGTGATGTCACCCCCTTGTGTACGCAGTGCACGACCTGCACAACTACATGCAGTGAACCTGAGTAAAGATAGATGCCAATCAGAAACTTGTGGAACATGGCTGGGAAAAAATGCATGCACATCTCTGGTCAAGGTCTAGATTTATTGATTATTTAAACGAGTCCTTATTTATTTTTCACTGTACTAGATAATTAACTTAAGACTTCATTGAAAATGATTACTTCCCCTTTGAACTTGCTATTTTAAAATCTGACTAGATGTCTAACAGAAGCCTGGAAATTATGGGAATAGAGACATTAAGATGGAGACAAGATATCCAATTTCTCTAGGAAATTTTTGGAACCTAAGGAAGAGTCAGCCTAATGCTCAAGGTGTTTTGGAAAAGGTTTCTCTGTGAATAATAACAATTAACCTTCACAGGATACTTTCAGAATGTTTTTCTCAGACACCAGTTTATTTAATTTTATCTGTATACCACTTTGTCATTATTTCCTTTTGGTAGATGAACAAATCGAGGCTCAAAAAGGTCAGAGTTTTTGTTTTTTTAATTTTATTGAAGTATAGTTGATTTACAATATTGTGTAATTTCTGCTGTACAGCAAAATGACAGTTATACACATATTTTTTTCATATCCTTTTCCATTATGGTTTATCAGAGGATACTGAATATAGTTCCCTGTGCTATATAGTAGGACCTTGTTGTTTATCCATCCTATGTATAATAGTTTGCATCTGCTAATCCTAAACTCCCAGTACTTCCCTCTTCTACCCCTTCTCCCCCTTGGCAACCACAAGACTATTCTCTGTGAGTCTGTTTCTGTTTCATATATATGTTCATTTGTGTCACAGTTTAGGTTTCACATATAGGGGATACCACATGGTATTTGTCTTTCTCTTTCTGACTTCTTTGCTTAGTATGAGAATCTCTAGGTCCATCCATGTTGCTGAAAATGGCATTATTTCATTCTTTTTAATGGCTGAGTAATATTCCATTGTATATACCATATCTTTTTTATCCAGTCATCTGTTGATGGACATTTAGGTCATTTCCATGTCTTGGCTATTGTAAGTAGTGCTGCTGTGAACATAGGGGTGGGTGTATCTTTTCAAATTATAGTTTTTTCTGGGTATATGCCCAGTAGTAAAGAGGTCAGAGTTTAAGCAGAGTTGGGATAGGACCTGAGACCCTCTGATCCCACATTTCTTCTCTTCAGAGATTCTAGGTTTCTCCTCAGCAGGGGCAGTTATCCAGTTCACCTTAAAATATCAGATGAATCATAAGGAAATAGGACAGGACCTCAGGAGAAAATTTCTTGCCATAAAAAGAGTTTATTTAGATCCTATCCAGAATGGTAGATCTCAATTTTTGCCAACTAATTTATCCTTATTTATGAGCTTCCTGGCAAAATTCTCTCAGACTATATACAATTGTATCAGGGTCTTAGTCCATGTAGGCTGCTATAACAAAATACCATAGACCATGTGACTTAAACAACAGACACTTATTTCTAACAGTTCTGAAGGCTAGAAGTCCAAGATCAAGGTGCTGACAGATATGGTGTCTAGTGAGAGCTATTTTCCTCGTTTGCAGATGACCATTTTCTCATTGTTTGCTCACATGGCCTTTGCTCAGTGTATGTGTTCAAAGAGAGAGATTTCTCTGTCCTCTTCTACTTATAAGGGCATTAATCCCATCATGAAGGCCCCACCCTCATGACCTCATCTAAACCTAATTACCTCCCAATGATCCCACCTTCAAATACATCATATCAAGAGTTGGGGCTTCAACGTATGAATTTTGGGAGGATACAAAACATTCAGCCCATAACGCTCAATTCATTCCTCTAATTCCAAAATTGCCTTATCTGCATCATTTTTGCTTACATTTACCAAGTCTAACTCTATACCAGATGTTTTTCTTAAGTAATACACACAAGCCATTTACTCTCCATGAGGATGCTATGAAGTACTTACCATTATTATCCCTTTTGTATGGATGAGAACACTGAGGCAAACAGATTAAGTGACTTGCCCAAAGTCATACAGCTTGTAAGGGGTTGAACCAAGATTGATACAGAGACAGCTAAGTTTTAAAAACATATATATTAAGGAAAGGAATCTAAAAAAGAGTGGATCTTTGTATATGTATAACTGATTCACTTTGCTGCACACCTGAAACTAACAACATTGTAAAGCAACTATACTCCAATAAAATGTTTTTTAATTTAAAAAATAAGAAAAAAATAAATAAAAGCATATATATTAATACTATTTCTGGACTCATAGCTGATAAAGACACTCTTTAAGCAGTTCAGATTTTAATTTTAAAGGACAGAAAGTGGTGATTTTCAACATCGGCTGCTCAGAATTATCTTGGTAGTTAAAAAAAATGCCTATGCTTGGGTCTTACCTCAGATTAAATCAGAATCTCTGGTGTCTTAACCCTCATTTTTTAAAGTATGAAATTTAAATAATTAGAATAGCTATTGGATTAATTGGATGTCTGCACACCTGACATTTCATGTCACACCTCATCCCCTTTAATTGTACTTGACCTGGTCATACAGTCATACGTAAGAAGAATATAAAAATCATCTGGAGGTACGTGCACTTCATTTCCTGGATCCTTCGAAGCTAGTGCATCTCTAACCTGAATATATATACATATATATAGAGGTCACCTGGGTATTTCATTAAAATTCAGATTCTGATTAAGGTGATGTGGGATGGGACCTGGGATTCTACATTTCCTAGATGATTCTAATACTGTTGGAATCCATAGCAAACTTCTAACCAATTTTTGCTTTTCTACTCCTAGTTCTTGATTTCTGTGTTTCATCAATTCTCCTTTTTCCCCCTTAGTTCGAATCCACACATTCACTTCCATTCTCCATCTATTCTGTTTTTTGTTGAATATGTTTAGATTTGCTATCCACACAATATTTTCATAGCACATACATTATAGTATAATCCTCTGTTTCTAACACCTCACCAGGCATATTAGTTACCTCACCATATGGGCATCTTAGACACTGTTTAACTCCCAGCCAAGCCTGCTTTCAATCAAACCTCTCTAGTATGGGAGAAGGATGGCCCAGCCATAGCAAATGAACATACAGATATTCTTCAGGCTGGTGATAAGATTTTTGTATCTTAATCTTCATCAATGTTATCGACCCTGGCTGCACATTCTGAAACAACTGGTCTGAGGTGGGGGCCTGGGTATTGGTTATTTTTAACAAGCTGTCCAGGCACTTCTACTGTACACTTAGGGTTGATAATCAGTGATCTATGCAGAGGCTTAAGAAATTACTGAATGTTTTGGCTTATTGACAATGTATCAGTCAACTATTGCTGTGTAACAGACAACCACAAAAATCCCTCAATAATAAGCCTTGTCTATTCATGCATCTCTGAGGGAGACTGGGCAGCCCTGATGATTCCAACATGATTGGCTAGGCATGGCTTCAGACCATGGGTTTGGCTTATCTTGGGTTCATGTGACTCTCATTCTTTTGGGACCAGCAGGCTACCTGGGGCATGTTCTTTTCACGGCAGTGATAGAAGGAAAGTGAGTGGAAACATGGGATGTCTCTTAAGGCCTAGGCTCAGTACATCACACTTTCACTTCTTCCCATGTTCCACAAGCCAGGTTAGTCACAGGGCCAAGCCCAACATCAACAGGTCTACAATTTAATGGTACTTTTAGGCTGCTCTCCTTGGCCATGGCTCTCACTGGGGATATTTTGAAGAGAGGTACAACTGAGAATTAAAAGACTCCAGGAAGGTAATTATTATTTCCTCCATCTAGTGACCCTTGTAATTTAAAAATAATCCCCCACATCATCATCTTTCTACAGCCATGTATTCACCCTCCTTTTTTAAAGGAACATTTATGTTAACTCTCTGTTGGTGTTGTGCAAAGCCATTGTGAATCCTGAAGCAAAAGGAAAAAACAGTAACACTAATCCTGTTTTTATTTAACTTACAATATTTCGTTTATCATGAACTTTTTGTATTAATTTTCATTTTTTAAAGTATTGCATTAAAATGTTATTTATTTTGATTCTGGAGTTTTGAGCTCCCTCTTAGTTCTGGTCCTGCTCTTCCTAAATATGTGTCTAGATGAATTGTGACCTCCAGGGATCTGGCCTTGATCCCTCCTCCAAAGGATGTCACTGGGTGTACCCAAGAGCTTTCTTTCTATCCCAGGTCTTTCCGTAAACTGCTTTTTTAGAACAAGACTCTGAGGTCTTTTCATTTGCCGAGTCAATATGCCCATGTCAATATGCCTCTATATCTGTGTTGAAATTAGACAGAATACCCTCCCTCATTCACTGCCAGGCTGACCTGCAGAAGTTCTGGTGTGAGCCTGCCCCTGTCCCCCCACAGTGTTTGAACTCCGGGATCTAGAGAACTCTAGAGAACTCAGCAGTCAGCTGAAAGGCTTCTTCATATGTTCCCTCCACAGGGCACTGGGGCATGTGGTAGGTACAAATTAAACACAGTAGCAACCTGGATATCTAATTATTCCCTGAGGCAAATATGTAAATCAAGCGTGCTGAGAACCGTGTTATATACTTCAACACTTTACTATTAAATTTAGGAAATATACATGGAGAAAAAGGCATCATTTTAGTAACCCTTAGAAAGGTGACTCTGGGATAAATAAAGCCATGTGGTATAATGACACATCGTGGATTTTGGAGTCAGAAAGTCAAGAGTTTGTATCTTGGATCAATCAGATAGCAGATGTGTGACTTTGGGAAAATTTCTTAACCTCTCTGAATCTCAATTTAGTAAGGATAACGGTCTTTCTCTTTGAGGTAGAGGGATATATATATAGCTCATGGCATATAACAGAGCTTAAGAAATGACAGGTAAGAGGTACCTGAGTTTCTGACCTAGAAAAAAATGTCGTTGATTTAAGCATCAGAGCTTTTAAAAAGTGTTACCCTTGGGCTTCCCTGGTGGCGCAGTGGTTGAGAGTCCGTCTGCCGATGCAGGGGACGCGGGTTTGTGCCCCGGTCCGGGAGGGTCCCACGTGCCAAGAAGCGGCTGGGCCAGTGAGCCATGGCCGCTGAGCCTGCGCGTCCGTAGCCTGTGCTCTGTAACGGGAGAGGCCACAACAGTGAGAGGCCCGCGTACCGCAAAAAAAAAAAAAAAAAAAAAAAAAAAAAAAAAACGTATAACCCTTTATATAGAAATTCTTAAAAATTTACTGCACATTCGCTTTCCTTCTTACCTAGAATAGACTGAGTTGACTTTATCTCAATGCACCAAGGCCAGTAATAGGCGCAGCTGTTCCTGGGCTCTGATGAAATGCAGAAGTGCCTCAGGACCTACTGATTCATGAAGGCCAGTTTGTCCTTGGGTACATCGTTAAAGATGTCAGTGTGCTTATCTGCTTTTTTTATGCTCTTTGGTTTTTTTCCATTGCTGTCACAAGTTTGCTGTCACTTGTCCTTGCTACCCTGCTTGCCTCTTTTTATTTGTGAGTCCTGACTTGTGGTAGGTTTATAAACCAGATGGCTAGCTTAATAAACATTGTGGGCACATAAAAAGTATTCCTAGTCTATGAGTAAGGACCAAGGGAATCCCATGTGTGTAGTGAATGCACTTTGTGGCATCAATTTTACAGTGAGTTTGCTTCTTGGCTAAGTCCTCAACAGACAAAGTTGTCAGGTATCTGGATTTTGGAGGAGTGAGGTGGATAACATTTTGTATTTTTTTGAATGGAGTGAAGGGCTTAAATATTTTCTCAGTGAGGAGAATGTTTGCTTCATGAGAGCTAGGACTCTGTTTTGTGTGACTTGATGTCTTTCACAACACTCAGCATATTCAGTATTCATAACAGTTGCTAAATAACAGTTGCTGCATTTAACTGGATTCCATATAATATCCTTGGTTAGAAAAAAGTAAATGCCCCCAAATCACATTAACAGAGGGTTAATAAAAAAAAAAAAAAAAAAAAAAAACACGTAAATGTTTGAAGGGGACTTGCTTCTCCTTCTGAAAAATTTAAAAATGGTTTAAGAGAAACTCTGTTTATGAAATGGCATTTAAGGATGCAGAGATGTCATCTCTTAACCAAGGGGCTCAGTTTGCCACTGACTGTATTATTGATGTGGAAATGCCCCAGGCCCAGGAAATTTTAAGAGACACCATCAGGTAGATCAAATATCCTGGCATTAAATTACCTCCTATCTGTATAGGTAAGGGTGAGTAAAAGTGAAGGGAGCTGTTACCTTGGAGTTCAGGTGAAGTTCTATGACTACGTATACATCTAGTATACTCTTACTCCTAGAAAAGATACATGGCTATGAATGTTCCCAAATGGAGACTACTTAAATGTCCACCAATGGTGGAATGAATAATCATGCTATATTCATGCAATGGTATGCTATTTAGTTATGAATGTTGTCTATGACATGACTGACTTTCAAAATAAAATACTGAAGAATCGCAGTAGTGGACATTCATCATGCTTACATTTATAACAGACAGGCATATGGAACCCCTTTATATGCTCTAACCTAGAAGTTACTCAAGGCACATAGTAGTACTAAAGAGTTACTTGCTTTCTGTAAGTCATTTTCAAGCTTTCTGGTCAACTTCCTACCTCCCTACATTAAAGAGTAATTTAGGGCTTCCCCGGTGGCACAGTGGTTGAGAGTCTGCCTGCGGATGCAGGGGACGCGGGTTCGTGCCCCGGTCTGGGAGGACCCACATGCCGCAGAGCGGCTGGGTCCATGAGCCATGGCCGCTGGGCCTGGGCGTCCAGAGCCTGTGCACCGCAACAGGAGATAAGTAATGCTAAATTCAAAATGCTTTTAACTAATTTACTGAAAGAATTGTTAGGGGACTTCCCTGGCAGTCCAGTGGTTAAGACTCCACACTTCCACTGCAGGGTGCAGGTTCATTGCCTGGTTGGGGAACTAAGATCCTGCATGCCATGTGGCAAAAAAAAAAAAAAAAAAAAAAAAAAGAGTAGAGTTGACCATGCAGCTATTATGAAACACTGCCTACATTTTTTAATTGTATTTTTTAAAATAAATTTATTTATTTATTTTTGGCTGCATTGGGTCTTCGTTGCTGCGTGCGGGTTTTCTCTAGTTGTGGCGAGGGGGCCCTACTCTTCGTTGCGGTGCACAGGCTTCCTATTGTGGTGGCTTCTCTTGTTACAGAGCACAGGCTCTAGGCGTGCGGGCTTCAGTAGTTGTGGCATGTGGGCTCAGTAGTTTTGGCTCGCGGGCTCTAGAGCACAGGTTCAGTAGTTGTGGCAGACAGGCCCAGTTGCTCCGCGGCACATGGGATCTTCCCGGACCACGGCTCGAACCCATGTCCCCTGCATTGGCAGGTGGATTCCTAACCACTGCACCACCAGGGAAGCCTTTTATACAAATAAAAATTGTATAAAAAATACAAATAAAAATTGTATTTTATCTTTGATATCTACTCAGAAGATATGGAAAATGCCCTTTAAATTAATTTTTCCAGCCTGTGGGTCATGAGCAATGTGATTACATTGCAGTCATTTTCTACTCATTGCCATTAATTATTTTGCCTTTTTTGATAGCTGTCGTGGCTCTGTTGCTCTTTTTCCTCTCCAGGCAGTGGGAGTCGTACTGAAATATATTTATTAGTTGTCACACATATATCTTGTAGGTTGCTTAATCCTGTTTCCACTTCCATCCTGATTAAATTCAACATGAACGTTGGCCTTGAGTATAAAGAGAAGAAAATTTAGCAGTGTTCCTTGAATTTATGAGACTGAGACATAATTTATTGTGATTAGAGATAGGACACCACTCTGGAGAGGACTGATGAAGGAAGACCTTTGCCTCTGACGTTGGCAATCACATGGGATTCACAGCCAGGAGTTGGCCTGGCTTCCTCTAAAGAGGCTGCATAATGTTCCTTGGACTCTGGAGGTTCTACTAATGTAGCATCTGTTCTTGGAGCTTTGAGACAAGAAGAAGAGAATCTACATTGCTTATCATCTATCACCAGTCTAGTCACCAAACTAATTGCTGAACAGTTTACTTCATTCAAACTGAACACAGTGAACAGCTTTTATTAAACCTGTTTTAGAGATAAGGAAGCAGAAGCTCAGGGAAGCTAAATAGCATGGCCAAGACCACACAGCTGTAAGTAAAGAAGAACAGTGGGGTTTGGAACCCACAGCTGTGATTTCAAAACACGGGCTATTTCTCTGCGTATACCAAGAAGCCTAAAGAAGAGAAATGGGTTAATGAATTCGAGTTTGGAAAAAGGACAGCGGTCCAGCTGGCAAAGGTGTATCAGCAGTGAGGGGGATCTCACAGCCAACCAGCGAGGTTATGAGATTTTCTTCAGTGTGTCTCAGAAACTACAGTCAGGATGGAGAAAGCAGATGATCCAATTGCTCAAGATGTGGGGTCTGCATCATAGGTGTGGCTGAAGTTTGCAAGGTGAGAAATCTGAGACAGAAATGAGGACATGATGTGTGCACACTGAGTCCCAAGCTGTGTGCAGAAGGGAGCAGGGACAGACTGGGACAGTGGGGAGACAGGGAAAAGAATATCAGAAATACTCAAGGGAAAAAATAGATGATGTTGTTAAAGAGGCCAGTTTCAGCGTTGGATATGGTTCAGACAGGGCCCAAAACAAATATTATTCCCCAACAAACTGCTCCACTCCTGTGGATAGGTCTAATGAGGTAAGCTGCCACGGTTATCTGTACTTCAACAGGAGCCTCTTTCCGGACAAAGCAAAGGTATTTGAAAGATAAAGGATGCTTTAGAGATAGAATGGCAGGCTCTATACATAGATGCTAAGGATTGTGAAAGCTAGATTTCTGGTTTAGGACAGCCCTCAGTACTTCCTTCAAATCTTACTACACGAGCAAGGCCTGATTTGCCCCAGCTCTGCCAGAAGCTCATCCCTTGAATGGGTTTCATAAAAGGGTAATAGTCCCCAGTTTGGGATACGCTTACACAGCCAACAGTTTCTGAGCTCTCTTTCCTGCTTTTCTCTCCAACCTCACTCTGTGCTACCAACCTGGGCTCAGTCGGTTCCTAGAACATTTCTTTCTTGCTGAAAGACCTTGCACTTGCCAAGAAGTTTCGTCTGTCTGGAAACCTCTTCCATCAACTTTTCAGGAGGCAGCTCCTTTTCATGGTTCAGGTCTCTGCCTAAACATCACCACCTTAAGAAACCATACCCAACCACCGACCTCAAACACATCCTGCACCAGCCCAGCTACAGTGCTTATCCCAGTGTGTAATTATTTGTTACCTTCTGTTTCCCCTACAGGAAGGGAAGCCCCATGCAAACAGGGGTAATGCTGGTGCATCCTCAACATCTAGCATGCTGCCTCAGTACAGAATCGGGACCAGGTAAATGATGTTTGAATAAACGAATGAGTGATCAATAAGTAAGCATCTCAGAGGGGCAGCAGAGGGATGCAGGAGAAGAGGAAGTGGTTTCATCAGCTGCCATTTATTTCTTTCACAATGTACCTTTCAACTCTTCCCCGTTTGTCAATTCTAATCTAATTTTCCACTCTGAAAAGCTTGTATGGAAATAGAGGAAATTTATGATTTTCTTTGGGGTCCTCTGCACCCCAAGGATGGTCCTTGGTCCTACACAGCCCACAGCCCAACTCTGGCAGTATGAATATGGTTATATGCTGAATTGTAGCCCCCCAAATTCATAAGTGGAAGCCCTAACAGACAGTATCTCAGAATGTGACTATATTTGGAGACAGGGCCTTAAAAGAAGTATTCAAAAATTATGTTCACTGCAGCTGTTAAGGCGGGCCCTAATCCAATCTGACTAGTGCCCTTATGAGAAGAGCAAATTTGGACACGCAGAGAGACATCAGGGATGTCCGCACACAGAGGAAAGACCACATGAGGACACAGTGAGAGGAGGGCCCGCTGCAAACCAAAGAGAGAGAACTCAGAAGAAGCCAAATCTGCCGACACCTTGATCTTGGGCTTCCAGCTTCTAGAACAGTGCAAGAACAAATTTTTGCCATTTAAGCCACTCAGTCTGTGGAGTTTTGCTATGGCAGCCTGAAAAGACTAATACAAACATAAATATAATAGTCTTATCACATCATGAATAACTTTAATAGACTACAGCAAGTTGCACTGAGCTGACCTCATGATACAGGGAAACGCTGTGCTGGGTGGAAAATACACAGGCTGTGCAATCACATCCCAACCGCACCACTCGTCACCTCACGACATTTGCCTAACCTCTCTCTGAGTCCATATCCCCTTCAACAAAATAGCACTAATGGAAGGATTACGTGGGTTAAGGTTTATGAAATTACTTGTCATAGATCTTTTTTTTTAATTGAGGGGGTGACATGCAATTTTATTTTTTTAATTTTTATTTTATATTGGAGTATAGTTGATTTACAACATTGTGTTAGTTTCAGGTGTACAGCAAAGTGATTCAGTTACATGTATACATATATCCATTTCTCAGGTTCTTTTGCCATATAGGTTATTACAGAGTATTGCGTAGGGTTCCCTGTGCTATACAGTAGGTCCTTGTTGGTTATCTATTCTATATGTGGTAGTGTGTGAATGTTAATCCTAAGCTCCTATTTTATCCTTCCCCCCAACTTTTCCCCATTGGTAACTAAAAGTTTGTTTTTGAAGTCCATGAGTCTGTTTCTTTTTGTTTCTCCTTCTTTTTTCCTTTGGCTGCATTGGGTCTTCATTGCTGTGTGCAGGCTTTCTCTAGTCGTGGCGAGTGGGAGCTACTCTTCGCTGCAATGCATGGCCTTCTCCTTGCGGTGGCTTCCTTTGCTGTGGAGCATGGGCTCTAGGCACGTGGGCTTCAGTAGTTGTGGCACGCAGGCTCAGTAGTTGTGGTTCACGGGCTCCAGAGCGCAGGCTCAGTAGTTGTGGCACATGGCTTAGTTGCTCTGCAGCATGTGGGATCTTCCCGGACCAGGGATCGAACCTGTGTCCCCTGCATTGACAGATTCTTTTTTCTTTTTTTTTAACATCTTTATTGGGGTATAATTGCTTTACAATGGTGTGTTAGTTTCTGCTTTATAACAAAGTGAATCAGTTATACATATACATATGTTCCCATATCTCTTCCCTCTTGTGTCTCCCTCCCTCCCACCCTCCCTATCCCACCCCTCTAGGTGGTCACAAAGCACCGAGCTGATCTCCCTGTGCTATGCGGCTGCTTCCCACTAGCTATCTATTTTACGTTTGGTAGTGTATATATGTCCATGCCTCTCTCTCGCTTTGTCACAGCTCACCCTTCCCCCTCCCCATATCCTCAAGTCCATTCTCTAGTAGGTCTGTGTCTTTATTCCTGTCTTACCCCTAGGTTCTTCATGACATTTTTTTCCCTTAAATTCCATATATATGTGTTAGCATACTGTATTTGTCTTTCTCTTTCTGACTTACTTCACTCTGTATGACAGACTCTAGGTCTATCCACCTCATTACAAATAGCTCAATTTCGTTTCTTTTTATGGCTGAGTAATATTCCATTGTATATATGTGCCACATCTTCTTTATCCATTCATCCGACGGCGGGCACTTAGGTTGTTTCCATCTCCGGGCTATTGTAAATAGAGCTGCAATGAACATTTTGGTACATGACTCTTTCTGAATTCTGGTTTCCTCAGGGTATATACCTAGTAGTGGGATTGCTGGGTCATATGGTAGTTCTATTTGTAGTTTTTTAAGGAACCTCCATACTGTTCTCCATAGTGGCTGAACCAATTCACATTCCCACCAGCAGTGCAAGAGTGTTCCCTTTTCTCCACACCCTCTCCAGCATTTATTGTTTCTAGATTTTTTGATGATGGCCATTCTGACTGGTGTGAGATGATATCTCATTGTAGTTTTGATTTGCATTTCTCTAATGATTAATGATGTTGAGCATTCTTTCATGTGTTTGTTGGCAATCTGTATATCTTCTTTGGAGAAATGTCTATTTAGGTCTTCTGCCCATTTTTGGATTGGGTTGTTTGTTTTTTTGTTATTAAGCTGCATGAGCTGCTTATACATTTTGGAGATTAATCCTTTGTCAGTTGCTTCATTTGCAAATATTTTCTCCCATTCTGAGGGTTGTCTTTTGGTCTTGTTTATGGTTTTCTTTGTTGTGCAAAAGCTTTGAAGTTTCATTAGGTCCCATTTGTTTATTTTTGCTTTTATTTCCATTTCTCTAGGAGGTGGGTCAAAAAGGACCTTGCTGTGATTTATGTCATAGTGTTCTGCCTATGTTTTCCTCTAAGAGTTTGATAGTTTCTGGCCTTATATTTAGGTATTTAATCCATTTTGAGCTTATTTTTTTGTATGGTGTTAGGGAGTGATCTAATCTCATACTTTTACATGTACCTGTTCTGTTTTCCCAGCACCAGTTATTGAAGAGGCTGTCCTTTCTCCACTGTACATCCTGCCTCCTTTATCAAAGATAAGATGACCATATGTGCGTGGGTTTATCTCTGGGCTTTCTATCCTGTTCCATTGATCTATCTTTCTGTTTTTGTGGACAGGCAGATTCTTATCCACTGTGCCACTGGGGAAAGTCCCATGAGTCTGCTTCTGTTTTGTAAATAAGTTCATTTGTATCATTATTTTAGATTCCACATGTAAGTGATATCATATGATATTTGTCATTCTGTCTGACTTATGACACTTAGTATGATCTCTTAGTCCATCCATCTTGCTGCAAATGGCATTATTTTATTCTTTTTATGGCTGAGTAATATTCCATTGTATATATATGTACCACATTCTCTTTATCCATTCATCAGTTGATGGACTTTGAAGTTGCTTCCATGTCTTGGCTATTGTAAATAGTGCTCAAATGAACATTTGGGGTGCATGTATCTTTTCGAATTATGGTTTTCTCTGGATATATGCCCAAGAATGAGACTGATAGATCATATGGTAGTTCTATTTTTAGTTTTATAAGGACCCTCCATACTGTTCTCCATAGTGGCTGTATCAACTTACATTCCCATGAACAGTGCAAGAGGGTTCCCTTTTCCCCACACCCTCTCCAGCATTTATTGTTTGTAGACTCTTTGATGAGGTCCATTCTAACCAGTGTGAGGGGATACTTCATGGTAGGTTTGATTTGCATTTCTCTAATAATTAGTGACATTGAGCATTTTTCATGTGCTTTTTGGCCTCCTGTATGTCTTCTTTGGAGAAATGTCTCTTTAGATCTTCTGCCCATTTTTTGATTGGATTCTTTGTTTTTCTGATATTGAGCTGCATGAGCTGTTTGCATATTTTGGAGAGTAATCCCTTGTCAGTGGCTTCTATTGCAAATATTTTCTCACATTCTGTAGGTTGTCTTTTTGTTTTGTTTATGGTTTCCTTTGCTGTGCAAAAGCTTTTAAGCTTAACTAGGTCCCATTTTTATGTTTTTGTTTTTATTATCATTACGCTAGGAGGTGGATCCAAAAAGATATTGCAGGAATTTATGTCAAAGAGTGTTCTGCCTATGTTTTCCTCTAAGAGTTTATAGCATCTGGTCTTACATTTAGGTCTTTAATCCATTTTGAGTTTATTTTTGTGTGTGGTTTTAGAGAATGTTCTAATTACATTTTTTACATGTGGCTGTCCAGTTTTTCCAGCATCACTTATTGAAGAGACTGTCTTTTCTCCATTGTATATTATCTCCTCCTTTGTTGTAGATTAATTGACCATGGGTGTGTGGGTTTGTTTCTGGGCTTTCTATCCTGTTCCATTAAGCTATATTTCTGTTTTTGTGCCAATAGCATACTGGGTTTTTGTGTGTGTGTGTGCTGTTTGTTTGTTTTGGCCACACCACGCAGCTTGCAGGATCTTATTTCCCCAACCAGGGATTGAACCCGGGCCCTGTCAGTGACAGCGCCAAGTCCTAATAGCTGGACCACCAGGGAATTCCCATTACCATACTGTTTTGATGACCCTAGCTTTGTAGTATAGTCTTCAGTCAGGGAGCCTGATTCCTCCAGCAACATTTTTCTTTCTCATGATTGCTCTGGCTATTTGGGGGTCTTTTGTGTTTCCATACAAATTGTTCCTGATCTTAAAGGAAATGCTTTCAGCTTTTCACCATTGAGTATGATGTTAGCTGTGGGTTTGTCATATATTGACTTTATTATGTTGAGGTAGGTTCCCTCTATGCCCACTTTCTGGAGAGTTTTTATCATAAACGGGTGTTCAATTTTTGACAAAAGCATTTTCTGCATCAGTTGAGATGATCATATGTTTTTTATTCTTCAGTTTGTTTTCTGTTTTGTTTTTTTTGCGGTACACGGGCCTCTCAGTGTTGTGGCCTCTCCTGTTGTGGAGCACAGGCTCCAGATGCACAGGCTCAGTGGCCATGGCTCACAGGCCCAGCCGCTCCGCAGCATGTGGGATCTTCCTGGACCAGGTCACGAACCCATGTCCCCTGCATCGGCAGTCGGACTCTCAACCACTGCGCCACCAGAGAAGCCCTATTCTTCAATTTGTTAATGTGGTGTATCACACTGATTGATTTTCAGATATTGGAAAATCCTTGCAACCTGGGATAAATTCCACTTGACCATGGTGTGTGATCTTTTAATGTATTGTTGGATTCAATTTGCTAGTATTTTGTTGAGGGTTTTTGCATCTATGTTCATCAGTGATATTGGCCTATAATTTTCTTTTTATATGGTATCTTTGTCTGGTTTTGGTATCAGGGTGTTGGTGGCCTCATAGTGTTGTGGTCAGAAAAGATGCTTGATATGATTTCAATTTCCTTAAATTTACCGAGGCTTGCTCTGTGGCCAGGCATGTAATCTATCCTGGAGAATGTTCCTTGTGCACTTGAGAAGAATGTATCTTTTTCTTTGTGCACTTGAGAAGAATGTGTATTCTGCTTCTTTTGGAATGTTCTATAAATATCAATTAAATTCATCTGGTCTAATATGTCATTTAAGGCCTGTGTTTCCTTATTGATTTTCTGTGTGGATGATCTGTCCATTGATGTAAATGGGATGTTAAAGTCCCCCACTATTATTCTGTTACTGTGGATTTCTCCTTTTATGGCTGTTAGTGTTTGCCTTATGTATTGAGGTGTTCCTATGCTGGGTACATATATATTTACAATATTATAATATCTTCTTTGGATTGATCCCTTGCTCATTATGTAGTGTCCTTCTTTGTCTCTTCTAACAGTCTTTATTTTAAAATCTATTTTGTCTGACATTAGTATTGCTACACCAGCTTTCTTTGATTTCCATTTGCATGGAATATCTTTTTCCATACCCTCACTTTCAGTCTCTATGTGTCCCTAGATCTAAGTGGGTCTTTTGTAGACAGACAGCATATATATGGGTCTTGTTTTTGTATCCATTCAGCCAGTCTGTGTCTTTTGGTGGGAGCATTTAATCCATTTACATATAAGGTCATTATCGATATGTATGTTCTTACTGCCATTTTGTTAATTGTTTTGGATTTCTTTTTGTAGTTCTTTTTTCTTCCCTTCATCTTTTGTTCTCTTCTCTTGTGATTTGATGACTGTCTTTAGTGTTGTGTCTGGATTGCTTTTTCTTTTTTGTGTGTGTATCTATTATAGATTTTCAGTTCACAGTTACCATGAGGTTTTGATATATGTACAATATTAAGTCTGTATATGTACAATATTAAGTTGCCGGTCTCTTAATTTCAAATGTATTTCCAATATCCTGCATTTGTGCTCTCCTCATGATTGCTAGTTTTGATATCATATTTTTTTTGTGCATGATTTCTTACCTTTACCGTATGTTTGCCTTTACTGATGAACTTTCCCATTCATAATTTTCTTGTTTAGTTGCGGCCTTTTCTTTTCCACCTAGAGAAGTTCCTTTAGGATTTATTGTAAAGCTGGTCTGGTGGTGCTTAATCCTCTTGGCTTTTGCTTATCTGTAAAGCTTTTGATTTCTCTGTCAAATCTGAATGAGAGCCTTGCTGGGTAGAGTACTCTTGGTTAGATTTTTGCCTTTCATCACTTTAAACATATAGTAACACCCCTTTCTGGCCTGCTCAAAAATCAGCTGATAACATAAAAGGGAACCCCTATAAGGTTATTTGTTGTTTTTCCCTTGCTGTGTTCAGTATTTTCTTTTTGTCTTTAATTTTTGTCAATTTGATTAATATTTGTCTCAGCGTATTCCTCCTTGGGTTTATCCTGTATGGGACTCTGCACTTCCTTGACTTGAGTGAGTGTTTCCTTTCTCGTGTTAGGGAATTTTTCAGCTATTATCTCTCCAAATATTTTCTCAGGGGCTTTCTCTCTCTCTTCTCCTTCTGGGACCCCTATAATGTGAATGTTCATGCATTTAACATTGCCCCAGAGGTCTCTTAAATTGTCCTCATTTCCTTTCATTCTTCTTTATTCTGTTCCATGGCATGATTTCCACCAATCTGTCTTTCAGCTCACTTATTCATTCTTCTGTCTCATTTATTCTATTAATTCCTTCTAGTGTATTTTTTCATTTCAGTTACTGTATTGTTCATATCTGTTTGTTCTTTAAATCTAGCTCTTTGTTAAACATATCTTGTATCTTCTCGGTCTGTGCATCCATTCTTTTTCCAAGATCTATCATTACTCTGGATTCTTTTTCAGGCAGATTGCCTATCTCTACTTTATTTAGCTGTGCTTCTGGAGTTTGAAACATATTTGTCTTCCATCTCATTTTGTCTTTCTGTATTTGTTTGTGGTGTCCATTCTGCAGGATCATATTTCCACTTGCTTCTGGTCCCTGCCTCCTGGTGAGTGAGGTTGGTCCTGGGGCTTGTGCAGGTTTCCTAGGGGGAGGGACTGATGCCTGCCCACTGCTGGGTGGAGCTAGGTCTTGTCCCTCTGGTGGGCAGGGCCATGTCAAGGATGTGTTTGGAGGCATCTGTGGGCTCAGGATGACTTTAGGCAGCCTGTGTGCTGATAGGTGGTGCTCTGTTCTCACCCTGTTGGTTGTTTGGCCTGAGGTGTCCCAGCACTGGAGCCTATGGGCTGTTGGGTGCGGCCCGATCTTGGTACCAAAACTGTGACTTCAAGGAGAGCTCACACCAGTGAATAGTCCTTGGGGCCTCTGCCACCAGTATCCTTGCCCCAACAGTGAGCCATATCTGACCCCCACGTCCCCAGGAGACCCTCCAAGACCCTCAGATAGGTCTGGCCCAGGCTGTTATGGAGTCACTGCTTTTCCCTGGGTCCCAGTGCAGGTGAAACTTTGTGTGCACCCTCCAAGAGTGGAGTCTTTGTTTCCCCCAGTCCTGTGAAGCTTCTCCACTCAAGCCCCACTGGCCTTCAAAACCAAATGCTCTGCGGGCTCCTCCTCCCAATGCCAGACCCTCAGGCTAGGGAGACTGATGTGGGGCTCAGAACTCTCACTCCTGTGGAAGAACCTTCTGGTTCTGTGAAAGAATAATTACTTTCTAGTTTGTGGGTCACCCACCTAGTGAGCATGGGATTTGATTATATCACAAAAGCAGCAAAGCACCCCTCCTACCATCTCATTGTGGCTTCTTGTCTTTGGATGTAGAATGTGTTTTTTGGTAGGTTCCAGTCCTTTTTTTTTTTTTTTTCTTTTAACAATGGTTGTTCTGAAGTTAGTTGTTACTTTAGTGTTTTCATGAGAGGAGGTGAACTCAACTCAAGTCCTTATACTCCTCTATCTTGTCTCCTCCCCACTTGTCATAGATCTTGAAGCTTGCTGCTCAACGAAAAAGTAAATTCTCTCCCCTCCTCTTCCCGTCCAACTCAGTTACACTGGAGCAGTAAGGCCTCTGTTCCAAGATACTGAAAACACAAAACAGGTCAGTAAACACTGTTGAGTGAAATAAATTCACATAAGTAAGTCTCAGTGTGTGCATAAATGCATCAGTGAGTGTCCCTAAGGATGGCACAACAAGGCTGTTGTTCGGGCTGAGCCTACTCTTATGATTGGCACCCATTCTGATGACCAGGTTTCTGCTATAATAGTAGTTTGATTGTCTGAGTAACACTCCAGGCCATGGGTGACCATGGTGGCAGGAGTATTTGGCCAAGAAAGCCAGAATTTGATGGGGTGTGTTCACCAGTTTCCCAGTTGCTGAATAGAACCAAAATCAGATTATTGGCCATGTGAGGAGTCTACCTGAACTCTCGAGGAGAAGGGTCATTTGGGGCTCCCCAGTTTTCACCAGGTCTGTAAGAGACCTCCATCTAAAGATATTCATGTTTTCTGTGCAGATGTCTCCTACATGGTTACTTCTAGGGAAATGTGAAATTCTGAAGAAGAGACCTCATGAAGCCCCTTGGTTTGTGTCTAGCTGCCAGTTGTCAAGGTGGTCAGTTAAGACAACTTACTGCCTAAATAAAGCTAAGGGGCAAAGAAAAAGAACGGTGCTGGTTGCTCTTTGTTCCATTTTGCCCCTTAGGGGAGGGAAGAGGCTAAGTGCTAGGAGTTGAAAAGTAGAGTCAGAGTGTGAAGTGGAGAAGATCCTTTTAGTCAAGCCCCCCACCCCAGTGAGGAAAGTCTTGGTGGAGGTGCCTGAAAAATGTCTGTTAAGTCTCGAGGAGACCCCCCAACTGGAGGTGTCTGGGCTGGGAATGCAGATAAATACAGATATATGAATGAGCTTGGATGGTGGGATGGAGATGGAGGACTCAGAGAGGCCTGAGTCCTTGACTGCAACTCCCTTCAGGGACCTCAGTACACCAACTGTGCACTGAGGCTGGCATGGACACAGCAGCCTCCCCTGTAGAACCTGCCAGGAAAAGCTTTGCAATTGCCTGTGGTCAGACTTGAAGGATCACAGGTAGGATTTTGGCCAGCATACACTGAGGAAAGAGGCAATAGGCATCCATACTAAAAACCACCCGCTCACCAAAAAAATATTAAACCATGCAGGCTACACAGAGACACTCCTATATAAAAATAGCCCTCCAAGACCACAGTAGATAATTGTTTCTCCTAAACACATAGAGGAAGAGAAATATAAGTGAAGAAGCAGAAAAACCACTCCCAATTAAAATATCAAGAGAATTCCCCTGAAAGAACAAACAATGAGAAACAGATTTCTTCACTCTGACAGAGTTCAAAAAATAGATAATAATAAAATTACTGAAGGAATTAAAAGCTATCATGAAAAATGCAGATAACTATACAAAGGAACTAGAAACTATAAGGAGGATCCAAGAAAAATGAGAAAACTCATTTGCAGAGACGAAAGCTGGACTAAATGCTATGAATCGCAGATGAATAATGCAGAAGAATGAATAAGTGATCTGGAAGATAGAATAATGGAAATCACCCAATTAGAACAGCAGACGGAAACTAAAAACAAAAAAGAAAAGAAAGAAATATAAGAGAGCTATGGGATAATACAAAGCATGCCAATCTATGCATAATAGGGTCCCAGAAGGAGACGAAAGAGAAAAGGGGATTGAAAATGTATTTGAAGAAATTATGGCTGAAAAATTCCCAAACCTAAAGAAGGAAACAGATATCCAGGTACAGGAAGCACAGAGGATCCCAAACAAGATAAACCCAAACCTACACTAAGACATTATAATTAAAATGGCAAAAGTTAAAGTGAGGATTCTAAAGGAAGCAAGTGAAAAACAAAGAGTTAATTACAAGGGAACCCCATAAGGCTACCAGCTGATTTCTCCAAAGAAACACTGCAGGCCAGAAGGGAGTGGTAAGGTATATTCAAAGTCCTGAAAGGGAAGAATCTGCAACCTAGGATACTCTACACAGCAAGATTATCATTTATCATTTAATAGAAAGAGAGAGAAAGAATTTCTCAGACAAGCAAAAACTAAAGGAATACAGCAATACTAAACCTATCCTAAAGGAATTATTGAAAGTTCTCCTCTAAATAGAAAAGAAGAAGTTATAGGAAAGAGAAAATCACAATTGGAAAGTAAATCATTTAAATAAGCCAGTACACAGATTTTAAAAGTAATAATAAAAAGTTCTGTGAAAGCAATGATAGTAACAATGAACAGCAAAATCATGAACATGAAGATGTAAAAGAGGACATCAAAATCATAAGATGTCAGGGAGAAGAGTAAGAAAATGTACACTGTTTTTTCTAGAATGTGTTTGAACCTATATGACTACCAATCTAAAGCAAGTAGATACAGACAGAGATTAACATACTTGAAAAACAGAACAACCACAAATCAAAAACATACAGCAGGTTCACAAAAATCAAAAAGAAGAGAACGTAAGCATAATACAAAAGAAAATCATCAACCACAAAAGGAAAAACAAAAAGAAAAAAGGGACAAAGAAGAAATACAAAATCAATGGGAAAACAAAGTTTAAAATGGCAATAAATATATATCTATCGGGCTTCCCTGGTGGCGCAGTGGTTGAGAATCTGCCTGCCAAGGCAGGGGACATGGGTTCAAGCCCTGGTCTGGGAAGACCCCACATGCCACGGAGCAACTAGGCCCGTGAGCCACAACTACTGAGCCTGCGCGTCTGGAGCCTGTGCTCCGCAACAAGAGAGGCCGCGATAGTGAGAGGCCCGCACACCGCGATGAAGAGTGGCCCCCGCTTGCCACAACTAGAGAAAGCCCTCGCACAGAAACGAAGACCCAACACAGCCAAAAGTAAATAAATAAAATTTAAAAGTAACTGTACCATAAAAAATATATATATATATGTGTGTGTGTGTGTGTGTGTGTATATATATATATATATATATATATATATATATATATCAATGGACTAAATGCTCCAATCAAAAGATACAGAATAGCAGATTGGATTTTAAAAAAAAAATGTGTGTGTGTGTGTGTGTGTATATATATATATATATGTGTATGTACACACACAAGAGCCTACAATAAGCTGCCTAGAAGAGACATACTTTAGGTCAAAGGACATGCAGATTGGAAGTGAAGGGATGAAAACATGACAAGAAAGCAGGGTTCGCAATACTTATATTGGACAAAATAGACTTTGAAACAAATGCTATAGAAAGATAAAGAAGAACACTATATAATGATAAAAATCAATACAGAGAGGATTTTACACTCATCAACATATATGCACCCAATATAAGAGCACCCAAATACATAAAACGAACACTAACAGACCTAAAGGGAGAAATTGACAAGAATACAATAATAATAGATGACTTTAACACCCCACTCACATCAACACATAGATCTTTGAGACAGAAAATCAAGAAGGCAACAGAGATCCTAAATGATACAATAGAACAGTTAGATTTAATTGATATTTTCAGGACATTACATCCAAAAAAACCCCAAAATACACATTCTTTTCAAGTGCACGTGGAACATTCCCTAGGATTGACCACATACTAGGGCACAAAACAAACCTCAACAAATTTAAGAATATACAAATTATTTCAAGCAACACTTCTGACCACAACAGCATGAAACTAGAAATCAACCACAGAAAAAGAAACAAGAAAACAATTACACAGAGACTAAACAACATGCTACTGAAAAAACAATGGGTCAAGGAGGAAATAAAAGAAGAAATATACAAATTCCTTAAGACAAATGACAATGAAAACACAACCATACAAAATCTATGGGATGCAGCAAAAGCAGTTATTAGAAGTTCATAGCAATACAGGACTTCTTTATGAAACAAGAAAAATCTCAAACAACCTAATCCACCACCTAAAAGAGTTAGAAAAAGAAGAACAAAAAAACCTAAAGTCAGCAGAAGGAAGGAGATAATAAAGATGAGAGAGGAAATAGAGATTTTAAAAAACAAAACAATAGAAAAATCAATAAAACCAAGAGCTGATTGAAAGGGTAAACAAAATTGACAAATCTCTGGCCAGGCTCACCAAGAAGAAAAGAGAGAAGACCCAAATAAATGAAGTAAGAAATGAAAAGGGAGAAATCACAACTGATACTGCAGAAATACAAAAAACCATAAGAGAAAACTATGAACAATTATATGCCAACAAATTTGACAACCTAGAAGAAAAGGACAACTTTCTGGAAACATACAGCCACCAAAAACTGAATCAAGAAGAAATAGATAACTTGAACAGGTCGATCACTAGAAGTGAAATAGAATCTGTAATAAAAAAATTTTTTTTAACTCCATACAAACAAAAGTCCAGGACCAGATGGCATCAAACGTGAATTGTACCAAACATACAAAGAAGAACTTATACCAGTCCTTCTCAAACTCATTCAAAAGATTGAAGAAGGAACACTCCCAAAGATATTCTATAAAGTCACCATCACCCTGATAACAAAACCAGACAAAGACACTACCAAAAAAGAAAATTAAAGGGCACTACCTTTGATAAATATAGATGTAAAAATTCTCAACAAAATATTAGCAAACCTAATCCAACAACACATATAAAAGGTCATATACAACAGGAGGACCTTCAAGATGGCAGAGAAGTAAGACACAGAGATCACCTTCCTCCCCACAAATACAACAACAAAAATACCTCTAGGTGTGGAACAACTCCTACAGAACACCTACTGGCTTCCCAAACGGTAAGAAACTCCCCACATAACTGGGTAGGGCAAAAGAAAAAAGAAGAAACAGAGACAAAAAGAATAAGGACAGGACCTGAACCTCTGGGAAGGAGCTGTGAAGGAGGAAAAGTTTTGACACACTAGGAAGCCCATTCACTGGCAGAGACGGGGTGGGGGGAGTGTGGGGGGAAGCTTTGGAGCCAGGGAGGACAGCACAGCAACAGGGGTGCGGAGGGCAAAGCGGAGAGATTCCCGCACAGAGGATCGGTGCCGACCGACACTCACTAGCCCGAGAGGCTTGTCTGCTCACCCGCCGGGGCGGGGAGGGGCTGGGAGCTGAGGCTCAGGCTTCGGAGGTCGGATCCCAGGGAGAGGCCTGGGGTTGGCGGCGTGAACACAGACTGAAGGGGGCTAGTGCACCACAGCTAGCCGGGAGGGAGTCCGGGAAAAAGCCTGGAGCTGCCTAAGAGTCAAGAGACCATTGTTTCGGGGCGCACGAGGAGAGGGGATTCAGAGCACTGCCTAAACGAGCTTCAGAGATGGGCATGAGCTGCGGCTATCAGTGTGGACACCAGAGACTGGCATGAAACTCTAAGGCTGCTACCGCAGCCACCAAGAAGCCTGTGTGCAAGCACAGGTCACTATCCACACCTCCCCTCCCAAGAGCCTATTTAGCCCACCACTGCCAGGGTCCTGTGATCCAGGGGCAACTTCCGCAGGAGAACACACGGCGTGCCTCAGGGTGTTGCAACGTCACGCTGGTCTCTGCCGCTGCAGGCTCGGCCCACATTCCGTACCCCTCCCTCCCCCCAGTCTGAGTGAGCCAGAACGCCCTAATCAGCGGCTCCTTTAACCGCCTCCTGTCTGGGTGAAGAACAGACACCAGACGGTGACCTACATGCAGAGGCAGGGCCGAATCCAAAGCTGAACCCCAGGAGCTGTGCAAACAAAGAAGAGAAAGGGAAATTTCTCCACGCAGCCTCAGGAGCAGCAGATTAAATCTCCACAATCAACTTGATGTGCCGTGCATCTGTGGAATACCTGAAAAGACAATGAATCATCCCAAAATGGAGGCAGTGGACACTGGAAGCAACTGTAGACTTGGGGAATGCTATATGCAACTGACTAGTTTCTGATTTTTATGTTTATCCTAGTATCATTTTTAGTGCTTGTTATCATTGGTGGATTTGTTTACTGGTTTTGTTGCTGTCTTCCTTTTTTTATTACTTTTTTGTATTTTTATTTTAATAGTTAAAATTATTTTTATTTCAGTAACTTTATTTTTTCTTTCTTTTTTTTTCTCCCTTTTCTTCTGAGATGTGTGGCTGACAAGGTCTTGGTGCTCCGGCCAGGTGTCAGGTCAGAGCCTCTGAGGTGGGAGACCCGAGTTAAGAACATGGACCACCAGAGACTTCCCGGCCCCACGTAATATCAATCAGCAAGAGCTCTCTCACAGATCTCCATCTCAACGCTACGACCCAGCTCCACTCAATGACCAGCAAGAGCCAGTGCTGGACACCCCATACAAAACAACTAGCAAGACAGGAACAAAACCCCACCCATTAGCAGAGAGGATGCCTAAAATCATAAAGTTCACAGACACCCCGAAACACATCACCAGAAAGAGTCCTGCCCACCAGAAAGACAAGATCCAGCCTCATCCACCAGAATATAGGCACCGGGTCCCCTCCACCAGGAAGCCTACACAACCCACTGAACCAAACGTAGCCACTGGGGACAGACACCAAAAACAATGGGAACTACGAACCTGCAGCCTGCGAAAAGGAGACTTCAAACACAGTAAGTTAAGCAAAATGAGAAGACAAAGAAATAGGCAGCAGATGAAGGAGCAAGGTAAAAACCCACCAGACCAAACAAATGAAGAGGAAATAGGCAGTCTACCTGAAAAAGAATTCAGAGTAATGATAGTAAAGATGACCCAAAATCTTGAAAATAGAATGGAGAAAATACAAGAAACGTTAAACAAGGACCTAAAAGAACTAAAGAGCAAATAAACAATGACAAACAACACAATAAATGAAATTAAAAACACTCTAGATGGGATCAACAGCAGAATAACTCAGTCAGAAGAACAGATAAGTGACCTGGAAGCTAAAACAGTGAAAATAACTACTGCAGAGAAGAATAGGGAAAAGAGAAAGAAAAGAATTAAGGACGGTCTCAGGACCTCTGGGACAACATTCAACTTATAAGGGTCCAAGAGGAAGAGAAAAAGAAAGGGACTGAGAAAATATTTGAAGAGATTATAGTTGAAAACTTCCCTAATATGTGAAAGGAAATAGTCAATCAAGTCCAGGAAGCACAGAGCGTTCCATACAGGATAAATCCAAGGAGAAACACACCAAGATACATATTACTCAAACAAAAATTAAATACAAATAAAAAATACTAAAAGCAGCAAGGGAAGAACAACAATTACCATACACAGGAATCCCCATAAGGTTAACAGCAGGCCGGCCCAGCTAGCCGGCCTCTGCCGCCTCAGGCTCGCCGCGCATCATGCCCCTCCCTCCCCCCGGTCTGAGTGAGCCAGAGCCCCCGAATCAGCTGCTCCTGGTAGATTACTCTACCCAGCAAGACCTCATTCAGATTCAATGGAGAAATTAAAACCTTTACAAACAAGAAAAAGCTAAGAGAATTCAGCACACCAAACCAGATTTACAACAAATGCTAAAGGAACTTCTCTAGGCAGAAACACAAGAGAAAGAAAACACCTACAATAACAAACCCAAAACAATTGAGAAAATGGGAATAGGAACATACATATCTATAATTACCTTAAATGTAAATGGATTAAATGCTCCCACCAAAAGACACAGACTGGATGCATGGATACAAAAACAAGACCTGTATATATGCTGTCTACAAGAGACCCACTTCTAGAGACACATATAGACTGAAAGTGAGGGAATGGAAAAACATATTCCATGCAAATGGAAACCAAAAGAAAGCTGGAGTAGCAATTCTCATATCAGACAAAATAGACTTTGTAATAAGGACTATCAGAAGAGACAAAGAAGGACACTACCTAATGATTAAGGGATCGATCCAAGAAGAAGATATAAAAATTGTAAACATTTATGCACCCAACATAGGAGCACCTCAATACATTAGGCAAATGCTAACAACCATAAAAGGGGAAATCAACAGTAACACAACCATAGTAGGGGACTTTAACACCCCACTTTCACCAATGGACAGATCATCCAAAATGAAAATAAATAAGGAAACACAAGCTTTAAATGATACATTAAACAAGACGGACTTAATTGATATTTATATGACATTCCATCCAAAAACAACAGAATACACTTTCTTCTCAAGTGCTCATGAAACATTCTCCATGATAGATCATGTCCTGGGTCACAAATCAAGCCTTGGTAAACTTAAGAAAATTGAAATTGTATCAAGTATCTTTTCCAACCACAATGCTATGAGACTTGATATCAATTACAGGAAAGAAACTGTAGAGAGGGGGAAGATGGCGAAAGAGTATGACGCGGAGATCACCTCCCTTCCCACAGATACATCAGAAATACATCTACACGTGGAACAACTCCTACAGAACACCCACTGAACGCTGGCAGAAGACCTCAGACCTCCCAAAAGGCAAGAAACTCCCCACGTACCTGGGTCGGGCAAAAGAAAAAAGAATAAACAGAGACAAAGGAATAAGGATGGGACCTGTACCAGCAGGAGGGAGCTGTGAAGGAGGAAACATTTCCACACACTAGAAGCCCCTTCGCGGGCAGAGACTGCGGGAGGCGGAGCGGGGAGCTTCGGAGGCGCGGAGGAGAGCGCAGCCACAGGGGTGCGGAGGGCAAAGCGGAGAGATTCCCGCACAGAGGATCGGCGCCGACCGGCACTCACCAGCCCGAGACGCTTGTCTGCTCACCTGCCGGGGCGGGCAGGGCTGCGAGCTGAGGCTTGGGCTTCGGTCGGAGCGCAGGGAGAGGACTGGGGTTGGCGGCGTGAACACAGCCTGCAGGGGGTTAGTGCATCACGGCTAGCCGGGAGGGAGTCCGGGGAAAAGGCTGCACCTGCCGAAGAGACGAGACTTTTTCTTCCCTCTTTGTTTCCCAGTGCGCGAGGAGAGGGGATTAAGAGCATGGCTTAAAGGAGCTCCAGAGACGGGCGTGAGCCGCGGCTAACAGCGCGGACCCCAGAGACAGGCATGAGACGCTAAGGCTGATGCTGCTGCCACCACGAAGCCTGTGTGCAAGCACAGGTCACTATCCACACCCCGCTTCCAGGGAGCCTGTGCAGCCCGCCACTGCCAGGTTCCCGGGATCCGGGGACAATTTCCCCGGGAGAAAGCACGGCGTGCCTCAGGCTGGTTCAACGTCTCGCCGGCCTCTGCCACCTCAGGCTCGCCGCGCATCATGCCCCTCCCTCCCCCCGGTCTGAGTGAGCCAGAGCCCCCAAATCAGCTGCTCCTTTAACCTCGTCCTGTCTGAGCAAAGAACAGATGCCCTCCGGCAACCTACATGCAGAGGCAGGACCAAATCCAAAGCTGAGCCCGGAGAGCTGTGAGGACAAAGAAGAGAAAGGGAAATCCCTCCAGCAGCCTCAGAAGCAGCGGATTAAAGCTCCACAATCAACTTGATGTACCCGGCATCTGTGGAATACCTGAATAGAAAACAAATCATCCCAAATTGAGGAGGTGGACTTTGAGAGCAAGATTTATTATTTTTTCCCCTTTTCCTCTTTTTCTGAGTGTGTATGTGTATGCTTCTGGAGATTTTGTTGTCTGTATAGCTTTGCTTCCACCATTTGTTCTATTTTTTTGTTTTTTTTATTTTTTTTTTTTTTTTTTTGCAGTCCGCGGGCCTCTCACTGTTGTGGCCTCTCCCGTCGTAGAGCACAAGCTCCGGACGCGCGGGCTCAGTGGCCATGGCTCACGGGCCCAGCCGCTCCACGGCATCTGGGATCTTCCCAGACCGGGGCACGAACCCGTGTCCCCTGCATCGGCAGGCGGACTCTCAACCACTGCGCCACCAGGGAAGCCCCTTTTTTAATTTTTTAAAAAATATTTTTGTTAATAATTTTTATTTTAATAACTATTTTATCTTACTTTATTTTCTTTTATCCTCTTTCATTCCTTCTTTCTTTCTTTCTACTTTTTCTCCCTTTTATTCTGAGCTGTGTAGTTGAAAGTCTCTTGGTGCTGCAGCCAGGAGTCAGTGCTGTGCCTCTGAGGTGGAAGGGCCAACTTCAGGACACTGGTCCACATGAGACCTCCCAGCTCCACATAATATCAAACAGCGAAACTCTCCCAGAGATCTCCATCTCAACACCAACACCCAGCTTCACTCAACGACCAGCAAACTACAGTGCTGGACATCCTATGCCAAATAACTAGCAAGACAGGAACACAACCCCACCCATTAGCAGAGAGGCTGCCTAAAATCATAATAAGTCCATAGACACCCCAAAACACATCACCAGACGTGGACCTGCCCACCACAAAGACAAGATCCAGCCTCATCCACCAGAACACAAGCACTAGTCCCCTCCACCAGGAAGCCTACACAACCCACTGAACAAACTTTACCCACTGGGGACAAACACCAAAAACAACGGGAACTATGAACCTGCAGCCTGCAAAAAGGAGACCCCAATCACAGTGAGATAAGCAAAATGAGAAGACAGAAAAACACACAGCAGATGAAGGAGCAAGATAAAAACCCACCAGACCTAAGAAATGAAGAGGAAATAGGTAGTCTACCTGAAAAAGAATTCAGAATAATGAGAGTAAAGATAATCCAAAATCTTGGAACTAAAATAGACAAAATGCAAGAAACATTTAACAAGAACCTAGAAGAACTAAAGATGAAACAAACAATGATGAACAACACAATAAATGAAATTAAAAATACTCTAGATGGGATCAATAGCAGAATAAATGAGGCAGAAGAACGGATAAGTGACCTGGAAGATAAAATAGTGGAAATAACTACTGCAGAGCAGAATAAAGAAAAAAGAATGAAAAGAGCTGAGGACAGTCTCAGAGACCTCTGGGACAACATTAAATGCACCAACATTCGAATTATACGGGTTCCAGAAGAAGAAGAGAAAAAGAAAGGGACTGTGAAAATATTTGAAGAGATTTTAGTAGAAAACTTCCCTAATATGGGAAAGGAAATAGTTAACCAAGTCCAGGAAGCACACAGAGTCCCATACAGGATAAATCCAAGGAAAAACACACCAAGACACGTATTAATCAAACTGTCAAAAATTAAATACAAAGAAAACACATTAAAAGCAGCAAGGGAAAAACAACAAATAACACACAAGGGAATCCCCATAAGGTTAACAACTGATCTTTCAGCAGAAACTCCACAAGCCAGAAGGGAGTGGCAGGACATATTTAAAGTAATGAAGGAGAAAAACCTGCAACCAAGATTACTCTACCCAGCAAGGATCTCATTCAGATTTGATGGAGAAATTAAAACCTTTACCGACAAGCAAAAGCTGAGAGGGTTCAGCACCACCAAATCAGCTTTACAACAAATGCTAAAGGATCTTCTCTAAGCCAGAAACAAAAGAGGAGAAGACCTACAATAACAAACCCCAAACAATTAAGAAAATGGGAATAGGGACATACATATCGATAATTACCTTAAATGTAAATGGATTAAATGCTCCCACCAAAAGACACAGACTGGATGAATGGATACAAAAACAAGACCCATGTATATGCCGTCTACAAGAGAACCACTTCAGACATAGAGACACATACAGACTGAAAGTGAGGGGATGGAAAAAGATATTTCATGCAAATGGAAACCAAAAGAAAGCTGGAGTAGCAATTCTCATATCAGACAAAATAGACTTTAAAATAAAGACTATCAGAAGAGACAAAGAAGGACACTACATAATGATCAAGGGGTCGATCCAAGAAGAAGATATAACAATTGTAAATATTTATGCACCCATATAGGAGCACCTCAATACATTAAGCAAATACTAAGAGGCATAAAAGGGGAAGTCGACAGTAACACATTCATACTAGGGGACTTTAACACCCCACTTTCACCAATGGACAGATCATCCAAAATGAAAATAAATAAGGAGACACAAGCTTTAAGTGATACATTAAACAAGATGGACTTAATTGATAGTTATAGGACATTCCATCCAAAAACAACAGAATACACATTGTTCTCAAGTGCTCATGGAACATTCTCCAGGATAGATCATATCTTGGGTCACAGATCAAGCCTTGGTAAATTTAAGAAAACTGAAATTGTATCAAGTATCTTTTCTGACCACAACGCCATGAGACTAGATATCAATTACAGGAAAAGATCTGTAAAAAATACAAACACATGGAGCCTAAACAATACACTACTTAATAACGAAGTGATCACTGAAGAAATCAAAGAGGAAATCAAAAAGTACTTAGAAACAAATGACAATGGAGACACGACGACCCCAAACCTATGGGATGCAGAAAAAGCAATTGCAAGAGGGAAGTATATAGCAATACAATCCTACCTTAAGAAACAGGAAACATCTCGAATAAATGACCTAAACTTGCACCTAAAGCAATTAGAGAAAGAAGAATAAAAAAAACCAAAATTAGAAGAAGGAAAGAAATCATAAAGACCAGATCAGAAATAAATGAAAAAGAAATGAAGGAAATGATAGCAAAGATCAATAAAAGTAAAAGCTGGTTCTTTGAGAAGATAAACAAAATTGATAAACCATTAGCCAGACACATCAAGAAAAATAGGGAGAAGACTCAAATCAATAGAATTAGAAATGAGAAAGGAGAAGTAACAACTGACACTGCAGCAATACAAAAGACCATGAGAGATTAGTACATGCAACTCTATGCCAATAAAATGGACAACCTGGAAGAAATGGACAAATTCTTAGAAAAGCACAACCTGCCAAGACTGAATGAGGAAAAAATAGAAAATATGAACAGATCAATCACAAGCACTGATATTGAAACTGTGATTAAAAATCTTCCAACAAACAAAAACCCAGGACCAGATGGCTTCACAGGCGAATTCTATCAAACATTTAGAGAAGAGCTAACACCTATCCTTCTCAAACCCTTCCAAAATATAACAGAGGGAGGAACACTCCCAAACTCATTCTACGAGGCCACCATCACCTTGATACCAAAACCAAAGATGTCACAAAGAAAGAAAACTACAGGCCAATATCACTGATGAACATAGATGCAAAAATCCTCAACAGAATACTAGCAAACAGAATCCAACAGCACATTAAAAGGATCATACACCATGAACAAGTGGGGTTTATCCCAGGAATGCAAGGATTCTTCAATATAGGCAAATCAATAAATTTGATACACCATATTAACAAACTGAAGGAGGAAAACCATATGATCATCTCAATAGATGCAGAGAAAGCATTTGACAAAATTCAACACCCATTTATGATAAAATTCCTCCAGAAAGTAGGCATAGAGGGAACTTACCTCAACATAATAAAGGCCATATATGACAAGCCCACAGCCAACATCATCCTCAATGGTGAAAAACTGAAAGCATTTCCACTAAGATCAGGAACAAGACAAGGTGGCCCACTCTCACCACTCTTATTCAACATAGTTTCGGAAGTTTTAGCCACAGCAATCAGAGAAGAACAGGAAATAAAAGGAATCCAAATCGGAAAAGATGAAGTAAAGCTGTCACTGTTTGAAGATGACATGATACTATACATACAGGATGCTAAAGATGCTACCAGAAAACTACTAGAGCTAATCAATGAATTTGGTAAAGTAGCAGGATACAAAATTGATGCACAGAAATCTCTGGCATTCCTTGGCACTAATGATGAAAAATCTGAAAGTGAAATTAAGAAAACACTCCCATTTACCACTGCAACTAAAAGAATAAAATATCTAAGAATAAACCTACCGAAGGAGACAAAAAACCTGTATGCAGAAAATTGCAAGACACTGATGAAAGAAATTAAAGATGATACAAATAGATGGAGAGACATACCATGTTCTTGTATTGGAAGAATCAATATTGTGAAAATGACTCTACTACCCAAAGCAATCTACAGATTCAATGCAATCCCTATCAAACTACCACTGGCATTTTTCACAGAAGTAGAACAAAAAATTTCACAATTTGTATGGAAACACAAAAGACCCCGAATAGCCAAAGCAATCTTGAGAATGAAAAATGGAGCTGGAGGAATCAGGCTCCCTGACTTCAGACTATACTACAAAGCTACAGTAATCAAGACAGTATGGTACTGGCACAAAACCAGAAAGATAGATCAATGGAACAGGATAGAAAGTCCAGAGATAAACCCACGCACATATGGTCACCTTATCTTTGATAAAGGAGGCAGGAATGTACAGGGGAGAAAGGACAGCCTCTTCAATAAGTGGTGCTGGGAAAACTGGACAGGTACATGTAAAAGTATGAGATTAGATCACTCCCTAACACCATACACACAAATAAGCTCAACTTGGATTAAAGACCTAAAAGTAAGGCCAGAAACTATCAAACTCTTAGAGGAAAACATAGGCAGAACACTCTATGACATAAATCACCGCAAGATCCTTTTTGACCCACATCCTAGAGAAATGGAAATAAAAATAAACAAATGGGCTTTAATGAAACTTCAAAGCTTTTGCACAGCAAAGGAAACCATAAACAAGGCCAAAATACAACCCTCAGAATGGGAGAAAATATTTGCAAATGAAGCAACTGACAAAGGATTAATCTCCCAAATTTACAAGCAGCTCCTGCAGCTCAATATAAGAAAACGAACAAGCCAATCCAAAAATGGGCAGAAGACCTAAATAGACATTTCTCCAAAGAAGATATACCGATTGCCAAGAAACACATGAAAGGATGCTCAACATCACCTATTATTAATGAGGTATCACCTCACACCATTCAGAATGGCCATAATCAAAATATCTACAAATAGTAACTGCTGGGGGGGGTGTGGAGAGCAGGGAACCCTCTTGCACTGTTGGTGGGAATGTAAATTGATACAGCCACTATGAAGAACAGTATGAAAGTTCCTTAAAAAACTAAAAATAGAACTACCAGCAGTCCCACTACTGGGCATATACCCTGAGATAACCATAATTCAAAAAGAGTCATGTACCACAGTGTTCATTGCAGCACTATTTATAATAGCCAGAATATGGAAGCAACCTAAGTGTCCATGCACAGATGAATGGATAAAGAAGATGGGGCACATATATACAATGGAATATTACTCAGCCATAAAAAGAAATGAAATTCAGTTATTTGTAGTGAGGTGGAGACCTAGAGTCTGTCATTCAGAGTGAGGTAAGTCAGAAAGAGAAAAACAAATACTGTATGCTAACAAATATATATGGAATCTTAAAAAAATTAAAAATGGTTCTGAAGTACTTAGGAGTAGGACAGGAATAAAGACACATTCAGAGAGAATGGACTTGAGGACACAGGGAGGGGGAAGCATAAGCTGGGATGAAGTGAGAGAGTGGCATTGACATATATACTACCAAATGTAAAATAGATAACTGTGGAAAGCAACCGTATAGTACAGGGAGGTCAGCTCCCTGCTTTGTGACCACCTAGAGGGGAGGGATAGGGATGGTGGGAGGGAGATGCAAGAGGGAGGGGATATGGGTATATATGTATACGTATAGCTGATTCACTTTGTTATACAGCAAAAACTAACACACCATTGTAAAGCAATTATACTCCAATAAAGAAAACCAAAAAAAAGATCATATACCTCACCAAGTTGGATTCATCCCAGGGTCTCAAGGATTGTTCACCATACACAAAATCAATTTGATACACCACATCAACAAAAGAAAAGACAATCACATGATCATCTCAATGATGCAGAAAAAACATTTGATAAAATCACATCAATTTTATCAATCTGATAAAATTCAACATCCATTCATGATAAAGAACCCTGTAAGTGTGTAGAGAGGGAACATCTCAACATAATAAAAGCTATTTATAGAACCCATATCCAATATAATATTCTACCGTGAAAAGCTGAAAGCCTTTCTGCTAAAAACTGGAACAAGGATGCCCACTCTCACCACTTCTCTTCAACATAGTATTGGCAGTCCTTCCTAGCTACAGCAATCAGACAAGAAAAAGAAATAAAATGTACTGAAATTGGCAGGGAAGAGGTAAAACTGTCATTATATGCAGATGACATGATATTATATGTAGAAAACCCTAAAGATTCCCTAAAAACTACTACAACTGATAAACAAAGGTAGCAGGATACAAGATTAACATACAGAAATTGGTTATGTTTCTTTACACTAACAATGAAATATCAGGAAGGGAATATAAGCCAAAAATCCCTTTTAAAAATTGCATCCAAAAATAATAAAATACTTATGAATAAACCTCACCAAGGAGGTGAAAGACTTATATACTGAGAACTACAAAATATTAATAAAGGAAACTGAAGACAATTCAAAGAAATGGAAAGATATCCCATGCTCTTAGAAGAAATAATATTGTTAAAATGGCCATACTACCCAAAGCAATTTATAGATTTAATTCAATCCCTATCAAATTGCCCATGACATTTTGCATAGAACTAGAACAAATAATCCTAAAATTATATGAACCCATAAAAGACCCAGAATTGCCAAAGCAATCCTGAGGAAAAAGAACAAAGCAGGAGGCATAACCCTCCCAGACTTCGGACAATACTACCAAGCTACAGTAATCAAAACAGCATAGTACTGGCACAGAAACAGACATATGGATCAATGGAACAGAATAGAGAGCCCAGAAATAAACCCACACACCTATGGACAATTAGCCTTCAACAAAGGAAGGAAGAATATACATGGGGAAAAGACAGTCTCTTCAGCAAGTGGTGTTGGGAAAGTTAGATAGCCACATGTAAATCAATGAAGTTAGAACACACCCTCACACCATACACAAAAATAAACTCAAAATGGCTTAAAGACTTAAATATAAGACACCATAAAACTCCTAGAAGAGAACATAGGCAAAATATTCTCTGACATAAATTGTACCAATATTTTCTTAGGTCTGTCTCCTAAGGCAATAGAAATAAACAAATGGGATCTAATCAAACTTACAAGCTTTTGCACAGCAAAGGAAACCATAAACAAAACGAAAATACAACTTATGGAGTGGGAGAAAATATTTGCAAATGACGCAACTGACACGGGCTTAATTTCCAAAATATACAGACAGCTCATACAATTCAATAACAACGAAATAAACAACACAATCAAAAAATGAGCAGAAATGGGCTTCCCTGGTGGTGCAGTGCTTGAGAGTCTGCCTGCCGATGCAGGGGACACTAGTTCGTGTCCCAGTCTGGGAAGATCCCACATGCCATGGAGCAACTAGGCCTGTGAGCCATGGCCGCTGAGCCTGCGCGTCCAGAGCCTGCGCTCCGCAACGGGAGAGGCCACAACAGTGAAGCCCATGTACCGCAAAAAAAAAAAAAAAAAAAAAAAAAAAATTAGCAGAAGACCTAAATATTTAGATATTTCTCCAAAGAAGACAAACAGGTGGCCAATAGGCACATGAAAAAATGCTCATCATCACTAATTATTAGAGAAATGCAAATGAAAACTACAGCAAGGTACCATGTCACATCAGTCAGAATGGCCATCATTAAAAAGTCTACAGGGCTTCCCTGGTGGCGCAGTGGCTGAGAGTCCGCCTGCCGATGCAGGGGACACGGGTTCATGCCCCAGTCCGGGAAGATCCCACATGCTGCAAAGCAGCTGGGCCCGTGAGCCATGGCTGCTGAGCCTGCATGTCCGGAGCCTGTGCTCCGCAACGGGAGAGGCCACAGCAGTGAGAGGCCTGCGTACTGCAAAAAAAAAAAAAAGAAAAATAAAAAGTGTACAAATAATAAATGCTGGAGAGGGTATGAAGAAAGCAGAACCCTCTTACACTGTCGGTGGGAATGTAAATCGATGGACCCACTGTGGAAACCAGTATGGAGTTTCCTCAAAAAACTAAAAATAGAATTACCATATGATCTAGCAATCCCACTCCTGGCATATACCCCAAAAATCTGTAATTCAAAAAGTTACATGTGGGCCTTCCCTGGGGAACAGTGGTTAAGAATCTGCCTGCCAATGCACAGGACATGGGTCCGAGCTCTGGTCTGGCAAGATCCCACATGCCATGGAGCAGCTAAGCCCATGCGCCACAACTACTGAGCCTGTGCTCTAGAGCCCATGTGCCTAGAGCCCGTGCTCAGCAACAAGAGAAGCCACGACAATGAGAAGCCCGCGCACCACAACGAAGAGTAGCCCCCGCTCGCCACAACTAGAGAAAGCCTGCGCACAGAAATGAAGACCCAATGCAGCCAAAAATAATAAATAAATAAATTTATAATAATAAAAAAAGGTAAATGCACTCCTATGTTTGTAGCAGCACTATTTACAATAGCCAAGACATGGAAACAACCTAAATGTCCATCAACAGATGAATGGATAAAGAAGTTGTGGTATATATATATATATATACACAGTGGAATATTACTCAGCCTTTAGAAAGAATGAAATAATGCCATCTGCGGAAACATGGATGGACCTAGAGATTATCATACTAAGTGAAGTAAGTTAGAAAGAGAAAGACATATACCACATAATATCACTTATATGTGGAATCTAAAATACGACACAAATGAACATGTCTATGAAACAGAAACAGACTCACAGAGGACAGACTTGTGGTTGCCAAAGGGGATGAGGGTGTGGGGGAGGAATGGATTGGGAGTTTGGGGTTAGCAGATGCAAACTATTATATATAGGATGGATAAAACAAGGTCTTCTCAGCCAGCCAGGAACTGTCTGCATCAGACAGGATTAAGAAGGAGAAATTAAGACCCAAGGTTCTAAACACCCTCACACATTTCCTTCTTGCCAGGGTTTTCAAAGTATTTTATATATATATATATATATATATATATATAAAACTGGGTCACTTTGCTGTACAGCAGAAATTAACACATTTGTAAATCAACTATACTTCAATAATTTTTTTTTAAAAAAAGAAATCTTGGTCTAGAGGGAAATAGGTTGCCTTGCTGGGGACTTGTAGTGTGTATAGACCTGTGTGGTTCCACTGTGAGATGTAACAAGAGGATGAAGCCAGGTAAGGTGGCCAGTGACTATAAAACCCATTGATGTCACCCAGATCCTCCCTTCACCTGGGATGTGGCTTTACCACTATGCCCACTTCTAAAGGTTATTACTGGTATCATCTGTGTGTGTGTGTGTGTGTGTGTGTGTGTGTGTGTGTGTTTGCGTGTGATTGCAAAACATCTGGTTAAATAAATTTAACAAGGGAGCAAGCATACATAGTTTGTGGGACTCAGCAAATGTTAAAGTTGGTCCTCAGTAATGATATTTGTCTGCTCAGGCTGCCATAATAAAATATCATAGACTGGGTGGTTTAAACAACAGAAATTCATTTCTCAAAATTTTGGAGGTTGGCAAGTCCAAGATCAAGGTGCTGGCAAAGTAGGTTTCATTTGGAGGCCCTCTTCTCTTGGCTTGTAGATGGTTGTCTTTTTGCTGTGTTCTCGCATGGCACAGAGAAAAAGAGACAGAGCTATGGTCTCTCTCCCTTTCTTATAAGGACACTAATCCTATCAAATTAGGATCCCCTCCTTATAACACACTTAACCTTAATTACCTCCTAAAGACCCTATCTCCAAATACAGTTACATTGGGGGTTGGGGCTTCAACATATCAATGTGGCAGGGGACACAACTTAGTCCATACAATAATATTTATATCAGCTCGTCTTTCTCAAATCTCAAAATGATTTTTCATGTTTAACTTGAGCACTGCTAACACTAAAATCTCCCTGCTCAGCTGGAGTTCAGCCAACCAAGAAACAATGGCAAGCTACTTTCAGAAATACCCTCACATCCTTGGGGTGATTATGCTGAACCTTAGCCCCTGAAAACTTAGATCTTACCTACTCTAAAAAACTGCTTCTTTTTGCAAAGGAAGAATAAAATCTTTCCAGAGTTTCTCAGGATTTTCTGGTGGGGGCTATATAACCACAAAACTACCCCTCACAGTGAGATTAAATTCTCAGTCTACTGCATCAAGGATGCAAACCTTATTGAAAGTATAGTGACCATGCAGGGCTGGAACAAATGCCACATATTTCAACAAGTTCTCCCTTCACCCTGAAAGTAACTAATGCAGGGCTTGTAGCCACCACTGACCTTTTTCTGCTCCAGGTAAGGTCTTGGTTAATCTGGAAAACTGCCAGGCCACTGCCCTTCTGTACTCAGGGCTTATGTCATCATTCCAAAAGGATTTACATTAAAGTATCTGAGCGCTTCCATTTAATGAAATATTTACAAACATCAAGCTCTCCTGGTTCTTGAACCCAGCTCAACGCAGCAAAGCTTTATCTTCCTTGGGAGTTAGAACAGAGTCAGTGCCTAGGTGTTCCTTGACCATACAGCTTTGTCTACTTTCTGGAAAGTTTATGTCCTTCTAGCGCTTAAAATGCCACAGTTTACTGCATTTTTCCTGAAAGGTGACTTAAACATCCATAAGGAACTGTCAGGAGAGAGTAAACTAGTCCCATTTAGAAAAATAATAATGGATTTTGTAGGAGAAACTCAGGAATGAATAAATTAGCCTGAAAGAAAAAATAAAAATAGAAGACCCCTGGGCTGCCCTGGTGGCGCAGTGGTTGATAGTCTGCCTGCCGATGCAGAGGACACGGGTTCGTGCCCCGGTCCGGGAAGATCCCACATGCTGCGGAGCGGCTGGGCCCGTGAGCCATGGCCGCTGAGCCTGCGCGTCTGGAGCCTGTGCTCCGCAGCAGGAGAGGGCACAGCAGTGAGAGGCCCGCGTACCACAAAAAAATAAAAATAAAAAATAGAAGACCCGGGCCTCCCTGGTGGCGCAGTGGTTGGGAGTCCGCCTGCCGATGCAGGGGATACGGGTTCGTGCCCCGGTCCGGGGGGATCCCGCGTGCCGCGGAGCGGCTGGGCCCGTGAGCCATGGGCGCTGAGCTTGCGCATCCGGCAACGGGAGAGGCCACGACGGTGAGAGGCCCACATATCGCAAAAAAAAAAAAAAAAAAAAAAAAAATAGAAGACCCTACTTTAGCTCGGTGGGTAAAATTTCTCTACTTCTATGTCATTAACTATCATACTATGAATAATTTTACCTGTTAAATGTAGATCACCTAGCTGGGGCTTTACTATACCCCACATAAAGAGGTAGTTTTTTCATAAGTGAGGACTTTGGTGTTGGAAATTAGTTAAATATTACCTAATGAAATTGTTCATTGATGCAAATAACTGAAATTATCAGAAAAATCAAATAAAATATGTTCAAGTCCACTTTCTTAAAAACTTATAAAAGGTTGCTAACAAAGTAATTTTTAAGTTTCTGTCAGTGTTTTTTCCAGATGGCATTCATCCTGAAATTAATGGAAAAAATCATCTTTCAGCCTACAAGTACAGGAATTACTTTCCACAGGTAATTTCATATTTCTAAATATCACTTCATATTAATCTTTGGAAACCTATAAATTTGATGTCTGGAGTTCTTCCCTGATACTTCAGTTGAGCCCACATTACCACTGATAGGTGGTATAGGGCTTACTTTTACATTTATAGCCATAAGTTGTTGAAGATTATTTGGCCGATGGAAAGAGAGAGAAAGAGTCTTTTAAATAACCCTGAGGGACTTCCCTGGTGGCACAGTGGATAAGACTCCACGCTCCCAATGCAGGGGTCCTGGGTTCAATCCCTGGTCAGGGAACTAGATCCCACATGCATGCTGCAACTAAGAGTTCACATGCCACAACAAATGAGCCCACATGCCACAACTAAGGAGCCTGCCTGCTGCAACTAAGACCTGGTGCAACCAAATAAATTAATTAATTAATTAAATATTTTTAAAATCTCTGGGAAAAACTTAAATAACTAAGGTCACCTTAAATCTTCAAGTTTACAAAATTTGAAAATCCATAAGACATTAAAAAAACACACAAAAAATGAATAAAATTAAATTAAATAAATAAGTAATCCTGAGCATCTACAGTGGACCAGGTATGAGCAGTCTTTACCCAAGTGTAATGAGTAAACCACTCAGATAAGCAGAACACGATTTCACTCATTTCTCTTTAACTGAATCATCTAGGCTCCTGAGAGCTCATTTCTCTTTGGCAGTTGAAACACCTAATCTTGCCACTCAAGGTAAACTCCATCACTGCCATTTTTAAATGTAGCAATTTAAGATTTAAAGTCTGTCATCACAAGCCTTTTCCCCAGCCCCTTTCTCCCTGGCAGTGGTTTCGAATAGTGGGTGGTTTACATTGTGCCTGTGTCAGTTGGAAGAGGCAACTATAGACAGCATCCACAGCTGACTTCCTCCGACCCAACTCCAAGTCTCTAGGTCCATTAGTTCTGTCCTAGAATGCCCCAGCCCACCTTGGATAGAGCCGGGGACAGACGCAAAAAGGCATTAGGCAACTCTCAGTGGCTTTTTCCTGCTCCACACACACAGGGAGCTCTAGACTCTGGGGCTCTCTCAGCTCATCCCCTGGGCACCACAGCTGGCTAGCTCAGATGCCACGTTGGACATTCTTGGGATATGAGAAAGAAAATATAGTGAATAAGGCTGGAGAGAGGCATCTCCAACACCTACCAGCATCCAAATCATATATACTTTCTCTCTGAATCTCTACTTCACACCAGCTGGGTGAACTTTTATCTACTCCTTTTATTGAAATATAATTTACATATAGTACAACATAGAGTGTGTACAGTTTGATTAGTTTTAACAAATGCATACGCCTGTGTAACATGTATACTTGTCAACATATAGAATATTCTATCACCCAGAAATTCTTCTTATGCCCTTCCCAGTCAATCCCCACCCCCAGGCAGGCACTCGTGATTTCTATCATCAAAGATTAGTTTTGTGTGTTCTGGAATTTCATGTGACTGAAATCATGCAGTACATACTCTTTGGAGTCTGGCTTCATTTACTCAGCATCATGTTTTTGAGATTCATTCATGTTGTTTTGTGTGTCAGTAGTTTGTTCCATTTTATTGTATTTTATGAATATTGTGCCATTTGTTAATCCAGCTACTGAATGAACATTTGGGTTATTTTCAGGGTGGGTTTTTTGTTGTTGTTATTATGAATAAAGCTGCTATGAACTTTCACATACAAGTCTTTTTTGGACATATATTTTCATTTCTCCTGGGGAAATATCCACCTGTAAAATTGCTGGATCATGGGGTAGATGCATGCTTCACTTAATTAGAAACTGCCAAATTAACTCAAAATGGATTAAAAATTAACCCGAAATGCATTAAATACTTAAATGTAAGACCTGAAGTCATAAAACTCTTAGAAAAAAAGCTTCTTGACATCAGTCTTGGCAATGATTTTTATGGTTATGAGATTCAGAGTACAAGCCACAAAAGCAAAAATAAGCAAGTAGGACTACATCAAACTAAAAAGCTTCTACATAGCAAAAGAAACAATCAAAAAAATGAAAAAGCAACCTACAGAATGGGAGAAAATATACAAACCACATATTTGATAAGACGTTAATATCCAAAATATGTAAGAAATACATAAAACTCAATAGAAGAAAACTAAATAATCCAATTAGAAAATGGGCAAAGGACTTGGACAGACATTTTTCCAAAGAAAATATTCAAATGGCCAACAGGTATATGAAATGGTACTCAGCAACACTAATCAGGGAAATCAAAACCAGAATGAGATATCACCTCATACCTATTAGAATTGTTATTATCAAAAATATAAGAAATAACAAGTGCTGGGAAGGATGTGGAGAAAAGAGAACCCTTGTGCACTGTTGGTGGGATTGTATACTGGTATGGGCCACTACAGAAAACAGTACAGAGGGTCCTCAAAAAACTGAAAAATAGAAAAAATTTTTTTATAGAAACACCATATGATCCATCATTTCCACTTCTGGGTATATATCCAAAGGAAATGAAATCACTATCTCAGAGAGATAAATGCACCCTCACTTTACTGCAGCATTATTTACAATAGCCAGTTGAAACAACCTAAGTGTCCATCAATGGATGAATGAATGAAGAAAATTTGATATACATATACAATGGAATATTACTCAGCCATAATAAAATAAGGAAGTCTTGCCATTTGTGACACTATGGATGAACTTCAAGGGTATTATGCTAAGTGAAATAAGTCAGACAGAGGAAGACAAATAATGTATGATTTCACTCTTATGTGGAATCTAGAAAAACCAAACTCATAGAAACAGAAGAGACTGGTGGTTGCTGGGGCGGGGTGGAAATGAGTGAAGGTGGTGTAAGATAAATTCTAGGTTTGTAAAGTTCAGCATGGTGACTATAGTTAACAACACAGCACTGTATATTTGAAAGTTGCTAAGAGAGTAGATTTAAAAGTTCTTACCACACACACAAAAAATTGTAACTATGTGAGGTGATAGATGTGTTGACACTATTATGGTAATCATTTTGCAATATAGACATATCAAATCATTACACTGTACATCTTAAACTTATACAAAGGTACATGTCAATTATATCTCAGTGATGCTAGGAAGGGAAAGCAACTGCCAAACAATTTTCCAAGTACTTATCCATGTACTTATGCTTTTTGGAGGGAATACTGCTCTTGGTCATCTCACATCTCCCCCTTTTCTACTGTTTATGATATAAACTCTACGTTCTCTGTCCTCCAGGCAATGGATACTTTAAAGCCTCACATACTTTTCTCTATTAAGATGTCTGGGCATTACAAACCTATAATGCTGTGGCTTTCAGAATATGGACTCTACCAAGAATTTTTAAAGCCTATGTTACAACTAAAAGCCAAGAATTTGACTGTTTGTTCACATTGTGTTCTTTTGGGTCCTTCCTTTACTGACAGCCTACAGTTTGTGGATTAGTTTAAATGATAAAAGAACTTAATTGTCAAAAGGAGAAAACACACACGGGATCATATTTTTAAATGTTATCTAATAATTTGGGGCATTCGACAATGCCCAATAAACCTGCCAAACTAGTTTATTCCAATGGTTTGATAACAGCCAATGGCCAGCAGAGGAGAAATAAGTTGACTTTGGCTAGGGCCATTTTATTTACCACTCCTGTGGTAGCCAAACAAGGACATAAGAGAATGAATTCATCTTTTACTCAAGAGCTATCAATATCAGTGTATTTCTATAGCCTGATGTTAGGAGAAGCCCTGAATATTGTTTATATATATGTATGTTGTTTATATATATATATATATATATATATATATATATATATATATCCTGTCTATAAATTATAAGTTACAGAGCTATTAGGGTTTTACTTTATTAGGGTTTTATATGAACAACAAAATATTCTTTTAAAACATTTTGGTGGGGGCTTCCCTGGTGGCGCAGTGCTTGAGAGTCCGCCTGCCGATGCAGGAGACGCGGG
>NW_006772359.1:2040002-2052526 GCF_000442215.2 Lipotes vexillifer | reverse complement strand
GGGGAGGGCCTGCGCCCGGGAGCCTGGGCCGCTGGGCCTGCACATCTGGAGCCTGTGCTCTGCAACGGGAGTGGCCACAACAGTGAGAAGCCCGTGCACCGCAAAAAAAAAAAAAAAAAAACATTTTGGTGGTATATATACTAGTCAGATACAGAAGTTCCCAAAGATGTATGCCTTCAAATATTCGTGCCCTTGTGCAGTGCTTGCCCATTGAATCTATGCTGGGCCCAACTTGCTTAATAAGCACTAGAATACAGTGGTGGCAACATTATGCCAGTTCTGGGTCTAAGCTTTAAGAAAGCCTAGAACCTCTGCTTTTTTGCTATTAGAAGCCCTGAGAATTCATGTAAGAAATACAGCTATCCTACTGGAAGATGATCCAGAGATGACACAAAGAGAGAGGGAGGCCATGGAGAAGAGCCCAGAAGTCTAGTTGACAGTGAGAACTGAGGCCCCAGATATATGACTAGAGTCAAGCCAGCCAAGCTGAGCCACCAGACCAGCAAGTGAAGAAGCCATATGGAATGGTCCAGCTCCAGCAGACATCACATGGAGAGAGATGAGCTGTCCCCACAGTGTCCTTTCTAAATTCCTGACTCTCAGAACAGCAAGCAAATAAAATGGTTGTTATTTGAAGCCACCAAGCTTAGCAAGTGGTTAGCTATGTAGTGATAGATATGGTCTCATGGGGAGTCCCTAATAATCAGTTGATTGAGGAAGAAAACTTTTAGGCCTGATTTACAGGTGGTTCTGCAGGATATTCTGGTATTACCCCAAAACAGACAACTGCAGCACCACAGCCCCACTCTGGAGTGGCCCTAAAGGGCAACAGTGAAGTAAAATCCTCCCAGTAGACAGAATTTCAAGCAAGGACAGATGGCCAGACATAGAGATCTACACTGACTCATGGGCAGTAAGCTTATGGACAAAGACTAAGGAGGAACACATGATTAGAAAACAAAAAAGTAATGATAAAATAGGTCTTGGGAAGAGGTATATGGACTGAGCTCTCTGAATAGGCCCAGTGTGAGGATGTTTGGATTTTATGTGAATGTTCATTAAAGAGCCACCTGAACAGAGGAGGATAATCAGGGATACAAGATGACCTATTCTGTAGATATCTATGTGGCTCTTTTCCAAGACACCCCAGCCCTTGCCCCAAAGCCTCTTTAACCAAATGGCCATGGTGACAGGGACGGAGATTATACACGGGGTAACACTGGTCTGACCCAGCCACTGCTGACTGTTCAATCTGCCGGCAGCAGAGCCCAACACTGAATCTCTGATACAGAATCATTCCCTGGGAGAACCATCCAGTCATCCAAAGGCATCATGGAAGGGGCAGTGCTCTGTTCTTACTGAAAGAGATACTTGCTCTATATATGAATTTTCCTTTTCTGCCCACAATGCTTCTGCCAAAAATGAATATTTATAGACGCAGAGAATGCCTCATTATTTATCATAGTATTCCACAGAGCCTAGTTATCAACTTGGGAATTATATCACATCCAACAAAGTGTGACAACAAGCTCATGTATATGGAAGTCACTAGTCACTCCTGATCAGTCACTGGTCTGATAGAACAATTGAATGGCCTTTTGATAACTCAGTTATGGCACCAGCTGGGGGAAAAATCTTTATGAGCATGAAGTTATAACTGGCTGTATCATTGTTAAATAACTGTAACAACGAAAGAAAGTTTGGGTCATCCTGTCAGGCAAAAACCATGACCAGCCAGAATGGGCAGAGGAAGAAGGAAATTAAAAACCAGGTAGGTCTGGGCTTCCCTGGTGGCGCAGTGGTTGAGAGTCCGCCTGCCGATGCAGGGGACACAGGTTCGTACCCCGGTCCGGGAAGATCCCACATGCCGTGAAGCGGCTGGGTCCGTGAACCATGGCCACTGAGCCTGCGTGTCCGGAGCCTGTGCTCCGCAACGGGAGAGGCCACAACAGTGAGAGGCCCATGAACCACCAAAAAAAAAAAAAAAACAGGTAGGTCCACCTGAGTAGTTATAGAAACAAGAACTGCACTAATTTTGAGCATCGTTCTTCTTACTTTGGTATGAATATTTGTGCATATATTAACCAATTATTTTTCTTTTATTCCCCCTCTCCCATCACCCTAATATCTATCATCAGACATTTCAATATTTGGTTAGCCTTTTATCTCAGTATTTAAGTTACAAGATATCAAAGGAAGAGCATGATGCAGCTCGAAAGGGAATAACATCACCTGGAGATGGATTAAGTGACCGCTGAGACTTTGTATCTTTTGGGGGAAATAGGGGTAGCATGTTTTAGGTTGTTTGAGGGATCGTTGCATCATGTTAGAAAGTTAAATATGGGTTAAGAGGGTGTGTATGGATGCCAAGTTGATAGGGAGTGGAATGTGCTGCCTTTATACCTACGTCAACTTGTCTACCAGCTTTAAGAGTCCCTGAATCCCCTCCCAGGAAATGTAAGATTTGGAAGACAAAGTGAACAGTATCCATTATTCTTTGAAGATCACCATAGTTAGATGCAATAAAGGATAGAGGCAGAAGAGCTGGAAGGTTCCAGCTTCTATCCTTGCTCTTCCCTCCTCTGTATCCAACTCTTCTTAACTGCCAGCCCTGATAACGGTGATGGTGAATGTTACGTGTCACCCCAGAGGGTGTTTTTCTTTGGATGTAATTAACATTTAAATCAGTGAAAGAGGGAAGAGATATGGGAACATATGTATATGTATAACTGATTCACTCTGTTATAAAGCAGAAACTAACACACCATTGTAAAGCAATTATACCTCAATAAAGATGTTAAAAAAAAAAGATATATACCAAAAAAAAATAAAAATAAAAAAATAAATCAGTGAACACTGGGTAAAGCAGATTGCCTTCTAGAATGTGGGTGGGCCTCATCCAAACAGTTGAAGGCCTGAACAGAACAAAAAGACTGGCCTTCTGCAGCAAGAGGCAATTCTCCAGCAGACTGTCTTAGGACCAGGACTGCACTGTCAGCTCTCCTGAGTTGCAAGCCTGCTGGCACACACTGCAGATTTTTGACTTCCCAGTCTCCATAATCATGTGAGCCAATTCCTTACAATAAGCCTTTCTATATATACACATATACATATATATGTATACATACATGTACATATGTAAATATTGTATACATTATATATGTATATATAATAAATCTCTCTATAAATACAAATATATATATATATATATATATATATATATGTATGTATGTATGTATGTATGTATGTATGTATTTACTCCTGCACTGGTTCTGTTTCTTCAGAGAACCCTGACTAAGACACTGACCCACTGACCAACAGCCAGGTGCAGAGGTGACAGCCTTCCTTAGACTCCTCCACCAGGCTCCCTTCCCAGGCACCATCCCTGCCTTCTCTATTCTTTGTGAGCCCTGCACTGGTCCACTTGTGCTAGTGCTTCAGAAAGCCTGGTTAATGATGTTTCTCTGATCCCCCAACTCCTCTTTTCAAACCCTTACATCTCCAGCTTCTTCCATAATTGTGTAAGGCCTTACTCCTATAATACATCGTATTCTATAAAACACATAATGACTCTACTTTCCTTATTTTACCGTGAATGATACAATATAATGCAAAAGAAAACGTGCTAACATTCTCAGCAGAGACAGTAAAGCATTAATACTGTTAAACAGTTCTCATTTCTTGTCTCATTTGCTCATTCATTCGTTCCTTCATTCATTTAGGAAATCTTCAATACAGGCCAGGTGCTGTTCTATGAGAGCAGACTTGAAATACACAGAGGGCTCTGATGTGGAGCTCCTCAGGATCTAGAACTCTGGCTATCGAGGGAAAATCGCCAAGAGAAGTTTTCTGTTCAATACAGAGAACTTCCTGACAATTAAAGCTGCCTATAAATGGAACTGCCTCTCCATTCTAAGGTAGTGAGGGTCTAGGTATCACAGAAACTAACTAGCCATTTACTTAGCCGGGGATGCTTCAGAAGATATTAGCACAGCAGTGTTTAAACTACATTTTCACCAGATGTACTTTCAAATTTTATATTCTATGATTCCGTTATATTATATACCATTTGTAAGATTCTACATGCTATCCATATTCTGAGGTGACTATGAGATATAATAGGATTACGATAGGCTCAGAATAATACCACGGGGGGAAAGAACTAGGGTTTATTGCATACTTTATATACTCAGGCAATTTTCATTGGTTATTTCATAATCCTCCCAAAACTCCAAGAGATAAGTTTTTTATCCCCACTGTGTGGATAAATACACTGAGATTCAGCAAGCTATAGTGACTTGCCAAAGCTCTCAGCTCCCAAGCAGAAGAGATTGAAATCTGTCTGCCCCAAAGTCCATGTTTTTTCTTTCATGCTGTACAAGGTTCAGCATTAGTATGTGGAAATTAATAAGATTATCAATTATAAACAAAGGCTTCATTTTCAGGTTTTTTGTTTTTTGTTTTTGTTTTTGTTTGCTGTACGCCGGCCTCTCACTGTCGTGGCCTCTCCCGTTGCGGAGCACAGGCTCCGGACGCGCAGGCTCAGCGGCCATGGCTCACGGGCCCAGCCGCTCCACGGCACGTGGGATCCTCCCGGACCGGGGCGCGAACCCGCATCCCCTGCATCGGCAGGCGGACTCTCAACCACTGCGCCACCAGGGAGGCCCCCAGGTATATTCTTAATGAATGAAAATTTTTATATCTCAGAACACATATTATTCAATGTATTAAACTAGTAATACGGCATCATTTATCGAATGTTTTGTATGTTCCGATCACTCCAAAGTCCTTTACCTTCTTATTTAATCCTCACAGTAACCCTGCAGATGAAGTTATTATTTAGCCTCATTTGACAGATGAGAACAAAGAAAATCATAGAGTCTGAGAAACGTGTCCAAAGTCAACCAGCTACCAGGAAGAGGTAAGGCTGGATTTCAAATTCTATTCTGATGTTGAAGGTCATTCATGTTCTGGGTTCCCTGGGTTAATTTCTCCCATGGCTTGGGACCAATGGGTAAATTTTGTTTACTGTATTTTCCAAGATGACTTGTTCCTCCTCGTACACGTTCCAAAGTTATTTCCTTCACCCCCTAGATGCCTCCCTAAACAGCTTCTTGTTTATTTCTATGCCAATTTCTACTTTCAGCCTCATTTAAATATTTGGAAGACTCACCCCGTCAAGGCATTTCAATATGAGGAATTGGTTGAACAAATAAAAAGAAATCTTTTAGAATAAATTGCAATGAATGACACAACTATAATTCAGTGCAATTTAGGTGTTTTAATACATTTCTTTTATTTGCCCAACCAAGCACTCATACCTACATGATTTTGCTTCTAGGTATGATTCAAATCCACAGAGGATTTCGTTTTGCCTTTCAACTATAGCTGACGATTGCTACCTGAGATGTTTAAGACAACCAGGTATAAAAATAGCTTCATCTACAGTTAAGGGGAAAATGATTGTATCTTTGTAATACGGACCTTGGGATAGACACAGTCTAGTCTGCTATTTGCACCACTTACCAACATCAGCTCCAAAGCAGAAAAATAAAATGGAAGAGAATTGCTTTGCAGCTCATTACAGGGAAAGGAAAACTACATTAGTACATACGATTCATATAAAAAGAGAAACATACACACAAACACAGAGAAGGAAGCTAACATTTATTAAGGGCTTAATATATACCAAGAGCTTCACACATCTTACAAAAATCCCTATGAAATATTATTTCCTATTCTTAATTTCCTAATTTCATATTATAAAGAAGTCACCCCCCCCCCAAAAAAAACAAATAAACAAACTCAACTTGATAAATCCTTCTACCTCAGAAGTCCAGGCTTTTCTCAATAATACATTAACTCTCTGTACAAACTTCTCTTAGAAACTCGGAACTTGTTATACAAGATGTCATTTACCTTTCTGTGCTTCACAATGAAAATAAAGTCATGAGTCAGAGTCATCGCAGCCTGATTGTCCCTCTGCTCTAGTGTTTATTACCCAGTTTATAAGCACCCTCATGTTTAAGCCTTGACAAATTTGTTCAGAAACCCTAAAGTCTACGATGAAAGTGAATAGACAAAACTGTCCTCCCATTTGAAACATTAGAGAACTTCTAGCTGTCTCGAGATGACAGCTGTCATTGCTGGCAACCTAAACCTCATCTCACTGATTTGGGGAACAATTCCTTGCCTTTCCTCCTCCCTCGGGATAGAGATCATCTAGGGCTAATGGTTTTGACAAAGCTGTTTATCATTCAAGGTGCCCTTCCCTCCTCTGACCAATGGGAGATAAACCAAGGCCAGGTTTTCCCCATTCCTACCCAAGATTCAGATTTTGTGCAGAGAGATTCAAAGAGAGAAAACAACTGGAAAACAATTAGATTCATCCCAAAGGTGGCCCACAGACACTACCCATCATTTCTCCAACTCTGTCCAAGTTCTTGTCCTGCTTATGGCTTATTTATTCATACTTTCCTTCAGTTCTATGGGCATCTCATATCCTTTCAATACATTTCTCTATTTTCCCTTTATTAGGTACAATGAGTTTCTGTCACCAGCAACCTCAGTCCCTGGAATGATAAACCATAGTATGTCCAAGCCTTGACATATTATGCGGAGGCACAGTCACACATTCTCATGTCACTGCTAACATTGGGCTGCATGGGTCCTCCTCTCCTGGATGCCTGTGACTCCCTTCACATGTGTTTGCAGGATGTGCTCTTCCCTTATCAATTTGCCATCATCAGCTAATCCCATCTAAAATGGTCATGACTCACAATGGCTCAAATTGTATCATCTACTAGAAGAGATTTTAATTCAGTAGGAAACCCAAGAAAACTAGAAAATGTGGCAGACACAGAAAAGTGAGATTCTAATAGTGGGATCACACGAACACTAAGTAAAATATCTACAGTAGATTGTTCTATAAAATTCTGTTCTAGCACAATCTATAACAACTACTGGGACTTCCCTGGTAGTCCAGTGGTAAAGACTCCACCTACCAAAACTAACACACCATTGTAAAGCAATTATACTCCAATAAAGATGTTAAAAAATAATAATAAATAACTAAAAAAAGAATCCACCTACCAATGCAGGGGACACAGGTTCCATCCCTGCTCGGGGAACTAAGATCCCACATGCCACGGGGCAACTAAGTCCGTGCGCCACAACTACTGAGCTCACGCACCTCAGTGAGAGAGCCCAGGTGTCACAAGCTACAGAGCCCACACACCCTGGAACCTGTGTGCCACAGCTAGAGAGAAGCCCATGCCACAATGAAGAGCCCATGCACCACAATGAAAGATCCCACATGCCTCAATGAAGATCTCACATACTGCAATTAAGACCCGACCCAACCTAATTAATTATTTTAAAAATAGTCTAAAAAAAAATTACTGTTCTGTCATCTGAACAGTGTCATCCAGGACCTCTGCTCCAGAATATCTCCATGGTTTATGAACTCTCACACTTAGAGAACCTCTCTGTATAGATTCTTAATTAACCAGTTACTGAATATTGTACCTAAGACCATGACAATTTATACTCAGTCACTTCCACTCTCAGATTTATTGGGGTTTAATTCAAATTTTTCAAAAGAAAAATCTAGGGCTTCCCTGGTGGTGCAGTGGTTGAGAGTCTGCCTGCCAATGCAGGCGACACGGGTTCGAGCCCTGGTCTGTGAAGATCCCACATGCCGCGGAGCAACTGGGCCCGTGAGCCACAGCTACGCGTCTGGAGCCTGTGCTCCACGGCAAGAGAGGCCAAAACAGTGAGAGGCCCGCACACCACGAAGAAGAGTGGCCCCCGCTCGCCACAACTAGAGAAAGCCCTCGCACAGAAACGAAGACCCAACACAGCCCAAAGTAAATAAATATATTTTAAAAAGAAAAATCTAATATCAGAAATATATACATTACGTACCCTCTCAGCACAAGGAGCAGGTGTTACCGCAGACTATTTATTCAGAGTAGATTCCTGAGATCTGAGTCCACCTGCATTACCTCCTGCTGCTGGTTTTTGTCTTTGCTCGCGAATAGTGAGATCACAGTAAACTACCGCAATCCTTGCCACCTTGCAGATGTTTCATTATTTAATTAATATCTGTCCATTTAATCTGCAGGTGAATAAAGGGCCAGAGACAGCTGTATTTCTTCAGGGGCTTCCAATTCAAAAGGATTAAGAGCATATCCATGTCCTAAGCTTCCCCGATTTCTCAGCATAATCATTTTTTTACTCCATCTTAAGTACTTCAGCTATAGAACTATCCTATAAATAGTCATATTTTCAGAAAGACTCAAATCAGACAAGAAGACTTGCATTTGCAGAGTCAGGTCAAAATAGTTTAGGATCAGGACCCTAAACACTACAGATTCTCGCTTTTCTGCCTGTGAACACACACATCCTCCTCTCTGCTCGGTTATACTTTTCCATCCTTTGAGCACAGGTCATTCCCTTCCTCTGTGAAAGGTTCTGTGACCCACTGACCTCCTGATACATCCCCCTGCTGGGGTCCATTTATCCTCTGAAATTTCAGGAGTCTCTTGAGGCACTTAGCAGAGCTGGCCATACACACCCCCTGACCTCTAGGGGGAGCCCAAGTCCCCTCTCCTCCCATGTAGACCCTGGTAAGGTCCAAGGATGTAAGATCCTTAACATCTTACAGAAAACCCAAACGAACTTTTTGGCCAACTCATAATAAAGCACTGAGGTACATTTGGGTCACAGAGCTGATTAGGGCACAGGAGGGAGATGTTTTGCTGGAGGAATAACAATAAGGTGAATGGACTGCTTTTAAAAGCATTTCCTTCCCGTGTTTGCAGCGGTAGCTCGTAAGCGTTCTGTGCAATCTTGACCTGCCTCTAGTTTTTGACCACATTTATAAGATACGGGGAGCTCTTGGGCATGTTCATTCCAGAGGCTCAGGGGGAAATCCTGTTTCCTTGTCTTTCCCAGCTTCTAGAAAGGTGGCCTTCATTTGTTGACTCATGGGCCCTTCTTCCATCTTCAAAGCCAGCAGAATAGCATCATCAAATCTCTCTGACTCTGATATTCCTGCTTGCCTCTCATGAGGACATTTGTGATTGCATTTAGGGGCCACCTGAGTAATCCGAGATAATCTTCCCATCACAGGGCCCTCAACATAATCACATCTACAAAGCCCCTCATGCCATGTAAGGATACCTAGTCACAGGTTTCAGGGATTCAGATGTAGATATTTCAGGAGACCATTATTCTACTTACCAGCCCCACCCCCTCGCATACACACACACACACACACAGACACACAGACACACGAGTGGCTACGTAGCCATGTCAGACATTTGTGAAGGACCCCAGTGCTGAGATGGCGGGTTTTTAGATAGAGTATTTAGCATTTCCCCCACTATAGAGGCAATGAGAGCGCAAAGGAAAGCCAGCACTACCCCCAACTTTCAGGGAACTATAGGAAGAGTGGATCTGTCTTCACTTCAGAGCAGCAGCTCTCAGCAATGGCCAGCCTCCTCATGGCCTCTTACACTAGGATTACAACTGCAAAGTTCATTGCCAGCTGAAAGTGATGAATCAAATCATTATCTATGTGTGATAGAAGTTTATGTGAACTCTTTTGTAAAGAAAATAATGACTCTCCCATTTAATCTTTTGGGCAAATATGAGTATGAATGAATGTACATACAAGGGATTATTTACAATTGAGTGTACCCACGTTTATTTTATTAAGATCAGCATCCTGAATCCCGCTCAGAAAGCTACTGCCCCCATGATTCCTTAGGGCATTAGCCCCAAAGATGAAGAAGCATTGGGACCCCTCCCCCGAAAAACTACTCTCTATGATCTTATCTGAAACAAAATAAAGGGACAGAGGAGAACAAAGGAGGCAAGAAGAACAGAGGAGAGGCTAGGAGAGAAAAGGAAGATAACAGAGTAATGTTTTCTTGGCAGGGTGCCCTAGGAAACAAAACAGGCAAAATTTGCAGCCGGTTTACTTGGGGAGTGCAATGCAGTGGAAGCCAGAGTGAGGGGGAAAGGATAGCAGAGTAGAAAATATAGCGAATAGAAGGTGGACCCTTACCCATAAAGTACATTCTGCCCACTCGCATGGACTGTCTCCAGATGCTGCCTGGAAACTGGGACCCAAGAACCAAATGGGGGAGGGAAGGGGAACAATTTATCTGCAGGCTCATTCCTGTCTCCTGCCTCTTCTTGGTCCAAGTTCACCCAAGTTGTGTGACCTGGCCCCTCTGAGCAGCCGCTAGGGAGCCAGTTCTAACACCCTAGCTATGGCCCTTCATCTCAGTTCTGAAGTGGTAGACTCAGAACAGAGTAGTGCCCTATGAGTCTGGTCTTGGCCAGCTCCAAATCCAAAACCACTGACCCTCTGTCTCTAGAGACACCTTTGCAGGACAGACTTGGGTAGGGGCTCGGAACCTCAAACCTTCCTGGCCTAACTCTTTAGTGACTGCATTCAGGGCCTCAGCAAACTATTTAAGACAACTCTTCCCCAGGAAAACTAGGCTGTACCTCCACCTTGTCCCTTCTTGGCCACAGGCCGTCTCTGCATCCCTTGAACCCTGGACCTGCCCTGGCTCTTGCTTCCATGAGCACACTGGCAGTCACAATAGCCATGCTGCATAGCCGCGGCCGAGGTGAGCCAGGGGCTTCGAGGCCAGCTGGCAGCTACCCAGAGAGCCCTTACCACAGAGATAGTTGTAGTCCGAGACATACTGAAAAGAAAACATAAAGATATAGCACAAGGGAATCTGAAGCTTAGCAAATCAGAAAGACATGTAAAATTGGACTTGATACAAACTCTAAATACATGAGAATTTTTACATAATACCAAATTATGATGTGGAGACTGAACACTTTGGGATTTCAGTGGAAGGAAAATTCCCTCAAGACCAAGGACTAGGAACGGCATCAGAAAAGAAACAGTTCTCAGGCTGAGCCAGGAAGGAGAGATTATAATAATAACAACCAGCGTTCTGATATCCCATGAATGTGCCAGGCACCATCCTAGCCTCTTTCTATAAAATATTCCATTTAATCTACCACTGTGTCCAGGGGAGATAATCATCGTGACCTTATTACACAAGTAAGGAAGCTGACACACAGTTAGTGAAGGTCATTCAAAGTAGCAGAAAGCCGAATCATATGGGAGAATAAAGGGATCGTTAAGCAGAAAAGAAAAAGAGTTTTTTTAAGAGGTAGGTAACTCCCAGAGCTAGGAGGGTGTTCAGAGCCAGGCTGCAGAGTTGGGCTATTATTTGGTAGCTTTGAGGCGAGCAGGGAGAGAGTTACCCACTGAGGAATGACATATGTACACGTTTCCAGAAGACAATCCTGCGACGGTAATGAGAAGGGAGGCGGAGACAACAGAGACACAGGTTATGAGACTTCTGTAGTCCAGGTGGGAGGGGCACTGGCGGGTTTGATAACTTTCACTTAGGCAACAAGATGGTGGGGAGAGTGAACCACGGCCCTGAGTTTCTTCTGGGAGCACAGCACAGACGATGCCACTGGAGGGAAACTAACTCCGCACCCACCCATCTGAGCTGACTGTGCACACACAGGACCATGCAAAGCTCTCACCCTAGGACCGCACTCACCCAAATGCTGCAGACAAGTGTGAAGCTTTCCATCCACTGTGACGAAGGGGCTGATTCCCGGTGGTGGAGGGTGCATGAGAGATCCGCATCAGCCCCGCCTTGTTATCCACCTTCCTTTCTAGTCGCAGAGTAACATCACTTGGCACTCCAGTTTTTAAGGAGCGCCTAGAGCTTTCCAGGTGCTCTTGCTAATTACCGCAGAACCCCTGGGAGCTGCGAGAAGCAGCGAGAGTGATGATGCCAAAGTCAGTGCAGGTGGGCCGAGCACTAAGTGGCTGAATGAAAATAAAATGCACGTGACCTGCTCCCCAGCAATGTGGCCTTACATGCCCTGGTATAAACACGTGAGCTGTGAATTATCTTTCATTCGGTGAAATGAGCAGTTCTCAGGAAATGGTGACCAGCCAGAGATGGGAGAAAATTAAATTTACTATAAATGAAACATGCAACTCTACATGCAGCAGATTTATGAGCTTTGCGTCCTTACAGGGACCTAAGTTTCCCTGGAGACACTGATGAGGTTATCATACATGGTTTCTCATTGTCTGCCTGTAAAGGATAGTATAAGGCAATTGTCTGTCTTTCAATGCAATGGGTGATTGGATGGGGATCCTGAGAGCCAGCTTGGGACCACAGAGGGACATGGGGCTGAGATCAACCAGCACATAAAAGAGATGAGCTGGGATGAGAGAGAACTAGGTGAAGCCCTGAGACAAACTTGCAGCCCCTGAACCCAGCTTATCTACCCTTGAGCTTTCCAGTTAAGTGAGGTAAACACGTCCTTTTTTCATTAGTTTGAGTTGATTAACTTTCTTTCACTTACAACTAACAAATTCTGGGCTCAAAACACCCTGGACCCTAGGGCTTCCCTGGTGGCGCAGTGGTTGAGAGTCCGCCTGCCGATGCAGGGGA
>NW_006772359.1:2009117-2039413 GCF_000442215.2 Lipotes vexillifer | reverse complement strand
AAAAAAAAAAAAAAAAAAAAAAAAACACCCTGGACCCCAAGATCATAAATGATAACTGATAAGTTTTCATGAGAACACTCTGAAAGCCCATATTCATTTGACTAATAATGCCTCTCATTTTGTGGTTTTAAAATTAGACCAAGAAAAAGTGAGAGAACAAACCAAAACCTTCATTTTACTTGTGGTACAGTTTTCTATGACTTCACCCCAGTTCTGACTACTAAGGCACTGAGTTATCCCATCTTTCTGGCTCGAAGTCAGTGATTAAATTTGACTGCTATCAGCATCTCTAAACTCTTCTTCTGGCCTTCAGGGAAATGCTGTACAAAATAATCGATTTGTTGATGTGAAAGAGAGTAGAATGTACTGAACATGAGGTTAACTAGGTAAGGACATTGCCTCACTGTCCTGCTGGAAACAGTGGCCAATTCACATTCCTCTTCCCTGGAGGCAGCATCCGTAAAGGCCGCAGGCACGGGTACTAATGACGTTTGCGATTTACATAGCACTTTATTGTTTATAAATGCTTTTTCATCTACTTTCTCATTCCATATCCCCAGTAGTAGGCTGGGACAGAATGATACCCTGCCTTGTTACAGATGAGGAAACTGAGGCTCAGAAAAGTCAAAAGACCAAACAGCTCTCGTTCCAAAACAGGACTCAGTCCATTAAAACACAACTGGTGAATCTGACAATTGCCTTTTTTGCCTCAATAGGAGAACAGTGAAGCTTTGCCTCTACTCAGCTAGCTCCCAAGTGGATTGAAAAAGGCCTGGGTAGCCTTCCCCTTTTGTGATGCAGTTGACTACAGGCGTGGATGACAAGGCAAACAGGCTAGGGTATGATTCCGGAGCTGGGAAAGCCCTCTGTCCCCGACTCCCACCATCCCAGAAACTGGATGAAGGGAGCTTTTGATTTCATAATTAGAGATTAACTTCTGTAAAAACTGGATAACTGGGTAACACCAGGCAGTAACTCGTGATGACAGCCTCCTTCCCCCCACCTCCACACAGACTCCCCTGCAGCCCCCTGCCTCACTCCTCCATTACCCCCTCCCACCTGCCCCCAGTTAAAACCTTCCTACGAGCAGATTTGCATGAGTGAGGAAGGGAATATCAACTGCAGGACCCCGGGGATTTGAAGTGTCTGAGCTATGGGTGAGGGTTGGCAAAAAGAAGGAATGAGTCGGGTACCCCGTACTGCACAGGCCACCATCTAGCCACCATGTTATTTAATGCTGACTCAGCTTCTTAATGGAAGGCACCCCTCCCTCACTTTGTAATTGAGGGAATCAAAGCCCTTAGATAAGGTAAAATAAATTACCCAAAGCCACACAACAAGGTTCAAAACCAGGTCTAACTTCAGAGCCCATGTTCAATCTGCCAGACCATGGTGCCCCAAACACACACCCAGCTCCCTCACCTTACCCCAGGAACTGGGGAAAGGGTCAAGAGAGTTCCCCAATATAAATGTCCCTTCTTCAGAGTTGCTTCCTCCAGTCAGAAACTCAGTGATATATTTGTATCCATTTCCAGTCGCCCCAAAGCCAGAATCTCTAAATTATGATCCTTCAAGAAATGAACTCCAGTCGGTCCTTTCTGTTTGGCTGGGAGCACCATTAAATCTAACCCAATTCAAAGGTAAGGACGGAATACATTAAATGTTACACCAGAAAGCAGCATGGAAAGGGTCATCTGTGTAAGAAATCAGTGTGTTTCAGCAACATCTTAGAGCTTTTGCATGTGCCTTGTCAGATGTACTTGCCTTTTTCATTGAAGCCCCTGTGCTCAGTAGCTTCCTCCAAAGCCTCAGGCTTTCAAGTGGAGTCATAAATCTTACATGGGCAGCATCCATCAGATGGAGGTCAGCCCACGGGCACTGCGGAGCCTCCTAGGTAAGATGCCAAGAAAGAGCACCATTTGCTTTCCGGGCAGGTTTGTGAAGGCTGGCTGAGGAGGAGAGGTTGACACTTTCAAGTTAATGAAGAATGTTGTGATAACCAGTGTTCTGGAGCCGTCTGTAATGATGTCCCAAGTTCAAGTACAGCGCCATTGGATAACAGGGATCTCTGAGTGGGACAGGTGGACACAGAAGCACACTTAGAGATTGAAGAGCCGCAAAATGGCATTTCAGCCTCATCCTAGGGGTGAAACTGGCAAAGGGAAAGGGGCTCTGAGCTGAGGGGCAGGTGGGAGTAAGGGTGGAAGGGGAAAGATATTTCCTGAAGGGCACTGGTGAAAAGCAAGAAAGAACTCAGCATTGCAGAAGCCACTTGCCCAGAGACCACTGAAAACTGATCTGCAGCTCATAATCTTGTTTATGTGGACTTTTTAAATTTGCACCGTAAAATACTTCCATCACACGGAATAGAAAGAATGGCACACTGAGTATCTGGGGACCAATCACCGGGTTGATCAAATCCTAACCATCTTCCATGCTTGTTCCTTAAGAGACAAGTCATCAGGTTGAAGTCCCCCTCACCCTCTCCCTCCTTTCTCTCCTTCCCCAGAAATAACCAATATTCTGAACAGTGATGGTCATTCCCATGCATGCTTTCAACTGTTATTACATGTAAATATAGTATTGCTTTGTTTTCAAACTCTGTTTACAGCATTGCCATGGCTATTTCCCTAAACTTAAGGTTTCTGAGATTTATCCACTTTTCACTGCTGTATTCTATTGGATAATAGACAAATGTGTATTTATTCACTCATTTCTGGACAGTTAGATTGCTTTATTACTTTTTTTTTTTTTTTTTTTTTTACAAATATTGTTGCATATATCCTTGTTTCTTCCTTTTTATTTTTTTTTTTTTTTTTTTTTTTTTTTTTTTTTTTACAAATGATGCTGCAGTAAACATTCTTATACACTTATCTTTCCATGTATCCACTTTGTAAAGTTTCTAGGGAATATTCCCCGAAGCAGGGCTGATATTTAGCATGTTTTTAGCAAGAAACATACACCCACTGGGTACAGGAAGCCTCCATTCTGACTGGAGAAGGTGCAAATCCTTATTGGTGGGTGCCTTGCCCTCTGGGTTGTTAAGTACGTCAAATATCATCCGTGCTTAGAATGGAATGGCTGAGTTGAGGACTACAGAATCTTTAAATTTGCTAAATAGTGACAAATTTCCCTCTCAAGTTACTAGTGACACAATCCTACCAGTCATGACTGATAACTCCCATTTCTCCAGATCCTTATCCACACGTGGTATTATCTGTCTTTATTTTTTGCTCAACTGATGGTGCAAAATATTATCTCACTGTGGAATTCATTTGTGCATCCCTCATTCCTAGTGAGGTCGAACATCCTTTCATGTTGACTAGACATTTAGCTTTCACATTTAGTGAATCACCAATTTGAAACGTCCATTTTTTGTTTTGAGTTTTTCCTCTTATTGATTTGTAAATCACACATAATAATCCTTCATCAGATACGTATACTATATATTATATAGGATATGTATTATAATTATATACAGTATAATCTACATGTATAATCACCTTTTCCATCTTGTTGCGTGGTTTTCAGCCTACAACACCCAGTGCGTTGGTTCACCCCAGACGTTCTTCACCCCGGCCGTGACTGTTCTTCCTCTCTGAAGGGGTATCAGCAAAACAGCCGCCATGGGAGACCCAAAAGTGTGATCCGTGGCCTCTGAAACACATTCCTGCAGCAGCCTCCTCTTGGACCAATTGTTTAGAATTTACTACTATGTTGAGCTTACCTTTCAACTTGACAGTGAATACTACGAGGGCAGGCACCGGGGCCCAGGACAGTGTTTTTCACAGAAAAGAATACCCCTCACTCTTGTTGATGGGTCATAAGTAGGAAGGCAGAAGCTGATCTCCTAAAAGGCATAGTTAAAAGTTGGCCAGAATAATCATTATTGTGGTGATAGCTGTCACTTATTAAACACAAACATACAAATTTAAATAATTTACTCTTCTCAACAATCCCACGAGGCAGGTGTTCTTTTTATCCGATTTTCTGAGATGAGAAAATGATGACAAAAAGCATTTTTAAAGCTTGCCCACCTAGATCGTAAATGGAAGAACTGGCACTGAAATCCAGGAAGTTGGGCTCCAAAGGTCTGCTCTCGTTCATTCATTTTATTGGTTCACCTTCCTTTTTCCCACTCCTGTCCAAATAAAGTCTTAGAGTACGGGCAAAAGGGTTTCCAGAACTAAGAGAAAAATAAACACAGATATTGTAATTACTGCTGGCCTGGGACCCGTAACTTCTCACTCCAGTTTTGCTTCTTTATGGTTTTCTCCAAAGTCCCTTTTTCTGGCAGGGCAGAAAGCCTGGGGAAGCTGTAGGTTCTAGGCATTGCTGGCCTGGTGCTGTTATCCCTTGGGATTCTATATATATATAAAATTCCCATTAGTTCCATTTCTCTGAAGAGCCCTGACTAATACAATTGGGATAGTAAATCAGAGTCAGATCACGGTGCCTCAGAGATTAAGACAGTAGGAATCTTAAAATTGCATTTGGAAAATCTAGCAGATAACATAATTCCACATGTACATTTGTGACTGGGACAGCTGAAACCTGGCAGAGTAAGAGACTGGCTCAAGGTCACACAAGCAAAGGAAAATTCGGTTGAGACCCACCTGGTGGGCAGGCTCCCCTTGCTGGTTTAAACGGCCTGCGTGGGAAGGAAAAGCAGGGATAATATTGACTACAACAGGGGAAGATCGTCTCCCTCCTAACCCCTCGTCCCCAGGACATTTCAAGTCCTTAAAAACTATGGAGTCCAAGACACAAGGACCAAGTCCATTGAAGGTCTCACCAACCAAGTTGGGGATGCAGCACCTCTGCAGACAGGCAACATTTCTTTGGAGCTCTAGGTCACCTCACACTTAAAGTAAATGATTAATTTTCCTCATGTCAAGGTAATTTAAAAGAGGACATTTGTATTTGCGACACACCTTTCCCACCTCCCAACACACACACACACACACACTGGCCCCCTTATTTCTTGCACTCCAAAGTTCTTTTTGTTTCAATATTTAATCGAATTTTTCTAATTGATAAAATCTGATTTTGATTGTTAAAACTCCCAACTGAAACCTTAAGTGGATACCTCTCTTGAATAACACAGGTGGAGATATGGAAGAGAAAGGAAGATAAAAACCGGGGTGAAAAAACTAAAAAAGAAATATTTTTTTCTAAAATAATTTATTCGTGATCAGTTAAAACAAAAGTAAAAACCTAAATTTCCTGTGAATTGCTTGACAAAAGAAATTCTGGAAAGCTAAACTCCAGGCAGAAAATGAGTTTTACCTATCAAATGTCAGAATCTCAGGCTTCCCTGATTTGACAATGGATTTTTCTAAACAACTCCCACCGTTGCCCTCTCTGGGGCCAGGACAGTGAAAAAAAGGAACACTGAACCTCAGCTACATGGATGTTCAACTGTTTACACACAGAAATGAAAGCTAGTAAAGGGGAAGGTTAAACGTCTTTGCCATTTGGTCCATTTACTCGGGGAGTTTGCCATTAGGCGGTACTGTACTCAGTAGGAAAGAGGTTCAGGGAATGTGATGAGCAGAAACATCGCTCGCCTGCTATCACATCTGATGCTGATTAAAATAATGGGAGACGGATAAAAAAGGGTGGATGGAGGAAGGGAAGGAGGAAAGAAGAGACAGAGAGAAAGAATAAAAGGATAATTTTTGGTCAGAGCAGTATTCTTGAATTTGCCTTGGACCATAAAAATATTCATAGTGAGAAAGCGACCTCTTCTGGTCACATGAAGGAAATTCAAGAACTTTCTCTCAACGAAGTTCAAACTTCAAAGATGGGTGAATTACTACTGATACATTGAAAAAGAACTGCATTCACAGTTTAATAAATCTGCCATTGTGCACTGAAATAAACCCCATAAACTAGAAAACTCAACTCAGAGTCAGTGCCGGAGGATGACGTTTCAACAAACCCAGTGAGAAAGCAGACGTAGATATGACCTTGCTCACAATCTACCCTTCTTCAGAGTGAACTTCTCCCCCTGTTAAATTATGGAAAAGCCAAGTCAAATTTATCCTCTTACGGTAAAGGAACTTTTCCAAAGTATAATTCAGGAGTAAAGACTACACTTACTGCTCCAAAGTAACAGAAGTGGCAGAACATCTGAGTTCTCCATGAGGTCACGATGGCTCACTTGGGCTCCATTTGGAGCCAGTTAGACTTAGATTTGAAAGCTGGGTTTATATAAACAGGTGACTTTGAGGCAAGGCTTAACAGTCTGTTTTCCCAACTGTAAAATGGGCAGAGTAACACCTGTTCAGGGTTTGTTCTGACGACTCCATGAGAGAGTTTGTGAAGCGCTATAGGCAGGTAGGAAAAAAGGCTTGGCAAGGCTGGACCCCTTACTGGGTGGGTATCACTGAGTACAGTACAGCTATAATTAATTAAATTGTGCAGCCAGCATTTGCATATTAGCTCTTCTGTTTTTACATTTAGTCTTTTAAAACACTGAAGATAAACATTTCTTTTATTGTGGTAAAGTATGCGTAACACAAATCATTTTAACGACTTTGAAACAGCATTAATTACATTCCCAATTTTGTGTGACCACCACCGCTATCTATTCCCAAAACTTTTTCATCACCCTAAACAGAAACTGTGTACCCAACAGTCACTCCCCATTTCCCTCACAGCTTCCCCCTCCGGCACCCCTGGTAACCTCCAATCTACTTTCTGTCTCCGTGAAGTTGCCTATTCTAGATTTTTCATGTAAGTGGACTCATACAATATTTGACCTTTTGCGTCTGGCTTGTTTCCCTTAGCATACTGTTTTCAAGGTTCACCCATTGTCATAGCATGTATTAAAACTGTTTTCCTTTACATGGGTGAATTATATTCCAGCCATAAATAATATTCTGGTAGGTACAGTCTGTTTATCCATTCATCTGTTGATGGACCCTTGGGCTTTTTCCACCTTTTGGCTATTGCGAATAATGCTGCAATGAAGAATGATGCACAAGAATCTGTTTGAGTCTCTGTTTTCAGTTATTTCAATTATTATTTCAATTATTCAATGCCTAAGGAGAAGAACCGCTGGGTCATGTGGTAATTCTGTATTTACCTTTTTGAGAAACTGCCAAACTATTTTTCACAGCATCTGCACCATTTTACATTCATACCCACAACATACAACTGTTTCAATCTACCCACATCCTTGCTTGTTATTTTCTGCTTTTTGATTATCACCATCGTAGCAGGTTGGAAGCAGTATCTTGTTATGATTCTGACTTGCATTTCCCAAATAACTAAAGATGTTTAGCATATTTTCATGCACTAATTGGCCATTTGTATATCTTTTTTGGAAAAATGTCTATTCAAGTCCTTTGTCCATTTTTTAACTGGGTTGTCTTTTGGTTGTGAAGTTGTAGGTGTTTTTATATTCTGGATAATAAACACTTATCGTATGTATGATTTGCAAATATTTTCTGCCATTCTGTAGGTTGTCTTTTCACTTTCTTAATTTGCAAAAACAGTTGCTTTGTTGTAGATCAAGCAAAGACTCCAAGTAGAACTGATGAGCTGGGAAGGCTGGCACAGGAGTTTGGGAGCATAGGTGCTGCTGACCTGTACAGATTCTGGGTGGAAACAGGGCCCCGCATGGAAGACAAGGAAGCTGATGTAGGAAATGGGAACTAAATAAGTAAACTGGTTATTTTTTCAAAATTCAAGAGACGGACTCAGTAATGGATTGGATGACAGAGACGTGACTAGTTGTCCAGCTTGATCAGTCCAATAGCAGGTGATGCCATCTACTGAGAAGAAACATAATGGAGGAAGACAAAGTGAGGCTGGAAATAATCAATTCAGTTTGAGGAATGGCCTGAGAGACTTTCTATAGCTCAAAAAGTTTCCAGATTGTCAGGCTCAGTGAATGCCACCAACCGTCACCTGGGGTCCTTGTGTGTGGCCCCCAGGAGCTGTTCTAACTCACCATCCCCAGCTGATTCTCATCTCCAAGCCTTGTTCCTCAGAAGCCTGAGTCGCTGTCTCCCATCCATGAACAATGCACCCCAGCTAAACCCCACTTAACTCAGTTACCGTGTTGTGTGAGCCTGGGAAATCCACGTCATCAGTCGGGGCCTCAGTTCCTCACCTGTAAAATGAGAGAAGTTAGAAAAGATGACCTCCAAGGGTCCTTCTTAGCCCACTCAGCTCTGGTTCCAAAGAGGAATACACGGCACTTCATTGATCTATCACCAGGGGGCACCAGATGTTACCAAGTCCAAGCTGGTACTGCTTGCCACACAACAGGCCAATAAATCGAGAGAGATGAGTTGCTGGGGCAAGGAATAGAGACTTAATTCCGAAAGCCAGCTAACCGAGAAGATGGTGGACTAGTGTCCCAAAGAACCATCTTTTCCGAGTTAGAATTCAGACTCTATTATACTAAAAGGGGAGAAGGTAAAGTCCTGGTTCTGGTCAGCCTCCAGAGAGCACGTGTTAATTTATTTCCTGCAGCCATTCACAGGTGGATCTGGTCAGGGTGTTTGCTATGAGCTAAACAAAGGTATTTTAGCTTAATGCTCATTACCTGGGAGGCAGGGTTCCCAGAGATGGGCCATTATGTATAATTAAAGCTTATAGGCAACCTCCCTTTCCTGATTAACTTGTAGCAAAAGCAAGCGAATGCAAAGGTTAAAGTTAAAGGAACAGACCTAAAGTGGAGTTAGATTCGTTCTTCCCTATCACATGAAGAGCTGCCCTCACGCAGGGCTGCAGTGGAAGGGCCCTCATCCAGCCAGAGGACCCATAGGATGCTGAGGTAAAATGAGATTTGGAACACAATCCTTCCACACCCAGATTACTCAGGCAAAGCCATAGGTCTGAAAAAAATTGCTCAATAAGCAGCACTGGCAGCCAACTTTCTATTATCTTTATACTCTTTATCACCTTATTAAGGTGAAAAGCACTGTCTAGCTCTTCACTGCCGGAGTTTGAGTCAGTCAGACATATGAATTTTCAAGGTAAATTAGATCCAATAATTTTCAATCCAATTATGTAACAGACAAGGAAAAAGGGACTAGGTTTCTTGTCTGTGGTTGACGTAGACCTGTAGCTCAAGGCTCTGCTGATACATCAGAATCACCAGGATGCTTTTAAATTTACTGATGACCAGATCCCAACCCAGAGCAGCAGCAACCCCTTGCGAGGCCACAGCTCTCGCTTCAGCTGAAAGACGAACTTGAGACAGATTCCAGCTGCCTTGCACTCCTCCCCCCACCTCACTCCCTCGAACTCACAGTCTCGTTACTAAATCGAGTTCAGCTCCTCCCTGCGTCAACGGTGCAGAAGAAAAACTTGAGGCCATCTGGCAGGTCTCCAGCAGGGGGCAGTGGTGTACACATGGGACTTTCGAACCTGCTTTGGTAAAGAGCTTTCAACGTGGCGGTTAATGCGGATTTAGTCCTATTATCATCCTTATTAACCAGATAAACCCATAAAGGAAATACCGTCGGAGGCTTTTAGAGGCCAGAACGTTCCGTCTGTTCTTTTTCAAAGAAGCAGGAACAGCGTCCTGATACCTATAATTCTAGCATCGTTATTACCGCCAATCAATGAATTTCTGGCTGGAATTGCGTGGATTTGCCAGTCTGTCCCTCTTAGTGGGGGTCTAATCCTGGTCATTAACACTTAACAGAAAGGCTGCTATGGTGCAAGTCACAATTTCTTTGAGACTTCTTTTCTCACCTCTAAATTAGCAACAAAGATATCTGCCCAATCCATCTCACAGGATTTTGTGAGGGTCACACCGAATAACATATAACAAGGTGCTTTGAAATCTATAAAAGGGATGCAAATGCCAGATGAAACTACTTTAGAGGTGAGGGTCACTTCACAATGTTTCATTTACAATTAGCCAAAAACATAAATAATCCAAACATCCAAAATTATCAAATTTGAGACCCTCATTTTTGCAGCAAGTATTTGAGGGTGCATATGGTGTATCCACTCAAAAGAAATCTTTATAACCACCTAAAGGGAGTGATATATACACACTACTATATATAAAATAGATAACTAATAAGGACCTACTGTATAGTACAGGGAAATCTATTCAATACTCTGTAATGACTTATATGGGAATAGAATCTCAAAAAGGGTGATTATATGTGTATGTATAATGGACTCACTTTGCTGTACAGCAGAAACTAACACAACATTGTAAATCAACTATACTCCAGTTTTTAAAAAGTATATTAGAAGGAAGCTTAGTGACACTATTAATGACGCACGGTAAGTGAAAAAAAAATCAGACCACAGTATAATAAGGTACAATATGACTCCCTTTAAATATGCATGTATTTATATCTGTATATTAGCTAGATATATACATATACCTATAAAAATGGCAGTGGGGAGATGGAAGATGATACCCAAAATGGTAGCAATGATTATGTCTGGGCAACTAGACCCATTGCATGTGCCTTCTTGTGTCATTTTTCAGACTAAAGAATAAGAAGTAGGATAATGGGACAACTACGTGAGTTTCCCCCCATTTAAATTTATTATTAATTTATAGTAGTATAAATAAACTGCATAAATTTGAACTTACATTCATTTACTACTTTTAAACATAAACACAAAAAAGAATGATTCAAGCGACCGTAATTCAATAAGTGCAAGGGATTTTATATTTCACACCCTTGAAAATCATCATGTTGCATTTTGCTTCCCCATTCCTACTTCAGATATCGATCTCCTTTGCAGGAAGTGCTGGGGAAGGAAGAGAAAACGGCCTTCCGTGAATGAAGTGTCATATAGACATGCGTGTATCAGGGGCATTTATTGCATGCGTTCATTTTGCCAGATTGTGAGCTCCTTGGGGCAGGAATTATGCTTATCCATATTATGTCCACAATCTCTTGTATATAATAGGTGCTCAATAAATGCTAGTTAGATGTATGGTTTTTCAAATTACCAAGGTAAATTAAATCCAATAATTTTCAATCCAATTACAAGATAACAAGAAAAGGATTAGGTTTCTTGCCTGTGGTTGATACAGACCTGTAGTTCAGGGCTCTACTGATGCATTAGATTCACCTGGCTGCTTCTAAATACACCAAAGTCAGTGCATGTAGCTCTACTCTATTCTTTTTAACTGCTGGTAAAATTCTTTAGCATGAATCGTTCATTTAACTTCTGTCTCTCTCTCTCTTTCTCTGTCTCTCTCTCTCTCTGTGTCATCTATCTATGTATTTGCTGCTACTATAAATCCTATAATATTGTACATGCCTCTTTGCTTAAGTGATAATATTAAGCATTTATTTTCTAAAGTAAAGGTTAATGTAAAGAAACAAATTAGAAATAGGTTAGGGTCAATTAACTTATGACAAAACAGCCAAGAATATACAATGGGGAAAGAACAGTCTCTCCAATTAATGATGTTGGGAAAACTGGACAGCCACATGCAAAAGAGTAAAACTGGACCACTATATTGTACCATACACAAAAATTAACTCAAGGTGAATTAAAGACTTGAATGTTAGGCCTGAAACCATAAAAATCCTAGAAGAAAACACAGGAGACAATGATTATTTTTGGATTTGACAGCAAAAGCAAAGGCTACAAAAGCAAAAATAAACAAGTGGGACCACATCAAAGTGAAAAGCTAACTCGAAAACACATATGCACCCCCCATATTCATTGTAGCATTATTTACAATAGCTAAGATATGGAAGCAACCTAAGTGTCCAACAATAGATGAATGGATAAAGAAGATGTGGTATATACATATACAATGAAATATTACTCAACTTTATAAAAAAGAATGAATTTTGCCATTTGCGCCAACTTGGATGGACTTGGAGGGAATTATGCTAAGTCAGAAAGAGAAAGACAAATAGTGTATGACCTCACTTATATGTGGAATCTAAAAAGCAAACAAACAAACTCATGGATCCCAGAAAACAGATTGGTGGTTACCAGAGGAAGAGTGGCGAATTGAACGAAATGGGTGAAGGGGTTAAAAAGTACAAACTCCCATCTATAAAACAAATAAGTCATGGGGATGTCAAGTACAGCATGGGGACTATAGTTAATAATAGTGTATTATACATTTGACAGCTGCTAAGAGAATAAATCTTAAAAGTTTTCATCTCTCACACACACAAATTGTAACTATGTGCAGTGGATGTTAACTGGAGTTACTGTGGTGAGCATTTTACAGTATATACAAATTTGGAATCATGTTTTATATCTGAAACTAATATAATGCAGCATGTCAATTATATCTAATATTTAAGAGGTCCAAAAGTACTGTATCTTGGAACCAAAGAAATTGATTTGCTATCAACACAAATGGAAAAAATGTTTTTGTTGTTGTTGTTACCAGCATTTATTAAATGTTTATGAGCCAAGCTCTTGCAAAAGAAAGAGAGAGAGAAAGAGAGGGGAAGGAAGGAAGGGAGGGATGGAGGGAGAGAGGGAAGGAGGGAGGGAGAGACAGAGGAAAGAAAGGAAGGAAGGAAGGAAGGAAGGAAAGGGAGGAGGAAGAAAGAGAGAGGGAGAGAGAAGGAAAGAAAAAAGGAGAGAAAGAAAGAGGTTAGATATTATTACCTCTAGAATTAGTCCATAATAGGTATATAATAGTTAATGTTGGGCTCACTCTTTTATTTTTGCAACTGGATGTGAAATTTAATCTTGGGGTAGTAGGAGTCCAGTGAGTGATACTTTTCAATTCTCTTTGCCTAAAGGTAACCTACCTGGGTTCAACATTTTTTGATCTGGCTTTGAGGGTCTTCCAATTCTGCACGTCTCCTCTGCTCTTTGGCTTTTAGGAAGTTCTCCCTGGGGCTACAAGTGGTTCGTCCTTCTTTTTTATTTTATAGTAAACACAGAAACAGAATCCCAAAAGTCAGATTCTGTGCTTCCTCATTTACTAATCTATCCCACCTTGCTATGGAGTTTAAATGACCGAACTGCATGGCTCCAGACTTTTCTATCACCAATGCCCTCCCTCCTGGTGTATTTTTTCTAACTGTGGTCACCTCAGAATTTAAAGGATTTCCTTTTGGCTACCAAATCGCACTTACTAATCATGCATTTAATTTTATAAGTATTTGTCACAGATAGGGAAATATATCCATCATTGTGATCAGCATGAGTGTACAAGGGTGATTGCACTGAGTTACTATGAGTCCAGTTCAAAGTGAAGAAATGTAATATTTGAGTTCATCTCAGATCCCTTTTGAAGGTTGATGTATCATTTCATTAAGCTTTTCCAAAGACTGAAAAAAAGCTCTGGGACTCTCTACTACTCATATAAAATGAATAAAAGTAGGGATTTTACATAGCCTAGCATTTAAAAAAAATACACTGATGCACTGATCCCAACCCAGAGATTGTGATTCTCCTGGTCTGAGGTGAGTCCTGGCATCAGTGTATTTTCTTGTTTTTGTTTTATTTTTTGCTATTTTGTTTTTGAATTTTACTTTATTTTTTTATACAGCAGGTTCTTATTAGTTATCCATTTTATACATATTAGTGTATATATGTCAATCCCAAACTCCCAGTATATTTTCAAAGCTGCCTGGGGTTGAGTACCACAGATGGGTAAGATTTCCTGATTACATTTCTCCTGTTACCACCAGAAGATGTCCAGCGTGCACATTGAGCTATCATGTGCTTCCTCTCTGGAGGAAGGGCTGGCCTCTTCCAGGACTACAAGAAGCCCAGAGACACGGAGCAGCAGTGGGAGGCAGCCGGTAGGATGGGGGCGGGGCCTTCCACTTGCCTGGTCCCTTCACTGTCTGTGCATCACTCACTGCCGCTCCTTCGGAAAGACCCAGGGATTCTCCACGTGTCCCTCCTCTTCAGAGCTGCCACATCCCAAGTTCAGTTACCAGTTATTAGCAGTGAGGTTGCTGAGTCAGTACCGATGGAATGATTCCCCACTTTATTGCTGTCCCAAAAAATAAACCAGCATTTTTTTTTATTTCAGTTGAAATTTCACTGAAGAAACAGGAAATAAAAATAACAAATATGGCAAGTTAAAAATCATGTATCATCTATAGGTAGAATTTAAAAAAATGATACAAATGAACTTATTTACAAAACAGAAATAGACTCAAAGACATAGAAGACAAATTTATGGTTACCAAAGGTGACGGGCAGGGAGATAAATTAGGATTATGGGATTAACATATACACACTACTATATATAAAACAGGTAAACAACAAGGACCTACTGTAGAGCACAGAGAACTCTATTCAATATCTTGAAATAACCTATAATGGAAAAGAATCCAGCACAGTGATTCAGAAAAAAAATATATATATATATATATATATATATATATATATATATATGACTGAATCACTTTGCTGTACACCTGAAACTTACACAACATTGTAAATTAACTATATTTCAATTTTAAAAATTGGGAAATGGAAAAAAAATCATGAAACTTCTATTTTAAACCCCTATCAAGGTTCTGTTTTGACATTTTCATAGATCCTAATCTTTCCCTTAGCCCATCTGTGACTCCATCTGAAACAATCCTGGGGAACTTCCTCTAGTTCTTGTTCTGGGGAGCTAAACTTAACTGCACTTTATTTATTTATTTATTTTTCAAATTGTGTACCATGGTTCATTATATCAATTTTTAAAAACTTTTTATTAGAGTATAGTTGACTTACAATGTTGTGTTAGTTTCAGGTGTTGACTGCACTTTAAACAGGTCAAACTCTCCACACTTTATGCACCTGCCAGGATTGATGGAAACTCCAGGAACTGGGTTCCTAATGTGTAGTCTCCATCTAAGAAAGGATGGTGAAGAAGATTCTTCAAACTCAGTTCCCTGTGTGGCTTTAGGATGACCTCTCTTGACCTTGGGGAGGTCACTCTCACCTTTCTCCAAAGTCCCCACGGCACTGATCCCTGAAAGTGCCAGCCTTTTGCTGGAGTTTGAAACCCTCTCCCAAGTTCTCCATTTGGTTGCTAGGATTGGCCGGGCACACGTGCGGCTCAGCATCTGTACCCATCCCTTCCCACTACAGTGTCAGCTCCATGAGGTTAAGGATTTGGTTGTGTGCTTCCTTGACTCCTCCAGCACACAGAACAGTGCCTGGGCCTTCACACACAGAGCAGGTGCTCACAAGTGATCCAGCAACCCCATTCCTGGGCACATATCTGGAAAAGACAGAAACTCTAATTCAAAAAGACACATGCACCCCAGTGTTCATAGCAGCACTATTGACAATAGCCAAGACATGGAAACAGCCTAAATGTCCATCGACAGAGGAATGGATAAAGAATATGTGAGATATGTATATGGCTGAGTAATATTCCATTTTATATATAATGGAATATTACCCAGCCATAAAAAAAGAATGAAATATTGCCATTTGCAGCAACATGGATGGATCTAGAGATTATCATACTAAGTGAAGTAAGTCAGGTAGAGAAAGACAAATGTTATATGCTATCACTTATATGTGGAATCTAAAAAATAATACAAATGTATCTTTACAAAACAGAAACAGACTCACAGACTTAGAAAACAAACTATGGTTGCCAAAGGGGAAAGGGAGGAGGGAGGGATAAATTAGGAGTTTGGGATTAGCAGATACACACTCCTATAGATAAAACAGATAAACACGGACCTATATAGCGCAGGGAATTATATTCAATATCTTGTAATAACTATAATGGAAAATAATCTGCAAAAATATATATACATGTGAAACAAAATCACTTTGCTGTAGTCCTGAAACTAACACAATATTTTAAATCCACTATACTTCAATTTCAAAAAAAAATCAATACATATTTGTTAAATAAATGAATTACTTGTCTGAGGCAAGCAGTGGAGTCTGGTCCCATGAGTCACTTTGTAGCCTTGATGGTGGGTGTCATCCCTTCACTTGGGCAGCCTAAGACCCATCAAGCGATGGATAGACAAACTCAGAGTTATTCATGCAATAAAATCGAGCAACAAATGTACAGAATGTACTACTAGGATACACAGACAAATCTTACCAATTTCAGTTGAGTGAAGGAAGCCAGCCATAAGAGAGTGCACGCCATCTGCTCCCATTTATGTGAAGTTCAAAAGCAAGCAGAACTAATCAATTATGATGATCTTAGTAGTTAGTGTTTCTATAACAAAAGACCAAGAGATTGGGTGGCTTAAACAATAGAAACTTATTTCTCACAGTTCTGGAGGCTAAGCCCAAGATCAAGCTGCCAGCAGATTCAGTGTCTGGTGAAGGCCCCCTTCCCTGTTTGCAGAATGCTGCGTTCTTGCTATGTCTTCACGTGGTGGAAATGATCTCTTCCATGTCATTTATAAGGGCACTAATCCCATTCATGAGGGCTCTGCCCTCATGACCTGATCATCTCCAGAGGCCCCACCTCCTAATACCATCCCAATGGGGACTGGGACTGCAACATATGATTGGGGCTGGGGGGCAGGGGGCACAAACATTTAGTCTCCAGCAATGACAGAAGTCGTAATAGTGGTGACTCAAGGAAGGGGGTGGGTTTTGACTGGAAGAGATACAAGGAACTTTATGGGGTGCAGGAAATGTTCTATATCTTGCTCTGAGTAGTGGTAACATGGGGTAAACATACAAAAATCAAAGGTATTCATTTATGTTGTGCACTTTGTATATCTGTTCTACCTCAATTTTTTTAAATTATTTATTTGTTTACTTTTGGCTGCATTGGGTCTTCGTTGGTTGTACGGGCTTCTCATTGCAGTGGCTTCTCTTGTTGCAGAGCACGGGCTCTAGGCTCGAGGGCTTTAGTAGTTGTGGCTCTCGGGCTCTAGAGCACAGGCTCAGTTGTAGCACATGGGCTTAGTTGCTCCCCAGCACGTGGGATCTTCCCGGACCAGGGCTCGAACCCGTGTCCCCCGCATTGTCAGGTGGATTCTTAACCACTGTGCCACCAGGGAAGCCCTACCTCAATTTTAAAATTCACTTTTAAAAACATCCCTCTCCCTCTCAGAAATGCCCTGTAAGTCTGTGTCTCATATCTAGTTCTCAATTAATAAAGCAGAACTGTTTGTCATTCTGAAGCCTAACAAAGGACCTGGCCTTTTCCAGTCTGACACACCAGCTTTCTTTCTACCTCCCTAAGGGAATTTTATTTTTATAATGTCAAGATTTCTTACACATAATGTTCACTAACGTACAGTAGGGACATTTCCTTGAAGAAAGTCATTACCATTTATTTACTTATGAAAACAAGATCCAGGGCAGAGGGCTCCCCCTCTTCAGCCCCACCACAGAGTAGTGGCAGCCATGTGGTCCACTCCCAGGATTAGAGATATTGCTGGAGGGCGTAGGTCTTCAGAAGACAGCTCTCCATAAATAAAAACCAACCCATCTTTTTCAGGTTATTAAGAAAAATGAGCAGAAGAAAATAAGTCAATTGTGATTTTAAAAATATATATCAATTAAAAAATAATAATTTCAAGAACCATCAACTGATTGAAGATTTTGAAAAAAAAAATGATGGGGAAAGGGAGTATCAGTAAAACTATGGTAGGATTCCCAAATGTCTTCCTTATAAAAATTGAGTCAATGATGTGATTTTAACTGAGAGAAATTGCACATGCCCTGGATAAGATTTAGTAAGAAAAAGAAGGAAAAAAAAAAAAGAAAACTAGTCTAGTTTGTGGAATTCTATGCATATTTGTGTTTTAGATTTCTTTACATATTTAGAGTCATCTGAGTAACATAAAAATCAAGCAGAAAAAAAGATTTTAGTAAATTTTTCCTATCCTAGCTAAGACAGATTGTGCAATGGGTTTTCATTCTTTTCTGATGTTAAAATCGGGGTGCATCAGACAGCCATCCAACTATGAATTATTGAGTACTATGGTAAGTGACATAGGACACATCCACTAATTGCTATTTTGATCAAAGCTTCCAAGTTTGTTTTAAAAATCATGTACATAAATTAAATGCACTTGCAAGGCAGTTTTTCCATTTCTTTTAAGTTCTATATAAAAACTTGCTTATTCTAATCATTTATATCACTGTTCAGTCTAGATTTACTTTTGCATATTTAATGGAGTGATGAATAACTTTACAAGTGAATACAAATTCCTAATAAGAATATTTTCCAGGGCTTCCCTGGTGGCGCAGTGGTTGGGAGTCCGCCTGCCGATGCAGGGGACGCGGGTTCGTGCCCCGGTCCGCGAGCATCCCACATACCGCGGAGCGGCTGGGCCCGGGAGCCATAGCCGCTGAGCCTGCGCGTCCGGAGCCTGTGCTCTGCGGCAGGAGAGGCCATAGCAGCGAGAGGCCCGCATACCGCAAAATTTTCCAGATGTTTCCCAAAAAAGACCATTTTTCACTTGAAGGTTCCAAAGCAAACTTGGTACCAGGTTATTATCTCATTGATAAATTGAGATGTCCATGAGGTTGACTGAGGTCCTGGGTAGGGGGTGGGAGGAAGTAGAAAGTGACCATTAGTTGAGTCACATGATAAAGTAGGTATTGTTAACCCACATCTGAGGAGAGGAAACAGACTCAGAAGGGTTTGGTGCCTTGCCCAGGATCACACAGCTGGTAGACAAAATGTCAGGGTTCAGCACACAGGCATCCCGTGCCAAAGCCCACCACTTTCCATCCATTCAGCTTCCCTGATGCCCAATGGAGAGTGGAAAGTGAGAAAGCGTGGACTGCCCTCTAAAATAATCCCAATCTCTCAGGCAATAGTTTTCAATTTTTTCTCAGAAGCTCCCCAAAATACTTTTTTAAAACTATATACCCTCTCTCGTTAACATCTAAATGTTTTCCATTATTAATTTAAATCATTTCAAAGGATGTCATTTCTGGCTATGGTAGATTGTTGCAGTAATGGTCCCTAATGAGTTACACCTCCCTGGATCCATGCCTTTAGGCAGTTCTTTCCCAACCTGCCTCTGGGTTTGGTGACATGACTTGCTTTATTAGCCAAAGGGACATAAGCAAACTTGAGTTAGGGAGAGGCTTGAAAATGGCATGTGCATTGGGGCTTGGTCCCCATGCTCTTTGGAACCCTGAGGCCACCATGTGTTACAGATTGAATGTTTGTGTTCCCCCCAGAATTTGTATGTTGAAGTCCTAACACCCAATGTGATGGTATTAGGAGGTGGGGCCTTTGAGAGAGATAGGGTTTAGGTTAGTTCATGAGGGTGGGACACTTATGAGGGGATTAGTGCCCTTAATAGAAGAGAGATAGATCTCTCTCCACACATGCTTGGAGGAAAGGCCATGTGAGGACACAGAGAGAAGGTAGCTGTCTACAAGCCAGGGCACGGGCTGTCATCAGAAATTCAATCTGCTGGGAACTTGATGTTGTATTTCCAGACTCCATAACTGTGAGAAATGAATGTCTGTTGTTTAAGCCACCCAGTCTATGATGTTTGTTACAGCAGCCCTAGCTGAATAAGACACTATGTAAAGAAGCCTATGCTAGCCACTGGTGGAAGAGAGGCCACAGAGAACAGAAACAAGCTATCTCATCTGAGGATCCCTAGACCCAGCAAGCTTCCAACTGACAGACATGAATGAGGCCATAGGATGTGAGACCATCCAGTCCCAGCTGAGCTGAGCCACCAGCTGACCTCAGAGTTCGACCAACCCAGTCAAGACCAGAACTGCCTGCTGACCCACAGAATCATAAACATCAGAAATATTTGTTGTATGAAGCCACTAAACTTTAGGGTGGTTTGTTACATAGCAACTGATTCACTCATGTACTGTAAAATTTGATGTTTTAAAACAAAACTATTATGTCACTTTTAATGTATGTAACATAATCTAAATACTGTGACAATTTATGCCCATCATCCATTTAAAATATATATTTAAAAACTCAAAAATTTCACATCATTTCTTTTTCCTTTGAATTCAGTTTTTGAATCCCCTATTACCCTAACATATTACTTTATGATAAAAATGTCTACATAAGTTTATTTGTTAAAAGTTTTGGCATTTTCCATGACCATAAACCTCCAACTATTAAAAAATCACTTTTGGATTGAGTTATGATTATAATTATTATTGGTACATAATTGACCAATATGAAAATATAAATTAAAAATTATTAAATGTAAAAGGTAAAATTTCACTGAAGATGGTATCTTCATGGCACAGAAATGTTTGGGTTTTTTCTCCAATTAGTTCATGTATCCATGAATGGCTCTTACTTTTAGCTAGATACAGATAGAATTTGGCATCAATTGTGTTTCTACTTTTCATTTTTATAGATACAAGCACAGAGAAACCTTGCTGGGGAGTGAAAGGAGTTATATTACGGTGGTGTCCCTCAATTCCTGGGCCTGTTGAATTATATAACAAAAATAAGAGACATCATCAACAATTATTTTTACTGATTTCTCACCTGACAACTTAAGTCCTCTTTCAAAGTGACTGAAAGCAAATTTGAAACCACCTGATTTATAAAAGGATTAGCATCCTGGTCAGTAGTCATTTACTTTCTCAACATGCTATTTTTCTGTGTCTATTTGTTTGATGTCCCAGAGGTTTTCTCCCCCTACGTGTGATGTGGGAAAGATGAGAAGTCTCTTTCTTTTATAAAGTGGTAGAAATAAGACTGTGAAAGGGGAGGGAGAGAAGTTACACGTCCATCACAGGCACATTCCTAGGTGGATGAATTTTAGGAGAGAATATTTGGGTGTGTATTCTCCTTAAACTATTGGCTCCCTTGAAGCCCCTGGAAAGTCACATTTTGGTTCAAGGAAATCACTGCTCTGTTGCATCTATTCATCTTTCTCTCTCTCGTGGTGAGAAACTCCCCGAGACTTGAATGGCTTATCGAAAATCTACCATTGTCCCTTTCCCTGTTCTACAAAAAGCTTTCTTTTCCCATAACGGCTGTTAAAAAGACATCATGATTTGTTGCAAGTGAACAAAAATTTCATCCAATCACCCATGCCTACCTTGATTTTCCATTCATTCCCCACACTAAGTAATCCTATTCTTGGTGTTGTAACCACTTTCCCATCTGCTAGATTTTATTAATGAGTTGTTAAATTGTGGTCCACTTGAGCCAGAGCTTGATCCTGTGGCATCTCTGTTTCAACAATTAAGTCTTATTTAAATCTAAAAGGAAAGGTCTATAAATACTTATTTCTTTGAAAATGTCATTTCCTTTATTAGTATATGCTGGGAAGAACGGATTGCCCAAGCACGTCTGTGATATAAAATTGATTTTATCTCTACTATAAAAGCTCAACTTTCATTTAAATCTGGAGGCAAAACAAGAAGCAGCGTGAATGGGGTGAAGGATATTTAAAATCCCTGAAGTTCTGAAAGGGAGAATGCTTTGATGTTCAACTCGAATCACCGTAAATACCCTATAGACCAAAGGCCGAACATTCCAGTAAAACTGAATATGGACTGGAGGAAGGAGGATGGAACAGAGAGGAGGCCCAGCTCACCAAGCATATCCAGCCCAAGAATCTAAATACAAGCTCAGGTGAAACAGCTAGTTTCCCTCAGCAAAGCCACAGGCATTTCTGTGACAAAGCGAACACACTAGATAGGAAACAGGACCTTGACCACTCACCAGAAGCCAGACAGGAGTACGGCAGCCTGCAATTTAGAAATGTACATCAAAATCTTTAAAACACATGTAAATGCACCCAAAGCTATTTCTATGTACTCTAAGGACATAATTGGACCCCTGCACAAAGAGTATGCAACATGGATGTTCATGGTTTTTTTTGTTTTTTTGTTTTTTTTGCGGTACGCCGGCCTCTCACTGTTGTGGCCTCTCCCGTTGCGGAGCACAGGCTCCGGACGCGCAGACTCCGCGGCCATGGCTCACGGGCTCAGCCGCTCCGCGGCATGTGGGACTTTCCCGGACCGGGACACGAACCCGTGTCCCCTGCATCGGCAGGCGGACTCTCAACCACTGCGCCACCAGGGAAGCCCCATGGTATTTTTTTATAATGATAAAAACTAGAATTCTTACTGTCGATCAGCAGGGAATTGGATATATAAATTATGGTAAATCACAGTCCATTCATTAACATGGATTTCTATGGAGTTATGACTTAGAGTGATATAAGCCTATGTATAATGTCATAGGAAAATGTCCACAATTTGTATCATAAAAGCTAAAAATCAGGTTAATAAAATAGTATGAATAAAATAGTATGAACCCTGTGTGTGTGTGTGTGTGTGTGTGTGTGTGTGTGTGTGTGTTTGCACACGTGCATGTATTCAAGAAACCAGTCAGGAGGACACAAGCCAAAATGTTAACATCTTGATTGAAAGCGAAGGTGTAATAATTAACCAACCATTATTGTCTAAAGCTCAAGGTAATGATACCAGGCAGAAAACACCAGCACAGAGTAAAGCACAACAGAATACAGGACGTTCTAAGAGGAAGACACCAAAATCAGAAATGAAGGAGCTCTTGGGAACAGCCCAGGAATCCCCAAATGTCTCTCAGAAAAAGAGATTAAGCCCTGAAGCCAAAGGGGATAGAGCTGGGGCTCAGAAAGATGACAGCAACTCAGTTAGGGTCCCACTGGCTAAAAAACCCAACTTTGGTTTGGTCTGGGTGTGGAGCATATTGAAACAATAAGGAAAACAGGGGTTATGTTCTACAGTGGTTCCTGATTTTTTTCGATATTAAGGATCCTGCATTTAGATTAAAAAAAAAAAATGTGTCATGCCTCCCCTATCTGAGAGTAATTGACTATACAGATAATGCTATGTGAATATGTGGATTATAATCTGAAATCACTGGACAACAGTAGAGGACCTAGAGCTCACCAGTTAGAAAGCACCAGCCCACAGTTAAGAGTCTGCTGTTAAAAGCAGTGATGTGAGGACTTATCTGTCCATCACTTTGCACTGAGCACATGGTGGAGGTAGTGGCCATGGTTGATGGTGACGTTGCCTTACTTCAACAGGGTAATTTATAGGCTAAAATTTGTTTCATACTGTAGAAACGGTGGAACAGGCCAGAATAAACCATTACAGATGAGTGATATTTAGTATATAAGGCGTTCTATTGATATTAGCAGCAGAGGGTTTTAACAGGGAGGACAGAATAAACAAAGTGACCCAGGGTTTTGTTTTGGGAGGGTTTCTACCTCTGCTTCAGTCAGTCGAAGCTGGTAACTTACCAACAGCATCCATACTCATGTAGGGTTTATAGAACTCTATACATTCATGATTTGTGTTTTGAATATTCTCTGTTCTGCCTTCAAACATTGGCATCTTTTAGAGAAGGCTGTGGAGAATGTGACACTGCAATTCTGATCTCATATGCTTTATAAATAAGTGGCCGAATATTTTGAGTATTTTTAAAATTTTTCTCCCTGTATTTTCATTTCTCCCTCTTCCCTACCTGCCCAATACTTACCTCTAAGAAGGGACTGTCACAGGGATTCCCTACTCCGGGATAGGCTTGTAGCAAGATGAAAAGCAGAAATTGCCTGTAAGACTCCGGTAAAAATTGGATATCAACAAAAAGTCTGAGGAAAAAGTAAGGGCTAGTCTACACTGCACCCCACACTCTCATCCAACCCACCCACACACAGAAAGGCATATCCACTGCCTGGGGATGCAGGCAGGAGAGGGAGGTCTGAGGGGTGGAAGGGGCAAGATTAGGAAAGGCATCCTGGTAACATACCAGCGGGGGACACAGCATGCAACGGACCTGGTTGCAAAGGTGGTAAACCTGAGCTGGGCAAAAGGAAACACTGGAGAGCACACCAGCCAACTTGACAGAGCCTGTGGACATTGACCAGGACAATGGTCGTGGCTAGAGCTACCTCGGTGGATGAATGGACCCCAAGACTGGAGGGACGACTCCACCCTTATTACCTCCAAATCTTGACAACGAGGGAGAGAAAGGTGAACCGAGGGCATGTTCTGCCAGACTGGTGGGATGCGAGCCCGAAAAAGAAATTAAGTTCAGGTAAAAAGGAATGGTTATTTCTGTATACTTGACTTCAAGCCCTCAATTTTTCCACACTGACAGATTCAGAAACTGGAAGGCAGCCCAAACTGCCTAATTCTCACTTATACCGAGTGCAAAGTGTTGGAATAATTTCATCAGGTGTCCTTCAGCTATCTCCCCAAAGAAATACAACGAGTACAGGAAGAAATCTTTTTGTATCTTAAAACGTATATATTGGTACAGCAGAGCCTGAATATACTTAAAAAGGTATGTGCTCCAGATCACTGCTCAACATCAAAACGTTTAGAGACTGCCAAACCAACACTTCTCAAACTTGAACATGCATATGTATCACCTGGGTATCCTGTTAAAATGCAGGTTCCGCTTTAGTAGGTCTGGGTGCATTCCTAACAAGCTCCTAGGATCTGACGCTGATGCTGTTCGTCCAGGAACCGCTCACCTGTGGCTGTGAAAGGAACTCTTTTATTTTAGGGAAGGCAGGAAGAGAAAACCTATTCACCTGGAGGGGAGGGGTGGGTGAGGTCAACTTTGACGGGGAAGGTTCTTAAGGGACTGGGGAGGAGTAAGATCTGGGGCTCTGAAAGGGAAAGGTGAGGCAGCCCCAAACCGCATTTACTTTTTCTGTGAGCCTGGGGAAGGCGCAGGCAGCAAGACCCCCCGGGGACAAAACGTAGAGGCAGGTCTTGTGTTCAAGAGCTCACCCGCCCAGGTCAGTCTAAGCTCTGCACTTCACCCCAATTCCTCCCCTAGCACCCCTCTCCCTGCTCGCACCAGGAGGGCGCAGGATACTGGGAAAGAATGCTCAGCGTGGGTACAGATCCGTATCTGTGTTATTTCGTATTCTCCACTATCAGTAGACCAAGATGTCGAGGAACTGTAATGTCTTTTTGTCGTTGTTGTTAAAACTTCAAGCTCTCCTGACAAATACATCACTCATATGTGGAATCTAATTTTTTAAAAATGATACAAATGAACTTATTTACAAAACAGAAACAGACAGAGATTCTGAAAACAAACTTATGGTTCAAAGGGGAAGGGGGTGGGGGAGGGATAAATTAGGAGTTTGCGGGGGGGGGGGGGGGGGGAGGAATAAATTAGGAGCTTGGGATTAACATACACACGCTACTATATATAAAATAGATAACCAACAAGGACCTGCTGCGTGGCACAGGGGACTCTACTCAGTACTCTGTAATAACCTAGATGGGAAAAGAATCTGAAAAAGAATGAATATACGTATATGTATAACTGAATCACTTTGCTGTACACCTGAAACTAACACAACATTGTAAATCAACTATGCTCCAATAAAATTTAAAACAAAAAAGGCTTCAAGCTCTACCGACAGCAAACGATAAACACCATTATCACCTCATTTATATGTGGAATCTAAAAAACAAACAAACAAACAAAAGACAAATAAACCAAGCTCATGGATATAGAGAACAGACCGGTGGTTGCCTGAGGTGGGGTGGGGGGATGGGCAAAAAAGGTGAAGGACATCAAAAGGTACAAACTTCCTGTTACGAAATAAGTCATGGGGATGTAATATACAGTATGGGGGCTATAGCTCATAACACTGTATTGCATATTTGAAAGTAGCTTAGGAGAGTGGATCTTGAAGGTTTTCATCACAGAAAAATACTTTTTATAACTATGGATGATGATAGATGTTAACTAGACTTTTTGTGGTGATCGTTTTGCAATATATACGTTATGTTTAGTATCTGAAACTATCAATGTTATATATCAAGTATACCTCAATTAAAAAGATAAAAAAACTTCACGCTCGACCAAATCAGCTTTCCCTTGATGGTCACGATATTTATTTATCAAAAAAAAAAGGCATCCTTAGGTAACTTCTCCCACATATTCTATAGTTCATATCCATCCTCCCACCCAAAAAGGCACAAGACTGTCCAGACACTTTTCAATATTTTTTATTGTTTGACAGGCATTTACAACGTTCCATTCATAGACCTAAAAACATAAAAATAGACCTTCTTTCAGCTTATAAAAGAAATATATAAGAACTTTTGACATAGACACATCATGACCTTATGTACAAGAGACAATGGCACCCTCTCCAAGCACCAGACTTTCCAGCATTTTCAGACAAACCCGTTGCACTGGGACTGGTAAATGGGACTATTAGAAGCCTCTGCTTCAGTTTTCCACCCAGACACAATCGAACTGGAGATGAAATGGAACAATGCAGTGATACGAAGGGTATAGAAATCATTCTAAAGCTCTTTAAGAAAATCAGAAGATATAGCAAAAATTTAATAGAATAAAACTCTCAAAAGATCAAGCTCAAAGCCCCGGAAACCCGAAAGGGGAGGGATACAGGGTGGGAAAGCAGGTAAAGCAAGCAGGGGCACAAGAGCATGATGTTCTGAAACTCTCTATTGTCTGGAAATATAAAGTCATAACTGATTTTTATAAAATATAATTCCTAAAGCTACTATAAAATTCAGGTCTTTAAAGTACCTACTGATGTGTCAAACATCAAATAGATATTTTCCCCAAAAAGAAAGTTTTCATATTATTTAAACCTTTCTTAGGAAGTGGACACTGTGAAATGGGAAAAAAGAAAAAAGCTATAAACCTTTTTTTTAAAAAAAAGAAAATATTGAAAGTGCTTTAACTTGTTTTTGTTCTTCCTATTTGGAAATCTGTTTAGAACATTAGTTTTTTTAGCATGTTTACCCTGTTTTGTTGGCATGACGAAGGTGTTAAACCCGAGACATGTTTTTGAAGAGGTGGTTTTGTTAAACGGTTTGGTTATGGACTGTCAGGGAAGGAGTAGGTAATCTATGGATGAAGATGCAACTCTGATGGGAAAACCAATGATCACCATGGCAACCCCATGAGGAGGAGTCTCCCCTCCCCCGCCACGTGCAACAGACACACACATTGCCCATCCCGGTGTCATGTTTAATCCAACCAAGCTCCCATCTCAAATAGAGATTCAAACATTTAAATTAAAAACAAAAACAAAGCTGCTTCTTGGGAAAAAAGTTTCTCCTAAGCATCTTGTTGGCCTTTCATATATAAATATAAAATGACCACGTCTCACTCTCTCTGTAAAAGGTAAAATCCTCATTTTTTTAAACTCAGAGTTACACTAACACTGTGTAAAAGTCTCATCTGTTTGTGCCCCCTGCATCTCAGGTAAAATACAAAAAATAGTGTTCTTTTTTTCAAGTGATAAATTTGGATCTCTTTCCAAGGAGTTTGGCATCTTTATAATTCTATGCAAAACTAGAACCTCCGAACACCAACATCGAGTAAGACCAGCCATAGACCTAAACAGAAGAGGAAAAAAAGAAAGAAAAAGGCTCATGGAAACATAAATCTCCACCTTCTCCTCACACATTCTTAAAATACACAGATATTCTCAGACATTTAAGAGGGAAAGGAGTAAGAACACTGCAAGCTGTACAGTTGCTTTGTTTCCCCAACTAGGAGATGGCTCCTGGATTGATTTCAGATAGAATTTTTTATTTTTTCGTGTGCTACCCTTTAAACTAATCTGTAGTACATACTTCAGCGCCTGGGGTAATTTGCTTTCCAGTGCTATAGAATTTTTTGTTTTTGTTTTTTTAATTCTTTAGGCCCTGATTGAGAATAAATAAAAGCCCTTGGTAATATAGAGAGAGAGGACTCAAGCTGATTTGGGATTCTTGAACAATTCTTTCCGATGTTGTTAGAAATGATAAAGTTGGGTGGCTACATGGCTTCAGAACAAAGTCAGCTGCCAAAACCGTGTGTGCAAGAGTGCGACTTAAAGGGAACATTCTCCCCCTCGCGAGTCCGGGAGGGGCGTGGAGTAGGGGCAGGGCGGGGCGGGAGACGTATCTACAAGGACTGTCTCTACCGGGGCACGTGGCAGTCAGATCTCAGTGTTCAGCTTCCTGGAGGGGGCAAAGTCTTCACGCCTAACCCAAATGACCTCGTCGCTCGTGCTCTCCGGGCCTCCGTTGACGCCTGACAGGGCGGCTTGCTTCTTGAGCTGCGTCATGCGGGATGCGTGACTATCCAGGGCCTTCTGGCCTCTCTCCCGCTGACTGATGGAGGCGGCCTGAAGCCGCTCCTGCAGGTCTCGGTCCGCCGCGGCGCCCTTCACGGACTCACAGAACTCATCATCGTCACTGAGGATGTCTGTCTCCTTGACGTCATCGTGCTCCTCGTACTGAGTAAGGTCAAACTGTTCCTCTACCCAGCGGTCAGTGTCCCCGCCCCCGGGGGGCTGCTGGGACTCTTTCTCCGGGCTGCTGGCGGAGATGGCATCAGAATCAATGGTAAACCTGTTTCGGGCCAGTCGCCGCCTCCTCCTCCCAAGAGACTTGCTTGGGGCGGACACTGTGCACACACACAAAAATATAAAAATAAAACGCCCACATGCTTTACGTGCGATGCAAATCCAGAAAGCAAATACAAGAGGAGGAAAGGAAAGACTACACGATATGCATTCAGGACCTGGATGTCGTTTGGGGCTTAAAGTCCGATTTCACCAGTCTGTCTTGGGGTCTTTACCTTGCACAGGTGTCTGGACTTGGAGGATGTTACAGCTATCGATGGAAGGGCAAGGGGGGGGCAGCTGGGGGCGGCATATGGGTGGGTTGTAGGTTATGGCGGAAAGGGGATTCAACTCCCTCTGAAATAATTCTCTACCCTGTGCACCTGGGAGACAGGGAGTGCAGATTCTTGCTGCTGTCGAGTGTACCACTGATGTTGGGATTAATTAGTGCCCTCAGTTCCGACCATGGCCCATGTCACAGTGCTCTGGGAATCTCCCGGGGCTGTCCTAGAGTCATTTAGCTGGAATAAATCTTTCGTAAGGATGGGGGAGGCCTCCAGAGTTTCAATGTCTTTGTAGAAATCACCATGATATATCAAGGAGGGAAAAACACTGGTCCAAGGTATACTGCTTTCTGGAAAACTGAAGGTAACATTTCTCGAGGATCTGCAGGTACCTTAAGGGCACAGCACTGTTTTTGGAGAAGCTACAGAAAGAGTGGGTCTCAGATTTATTAAGTCCTCTTTCTGACAAAGCCCCATGTGAACTTGAGGCTAAAGCAAATGTGAGCCTTCGTCCCTCCTGTCTCTGTTCTGTGTATCCCCAATTTCTCTTCTACAAAGCAATTAAACTACCAGTGCCAGAGTGGAAGGAGAAATAAATAATACAACACCCAAGCAGCTGATTAACAAAGTGCTAGATAAAGTGACTAAGAGTTAAGAAAAACAAATCTTTGAATTCATTCTTTCACCCTACTGCCCTCTAGGAAGCCAGTATTATTAAAAACAAACAAAAGACACCACCCAATCAAGCAAACAAACTCACACACACACACACACACACACACACACACACACACACACACACACAAAGACACATGGAAACGCTGCCAGTTCTCCCTCGATATTGAAAAGTACCATGGGCTTTCCAGTGGGAGGCAGGAGCCTAGACACCACTTAGGAGCTACTTTCCTGAAATCTAAGCCTGAAAAACCATTAAACTGCTTCAGTGCTGCTAGAAGTAAGGTGACTATTCACAATTACTGCCAAATGCAGCCCTGACTTCAAATACAGCAGGTACAAGGTCAGTGAGCTGAACAGTGGTCTAAACTGGCACCCGCTCTGACTATCCTCTGTCTCAGATCCCTGTGCTTCCATCATCATTCCTGAGTGTTCTATCATCTTAAAGCATGGAGTAAATAGACACCACTCTCACTCAAGGAGGGGAATGAAAATCATTTCCAGGAAAAATGGAAAAAAGAAAGAATTGAAAAAAACAAAACTACTACCACTACTACTATTACTCTACTGGAAAGAAGCAGAAATTACTGTTCAATTTTATCTCAGTACCACCAGAGTGGAGCCTGGCTCTCTCTAATCACTCTATTAGAATTACCGCAATTCCAAATTGGGATATTGGAAATATCTGTCAATGATGTGCAGGTTTAAGTATTTAGGAGTAAAGTATGCTAATGTCTATTCTAGAAATGTGTCAAAAGTAAGATGAGTTGATGGATGACAGATGAATAAATATGTGACAATGAAAATATAAAAAATGTTACAGACAGTAGGTATGAATGTATACAATTCTTTCATTTTTTTCTATATGCCTGAAAATTTTCATAAGAAAATGTTGGAAAAACAAAAAAATGTGTAGTTAGGTTACTGGCAGACATAAAAGTGCTTTTAGACTAAGGGAGACTGGCTATTTGCCTTTACTGAGCAAAAAGAGAAATAAACTAGCTGGGTATTCATGACAATGCATAATGAAGCGTAAGAATAACCCAGCCAGGCTTCCCTGGTGGCGCAGTGGTTGAGAGTCCGCCTGCCGATGCAGGGG
>NW_006772359.1:2005574-2008934 GCF_000442215.2 Lipotes vexillifer | reverse complement strand
AAAAAAAAAAAAAAATAAATAATAATAATAATAATAATAATAACCCAGCCAGCCTTACGGGGTTCCAGGAGACAATCTTTGATTTGAGTATTTCCACTGTTCACTATTAAGACTGACTAGCTAGTGCTGTGCTGACCCACTCCAACACCATTTTTAAATGATCTAATTTGAAGATCCTGACGATAGTGAGGCGCTTCCAAAGCAGCGTGATAAAGACTTTCTTCAGCCAAAAATGAGCCCTCAGGCAAAAAATCTTCCTATCAGCCAAAGCCAACAGGCTCTGACATCACGGCTCTCTCCCTTGATATTCAAGATGATGGGGTAGGTTGTAGCAACTTTGTTTTCTTCCCAGAGGGATCTCAGCAGAAAAACTTCTGAGTTTCCTACAGACTAAAAATGCTTAGTTTCAAAGTGAATGCAGCTCTGACTTTAGGTTCATCGATTAACAACAGAAACCTGACCAATGACAGGTGGGGTTTCCTGAGGTTGGCACACATGCTCCCAATCCTAATAAAATATATGTGGCAAGTAAAAGGAACAAATGAGACAATTCCAAGGTGAAGTTCTCTGCTGTGAGCTCTAAAGGGATGAGAAAGCTTTTTACATGAGGACTCCATGAGAAATTGTGGATAGGGAAGTATGCAAGACACTGGTGAGCCCAGAAGAGTACTAGGGGTTCACCATACCAGGTTTTCAGTAAACACTTATCAACTGATTGGAGAATAGATATAAGACAACTAGCCCCTTAACATCAGTTAAACTAAAGTACTTAAAGAGTATATAATACACTCTGTCAGGGTTATGTCTATGAAAACCTTCAACCATTCACAGTACCATACCTGCCTCTTCAACACAATTGAGAACAGGCAGAAAATTCTTTAGAACAGGGATCAGAAGCCTTTCTGGCAAATGCAAAGGAAGCCTCTTTTATTGGAATCTTCCCTGCAAAATTCTGGACTGCCTCTTAAGAAAGGAGTGATAAAAAACGTTAATGTCTTGATGTCATTAATACCTAAGTGTTATGAAAATATCTTTCTTCCTAGATAGACTTTAATGCCATTTACAGGTAGTAATATTGATGTTTACTGCTTCAAGGTGGTAGAATAAGTCCTAAAAGAATATTTACCCTGGGACCACTTGAATTCCAGATTCCTCTTTTCTAAATAGCAGCTCAAGGCTTCCCCAAATGAACATGGAAGCTAAAAATAAAGTTGCGGGCCCAAGGTGAGGGTAAAAATCTGATGGGTCATCTGGTCTACCAAGCATGGACTCCTTACTGAGAACAGGCATGGCTGTGTTTCTTGAGGACAAAGCCACCACGTTCTCAGAATGGTGGGCTGTGACTATGCTGAGACATCACACACTGCTTTTTGCTGGACAAAGCTGGCTGTCATGCAAAGCAGCAACTCTCATTCAGCAAGCGGGCTAAGACAGCCCCTCTAGAAAGAGAATGCACTCACTTCCCAGCTTGGCAAATGAGAGGGGAGCTCACCAGCCAGAAGGAGGAGGGCAGCGAAGGGAAAGCTTGAGGGAGGGCAAGAGGCTTAAACCAAGGGAGGGAGGCAAGGGCCGGGAACCTCACACCAGGGAAGAATGTACTCCAGCGTTAGCCCCCGCAAGGACACGTCTAAGTCTTGCTCAATGAGGACATCAGTTCTACAGTGGAGTGGGGATGACAGGGATCTTGAACGTCTGAATCCCCACAGTACCTGCCCTGCTCATGGCTGGCCTGGCCCCTTTCAGCGCACACAATCGTTTTCCTCCAAAAGGGACATATTGCTGGGACGAGGGAAGGCTTTCGGTCTTCAGGAGCTGTCTTCTATGCTTATCACGCAGGATGGAATGCACAGCCTTCAAGAACTCCTTTCTGCTCTCTGGGGAGCTATGAAAAGAAGATTTACACCTATTAGGGAAACAGCACTTAACACATGATGGAACTTCTGATGTCATCAGGTGCAGCTAAACAAATATCCCTGAGGACCAAAGGTTAAAGACTGAGGCCACGACTCCAATTTCACTGCCGACCAGCTGTGTTTTCATCGCTGGAGATAAAGAACACGTATTCCTTTCCCTTTATGCTTTGTGATTCATCTCCTCCAGCCAATTTGGGACCGAGCAGCCCATAAATGAATAGATTGATGGAGAGATGGATTTTGCACCACAGTTTCCAGATTCTGCTCTTGGTACTTAAGGCGGAGCCTTTCAGTCTAAAATGTTTTACAGACAAAGGAACCACAAGATTCTTGCTGCTCTGCAGTGCACTTGGAAACTGATGTCCCAACATCCTTAGTTTCCTCTGAGTTGTATATCAATGCCTGTTAAATATCAACACCTTCCGTGACACACTTCAACATGTAAATATTAAAGTTACATTGGTAAAAACTGGAAAATCTTCCCAACTGCCAATTTGCACGATAAAAAAAGTGCTTCTTAGGTTAGTTATTTTTCTTATTAAGTTCTTAATAGTTTTACCCAGGAAAGTTTTAGCTGGCATTCCTTATTAACAATGAATATGGCATCTCTACGGGCGGGCTCACTGGACCCTGTGGATTTATCAACAAAGTTGCAAGCAGATTAGCTATCTAAATAGACTGTAAAGATGGTGCTAAACCACATGTAGATTATCTGAAAAAAATTTCTAGTTCCAACAGCTTCCTGGGATCTGGATTTATTGATCCCTGTCAACCAACACCCAACAAAGAGGCAATGAAGAAACACAAAACATGGGCTTTGAAGTCAAACCCACTGAGTTTGAACTCAGTATTCATTTGCTATAAGGTTTTAGCAAAGTACCCTCTGTGAGCCTTGGCGCCCCATTTGTAAAATGGAATAACTGTACCTCAGTCTGACTAAGTGAAATAATGCATGTAATCCCTCTTGCGTCTCCCTAAATGTGCCTTCTTACTGTATCAGCAGCCACGTTATAAAATATTATTAACAACCATAAAATATTGATTCCGTTGAGTTTCTATTGTGTGTGTGGGCAACCCACGGTGTGGGGTGTTGGGTAAGTACTGAATAAATTACGAAGCACCTATGATAAAATTAAAGCATCATGGAGTACAGATCATATTTAAAGCCAAATGTATCAGAATGCTGGCTGTTGGCACCATCCAGCCTGGTGTCTTTAGGCCAAAAATAAGAGAGAGAGAGAGAACTGGCTGCACCTGAGAAACGTACAATTCTCAAATTCTTAACGACAGAGCCCAAAAAGGAGGAAGATGAGCAAGAAGAGGGGCTGGTGAGAGGAGGGAAAGAAGAAGGAAGTGGAAGCCCACATCGTAAGTTCAGCTTCCACTCCAGATCCGTAGGTGAACCTGAGTCACTTGAGCCAGCCTCCCTAGGTCGAAGTTTCCCTAC